>NC_042615.1:84683710-84986285 GCF_901001135.1 Rhinatrema bivittatum | reverse complement strand
TTGATACCCTCTAATTTTTGGGGATACATCCAGAAGTCTTGTTTTGATATGATATAGCCAAGGAAAGGCACAGAATCTTTATGAAATTCACACTTTGACAGCTTAGCGTAGAGGCAGTGTTCTCGAAGTCTCACTAATACTTACTTGACATCTGCTAGATGAGTAGACATATCCCGTGAGAATATCAGGATGTCATCTAGGTAAACAATGACACTTTTATACAAAAGGTCCCGCAGAATGTCGTTCATCGTGTTCTGAAACACAGCGGGAGCGTTGCACAGGCTGAAGGGCATTACCAAATATTCAAAATGGCAATCTCTAATGTTGAAGGCTGTTTTCCACTCGTTGCCATCATGGATGCGAACCAAGTTATTCTCGAAATTTGACCTAAAGGGAGCCTATAACTTGGAATGAATGAATACCATTTGGGTCACAGTTGACCATTTCAGCAAGATGGCTCTTTCCATGGTGCTGCCTGGCTTACTCTCAGCACATAGTCTCGGATAGAGGATCTCAATTCATGGCAAGATTCTGGAAGGCTTTGAGCAAGCTATTTGACATCTCTCTGGATTATACCATCTGCCTATCATCCACAATCAAATGGCCAAACTGAAAGGATGAATAGGACCTTGAAACAGTTCATTCGTGCCTATGTGAGTTGCCATCAGAATAACTGGACCGAGCTGTTACCATGGGCTGAATTTGCCATTAATTCACATCCAGCATCATCCACTGGATCAACACCATTTGAAGTGGTATATGGACGTTTACCTTCACCACCACTTCCACTGAAGCTCTCAGTGTCATCCCCAGCAGCTCAATCCACTGCTGATGATATCCATCAAATATGGACTTGGACTAAAGAAATGCTAATTAAAGTGGGTGATCGAGCAAAGAAGTCCTACGACGCTCACCATTCTAAAGCACCTGTGTTTCAACCTGGTGACAAAGTCTGGCTATCAACTAAGCATCTGAGACTAAAATTACCCTCCACTTGATTTGCTCCTCCCTACGTTGGACTGTTTCCAAGCCTCCAATGTCTTGTCAACATTACATTCAGTCTGAAGCTACCGCCCTGGATTTAAAATCCACAACACATTCCACGTTTCACTTCTGAAACCACTCATTCTCAGTGAGTTCTCATCCAAGTCTCCTGAACCATTTTCTATCAATGCAGAAGAAGACCTAGAATACAAGGTCGAAGCCATTCTAGATGTAAGAAGACGTGGCAAGACTTGTGAATACCTTCTGCCTTGGGAAGATTATGGCCCCAAAGGAAATTTGTGGGAGCCGATGGCTAATATCCTAGATAAAGAGATGCTTCATTAGTTTCACCAGATGCATCCTCGGAAACAAAGACCTGGTACAAGAGTTGGGAGTCCGCCCTTTGAAGGGGGGGTACTGTTGCGACTGTCGGTCTGTGACTGCTTCGCCCCGCCTACCTCACTCTTCTTGCTGCTCCTCCTGCTTACCTCGGACTACTGGCTGCTGCGGCATCTGTCTGCCATCCTCTCCAGCTTCCCCGGACCGGCTTTGGTGCTGCCTCCCGCCATGCTCCTCAAGGTACCATAGGGTGCACGCGCAGACGCTGCCCTCATCTTTATTTCCTCAGGGGCGTCCCCCTGAGATGACATCACGCTGCCGGATATTTAAGCCTATTACTTTTGCTAGCTATTGAGTTCGCAACCTGGAACTCTATGGATGGTATTCGCTCTCTCTACCGAAGCTACTCTGCCACTCCAGCATTATCTGGAACTCTTATTGCTAATGGGGTACCCGCTCCTCGGGCACCTCTTCTGCTTCTTTCAGGTGCTATCAGGAAACCAGTACTCGCTCCTTGAGGGCCCATGTTCCCTGAGTCACTGCCTGCATCTACAAACCTTTATACTTGGAAAACTTCACTAACAGTTTCCATCTGTGAGTACAACTACCATGTATTCCACGGTACTGCTTTCCTGGAACCAGGTACTCTCTCCTCAAGGGCCTGCCCTCTGTTCCAGTGCCAGACCTCTCGTCCAGTGGAATCACTGTGTGAGTACAATACCACTGAGTCTCTCTTCTCTAAGGGATCAGGTACTCGCTCCTCAAGGGCCTGCTCTCCTTGTCTCTGAGCTTCTCCTATTCTACCTGGGACTCTGTTTCTCCCTGTGTATTCATAACTCTCAGTCTATTTCCACTACAGCACAGCCAAGCAGAGGATTTGCTGTTCCAGTGTCCTGTGGGATACTCGCCCAGCCGGGCTCAACATCTGCTACTCACTACTGCCACCTCTGGTGATTTCCAAAACTGTTTAAATAAAGATTCAAATCTGTGTTTGTGTGTCCAGAGTCTAGCCTGACACCTTGGTCCCTCACGGGACTGCCCCCTGTGGGCGTAGTCAGTTGCCACAGTGTCCAAGGATCCACCCAAACATCAATAACCATAACACTCTACAGACTTTCCAGTGTCCAGATTTCTACGTTGCTTGTCACAACTTCCACTCGCTGCCGGCTCTGATCCTAGCCTATCAGTGACGCCTCTGGACATGGACTTTCAAGGTGCTTGAGTGCCTCCAGTTCCTCATTGTTCCTTTGTTGCCTGAGTTCCAGTACCGAATCCAGTCCAGGATAGGTCTACGCCATCTACCAACTGCTGTCCCTGGGCTGAATCAACTTTCATCTCTAGCTAACCTCGAGGCCCACCTACGTCCTGCCGGCCCCAGCTCCCAAAGGCTTAACCCGAGGGGAACAAGGGCTGGTATATGTGAAGCTCCAGTGACCTTTAGCGTCAGCTCACTCCACCTGCTGACAGTGGGGGCCCGTAGTTCCTCACCTACGGGTTACATCAACCCCATCTCAGCCCAAGGGTCCACCTCCAATGCAACAAATATTTCACGCTTTCCCTTTTAGAGATTTAAAATATTTTTAATGATTACTCTTTTATTGCTTCCTCTATACTTTTGTTTGTTTGTACAGCAGTTTACAAAATAAAAATGGATAAGAGCATAATATCAAGTACATAAATACTATTATTATTACTGATGAATACTTTGAATATTGTAAACCTCCCCATGTTGTAACACATTGTGAACCCTTCTGCTGGAACAGTGTGAAATAAATAACAAGTGACAGTGATGATGCATTGATATTTGTGCAGAACAGACGTGAATAAGTGTTTCAGACAGTATGCAAATAAGTGTAGGCAGGTGTTCTTGGACTTTTTCCTCTTAGTTTCTGCAGATATAATGGCCCATGCATTCCTATTTTGGTTCCCCTGCCTTTTTCTGTAGAAGTTGTAACATCATCAGAACAACTTTGCATGTCAAAAACAGTAATAAGGACCATGCCCGTTAAAATTAAATTGATAATTCATTCCATCATGGAAAGACAAGCAGGTCTGAAAAGTTTTACTATTTACTCATTATCACCCATACTACCTCTGCTCCAAGTTTGAGTGGTGTATTTTACAATTTGCCAGCCTTCCAGAATAACTATTAAGCACTGCCTCCTTTCTGGTTTTAATTGGTTGGATTAACCCCAGTGTTCTTCTTCTATTCTGTAGCAAAGATTTCATAGAATTTGTGAAAACCTATATAAAAAAGATTAGTAATCAATAGTTTTGTAAATTTATGGGAATTTGTTTTTATTGGAGAAGTGAGAGGTAGTTAATGAAAAATTAATGCATATCTATTTAGGATGAAATATCATACAATATGGATCACTAAAAAAATAGCTGAGAAATTTAAAAATAATTTTTAGCATACTACTTGTGAAAAATGATGAACGTAAACCATAACTGTAGTCTATAAACAGATGAAAGGATATGTTCAGTTTTCATAGGTAATCATTTTAGCAAGTGTACAATTTACAATTTTGGAGAAATCATGAAACATTTTTTTTCCAAATGTAAGGT
This sequence comes from Rhinatrema bivittatum, assembly GCF_901001135.1. Lineage (NCBI taxonomy): Eukaryota > Metazoa > Chordata > Amphibia > Gymnophiona > Rhinatrematidae > Rhinatrema > Rhinatrema bivittatum. The sequence continues at coordinate 84,982,394 of NC_042615.1, read as the reverse complement.
GTTTTTTTGTTTTTTTTTCATTAATGCTTTTCTGATAATTCAGCTAAATGTCTCTTGTACAGATCAAGTGAAACATTGAATTTAATTTTCTACATTTGCTGCAATCTGCAGCACAGAAACCACTAAATAAATTATTGAATGCTTTTCTGCAAACAGTGAAAACATCTGTAGTCTCAGGAGGCTTGGTACACTTTAGAGCATTACATCAATTAATGTGTTAAGCAAAAGCAGGACATAAAATAATTTAGCTGTAACCTTGTGACCTGAATAATATAATACAGCTCTGTTCCATACAGAAATTAACACATTTCATTCTGAGTGAACAATGTTCCGAGTTTTATATCTTTTTCCTTTGCTTTGATTTTTCTCAGAGGTAGTTATAGGAAAAAGAATTGTTGATGTTCAATAAAGAGATTGAAATGAGAAGTTAGTCATGTATTCCACCCCATAATCATCCACTAGATGCAAAAGCTTCTTTCTTGCAGCCTTGTAGACTCATCTAAGGAAGGGGCTCAAATGGCCTCAAAGTCATATAATGAAATATTTTCTTTTTATCTCTTTAAAAGTTATAACAAACTTCAAAAAATTCAATTTCCTCAGGAACAATATGGTATTATAACTGCAACATGTAGGACAGAGTTCATGACATACACTATTTAAATTATCAATATAACAGGAGTAGAAGTACATAAGAACATAGGAATATAAAAACTACCATACTTGGCCAGATCAAGAATTCATCAAGCCCATTTTCCTGTTTTCAACAGTGGCCAATCCAGGTCACTAGTATTTGGCTAGATTCCATGCTTAAGGAGAAGATTTTCCCAAGTTGATCTAGTTAATAACTAGGCATGTGCAGAGGCACAATTTTCATTTTGATTTGTTTATTCAGTTTGTAGATCACCTCCATTCATTTCATTAGTTTCAAACAAATTTGTTTTGCTTATTTATTTCATTTGTTTTTTTTTTTTTCAATTACAATTAAAGACAATGCAGTCTATTTTGAGCTTTAAAATTTGGCCTTTCTAACCAACTTCAGAAAGGAGAAGAGAATTCCAAGTCACCAAGATTATGGCAAAGTGGCACCAAAAATGGCATGAATAATCTAAGTTATCATAAAGGAGCAAAAGAGTACCAGCAGTGGCAGAGGTTTTCCAAGGCAGAGCAAAGCAGCATCAGGAGTGTCAAGAACAATCCAAGACTTCATAAGAGGGCACTATAACAATGGCAAAAACCCCCAAAGGCAGCATGAAAGGGGCAAATTCACACCAAGAATGGTATGAACATCCTAAGGTAACATGAAAGGAGAACAAAGCAGCAAAGGTGGCAGGAAGAACACAGAAAATTGAGTTTTGGGGCCTGACTGAAAAAGCAGCTTTAAGAGCATTTCTGCAGGCTATTGGGCCACCCTGCCTTGCTAGAGAGGATCTGTATAATGAGTTAGAACTGAACACTCAGGCATTTTTTCTTTTTCTTTTCCTTCTCCTTACAAAAGTTTGAACACCATGTGTCCCTCTGGAAGTAAGTCGGTTTTGTCTGTGCTAAAGTATTACTGAGCTGGAAATAGAAGATATGCTTCAAATTCTCTTGGAAACGCAGAGGCAACTGCAAGAGAGCTTTGTATACTGCCAGATTTCCTGGGTTTGTTCTGAGAAAGAAGTAGAAGCATAGCGTGTGCTTTTAACTGCCACCATAGCAAAAATAAGGCCAGAGATGAGCTTGGAACCCTTGGAAATAAAGGAAGTGCAGCAGTCCAGGAACATGAGATACAGGAGAGAGACAAAGAGAGCAGAGCTAAGGACTACCTGATTGTCTCTGAGAGAGGTCTGAGGATGGCAATACAAGAAAGCCTAGTGAAGAGCCAGCGAATGCACTACTGGAGCAGATGACAGAAGGAAATGCAGAATTAAAAAGACAGGCATAGCTATCTATCAGGTCCTTCAGGACTGGATTACCTTCTTCCTCAGCCTCACACCAAGGGCATTCCTTCCTACCAAGTACAGAAAAAGCAAGAAATACCCTGAAAGCACCCAAGCTTTGACATTATACATGAAGGCTTTGATACAGGAACCAAGTTTCTTTTGGTGTTACTTGATATAGAGATAGATATATAGATATAGATATATACACTCTCAGTCTTTGACACCCTGAACCATGACATAATATTACACTGCTTAGAAGCCTTGGCATCTCTTCCACTATGCTCTCATGGTTTTCCTCTTTTTTGATGGATCGTTCCTTTAGATTCTCTATTGGGGATACTACCTCCCTCTTACAATAGGTATCCCCCAGGGCTCATTGCTTTCTATCACGTTTTTCAGTATTTACTTAACTCCCTTATGTTAAGTTCAAGGACTGTGGTAGTCAGATAGTGGACCCTTGAGCTGGGCTGCCAGGGGTGAGAGAATGGCAGACCGGGAGGCGGAGTCAGATGCCTGGTAGGACTTCACCCGGGACCTGGAATCCCTCCGGGAGGAGCCCATAGGGACCCAGGCCCTTGGGGCTTAGGCTGTGCAGGGATAGTCCAGAGGCTGATCAAGGGGGTCAGTCAGGTAGCCAGGGAAAAGCAGGCCATGGGTTGGGTCAAGCGGAGGAAAAGAGTCCAGAACTGATCAGAGGCTGAGCCAACGCCCTGTGGAGAAGGTCAGGGCTGACTGCTGGAAGGACAGAATTCAGTAACAAGACTGGGTCTGGGCCCGCAGCAGGCAGGCGGTCGAAGTGTTGAAGCAAACCAGGATTGAGGCAGGTAGTGACAAGCAGGCAGAGTACTGAAGCTGACCGGAGTCTAGGCAGGCAGGCAGGCAGGCAGTGTACTGAGGCAAACCGGAGTCGAGATCCAGGAAGTCAAATGAGGATGTCACGGAAGCAGGTACAGGAATGGAAGGCAACTAGTATCCAGAGAACCTCATTGCAAGGTGTCTAGTAGGAGACTGGATGCCTGTTAAATGCGGACCGGGGTGTGATGTCAGGAGAAGGGGCCGTCCTGAACTGCTGGGTGCATATAAGGGCCCGGCTCGCGTGAGGCAACGTGAGGGGGAGGAGCTTCTGGTGGCCTAGACGGCGTTCTCCACGTGGCAAGGCAGCGACCTGGCGGCCCACTGGACAGGAGGCCCGGCGCGGTCCTCCGGAGCGGGATGAAGGTAAGCGGACCCAACCCCGAACATGGGGGAGGCGGTCGGGACCGCAACACCTTATGTTCTATCCTTGCTAACTTGAATATTTGCTTTAAATAGTATGCCAATGATATGCAGTTTTTCTTTCCTAATACTTCTACATTTGATCTTGTAATATCAAAGCTATTTTCTTGCCTGGCTAAAATTAGACATTGGCTTTTCAATACCAAACTAGGACTAAACAAGAAAAAAAACTGTGCTTTTATCTGGAGTTAGTGTAGTTGACAGTCCACCTATGTCTTCCTTTTGGAAACATTCAGTTCCTATAAAACTGCAAGCTAGGGACTTAGGGGTAGTAGTTGATTCATCCTTGTCCCTCCACCCACACATTAATGCACTTGTCCAGGGGTCTTACTATAAGGTACGCATTCTGTGTCTTCTGAGATTTGTACTATCCTACTCAGATTTTTGTACAATAACACAAGCATTGATTCTATCCTCACTTGATTACTGTAATGCTCTGCTTCTCAGCTTACCACTTTCATATGTGAAAACCTTACATGTGATTCAGATTTTAGAAGCTTGCTTGGTTTCTGATAGCTATTAGTTGTAAGAATACCTAGTGCTGAGTGGATTGATAGCACTATGAAGCACTATGATAATTAAACTTACAAGAGGATCATCCAGCACGGATGACATCATTCCTGGAAGGATGGAACTAACTTTGTTATTTTTCTGATAACAAGAGCCTAGCCTATAGTAAGAAGCACGCTAAGTACACATGCTAAAATATATATCGATTGGTTATTGAAGGTAATGGGTGTGGATTATGCAGATGTCTGGTATCAGCAATCCCAGGACCCTTATAAGTCTGAGCACATGCGTTAGAGCGCTGGGCAGATTCTGAATTATACACCATTTGCTTTGTATTCACTTCTTCCCCGGGGAAACCACGCCTTTCCCCTTTTCCCCATTAATAAACCTTTCACTGCATAACTTCTTTGGAGCTGGTATTCATTGAATTATTGGTCAGAGGTTATCGCCATTAACATAGTCCATTGCAAGAACACATCTCCTCTCCTCTTTTGGCTAATTTGCACAGGCTACCGATCACGTGGCAAGTTAAATTTAAAATCATCTTGCTTGTCTTTAAAGCACTTCACAATCTTGCACCTTCTTGTATTACACAATTCATAGATACCAGGCTACATGATGGCTACATTTCTCCAATAAGTGTCTATTAGAGGTTCCTTCACTTAGGCATGCATGTATGGTTGAATCTAGAGACCAGATCTTTCACATAGCAGGACCTGTGCTTTGGAACATTTTGCCAGATGAAATTAGAGCCAAACATGAACTACTTCTTTTTCATAACCTTCCCAAGATGCACTATTTTTCCCTTGCATTTTCAGAATAATGTTTACATAATTGTGTTCCTGATTTTGCTGGTCTGCATTTTGTTATGAAGCATGACTGTTCATTCAGTTTGTTTCAATTAAGCTGAGTTGAAGAATTTCATGATTTATTGAGAATTTTGCTTATGATATATTGTGAATATTCTTCTGAACTGTGAATCTTACTGTGAATGTTGCTTGTAAACTGCTGAGTTTTGTGGATCAGCGTACTATAAATCTTGGAAGAAAATAAATAAATAAATACTCTATTGCCTTTATCTTATTTGTACCACTGTCTGTCCCAAAGAAACCTGTCTGAAAATGCCTGTTTCTTGGGTCTATAATAAACAAGAAACTGGAAACATGTGACACAACTAATCTCAAAAATCACAATAAAGTCACAAGTATATTATGATACTTTTCAATTAGGTATACCCTCATTTATGGGCTAGTGCACACTTCCGCCTGCCGGCGTTTTTTGCTTTCAGGTACAACTGCCAACTTGGCTGCCCATTTAGAGTACGATCATAGGGTTACCCATTTTTTAAAGAAAAGTCCGTAAATTTATGCCGCACAAATTAAGTGCTATATATATGGAAAAAAACATCATTTATAAATCTCCACACTTTCAGGAAACGTGTTTGTGGATCCGATTATATTGATGACCTTCTTTTTATTTGGAAATCAGATACATCCCAATTACAAATATTTTTATCGTGGTTAAACACAATTGACGAAGATTTAAAATTCACTTCAATAATATCAAATCAACAATTGCCTTTTTTAGATATATTGGTAATTAAAAATGGAACAACAATTGAAACAACTTTGTATCGTAAAGAAATAGATAGAAATAATTTTCTACGATTCCAAAGCTTTCACCCGAGGGCATTTAAGAACGGCCTTCCAGTTGGGCAATTCTTTCGAATACGTCAAATTTGTTCATCGTTGAAAGATTTCAAAGTTCAAGCTTATGATCTAGCGCAACGTTTTTTTGATAGAGGATACCCACTGAATGTAGTAAAATCAGCCTACAAAAGAGCAAGATATTCTTCAAGAGATGTATTATTAACATATCGGGAGAAGACAACAACTCCACAAAATGTATGTGTGTTACAATACACCGATAAAGCTGGGTATATAGTGGGGAGTATACATGCTCATTGGCATGTTTTACAACTACATACCATTTTTCAAGAGTTCCCTTTAATTTCCTTTCAAAGGGGATTAAATATTAAAAATCATATAGTGAGAGCGGCATTGCCTCCCACCATGAAAACTGATTTAGTTGGCTCCCATTCCATCTGTGGAAAATGTGACATGTGTGATTTGTCAATCACTGGAGCTACCTGGAGAGATCCATGCACTGACATTATACATAAGAAAAAGTTTGTTACTGACTGTAATTCCCATCAAGTGGTATACGTTATCCAATGTGACTGCCCAATGCTGTATGTTGGAAGAACATCTAGGCCGGTCAGAGTACGACTCAGAGAGCACAGGAGCAGATTGAATACCAAAAATCTTGAAGCCCCGATAGTGAAACACTGTATTCTAAAAGGTCATGAATTCACTGAATTAAAGTGGACCATTTTAGAAATGGTCCCACAAACAGTTAGAAAAGGAGATCTGCATTCTATCCTTAACTATAAAGAACAACATTGGATCTTTAAATTACAGTCGGAATCGCAGCGGGGAATGAACGATGCCATTGAGTGGTCTTCGTTGATTTAAAGGGACATTCCAATAGCTCAGCTGTTCTCTGAAGTAAGAGTTTCCTGATTGGCTCATTTTGAATCTGAACACGTCTTTAAAAAGAAAGCGTCAAAATGGCGGATCCACAGTAGCCGCATATTCTGACCGATCCTCTACATGCAGTAAGTCTCTGTTTTTCAAAAAGGAGATTTCTATGTTCTAAAAGATTGTGATAATATGCACTGTTTTATCCTTTCAGTATTGAAGCCCCTGACGAAGAATTTACTTCGAAACACCAGCGGTGTCGGGCAAGCTAGCAGAGCGGGGCAAGCTAGCATAGCGGCAGGCAGTTGAGCTTTCGGGACCACTGCTAGTCCACAGAAAAGTTAAGTGGATTCATTCTCTTTAACAAAAAGTTGTAAAAAGAGACTTGTTTGAAAGTTTGAGAAAAGAAAATAAGTCCAAAAGGGCGGTAAAAAAAGAAATATTTTTTTTTTCTATATAGCGCTTAATTTGTGCGGCGTAAATTTATGGACTTTTCTTTAAAAAATGGGTAACCCTATGATCGTACTCTAAATGGGCAGCCAAGTTGGCAGTTGTACCTGAAAGCAAAAAACGCCGGCAGGCGGAAGTGTGCACTAGCCCATAAATGAGGGTATACCTAATTGAAAAGTATCATAATATACTTGTGTCTTTATTGTGATTTTTGTTTCTTGGGTCTAACAGCCAACTCTCCAGAATCTTTTCTATGACTGAAAAAATATTGCACAAGTATGGGGCTATGCATCAACTGAATGTGCAGCAAGGCCCAACTGAACTCTGATGCTCCATCCCCACTAGAGCTACTGCCTGCCCTTGCTTCTCCCAGGTCCAACCAGTGTGTTACCAGAAATAGGTGAGCATGCATAGCGTTGATGCTTATCCAGATATCACTAGCAAAATGTATGTCATTCCCCTCTGCCTTAGCCAGCTGTACCTGCATCTGACTATGGCACTGGTTTTACAGGGTAGGGATGACCTTGCTAATAAATGTAGAACTAGAAGGCACTTTGTAATTGGGTTAATACATGTGGAAGATGCTTAAAGCCCATATTCTTCACCACCTGCAGTGGCTTGTCATCAAAGGCAATCATTTCCCCGATGCTCTTCTTTTCTATTTTAAATGCTTATTGCCTCTTGACCCAGGACAGTGCTACTGAATACCACCCCATTTCCTGTATGGTGGTTTGTCACTTAAGATGCATGGCTGGGGACTACTGCCTGCCACCTAACTGCTGGAAATGGCTGTGGTATCAGAATGGGAAAAGTCTTCCATTCTCAACCCCTTTCCTATTGCTTTTAGTTTCAGTGGAAGAAGGGGTGCCCAGTCTAGTGCTTCCACCTTCCCCTGATGCCAATGCTAGTGGGTGCTGCTTCTGCAGGTGATGCCAGCATAACAGCATTTGCCATTTGTGAGCCCTACTTGTGTCCCTCATCTGATATCCTTCCTGCAGAGAATACACTGATAAAAATGTGGGTTTGCCCTCAATTTAAATTTCTTCCTCATCAGGGATTTCTTCCATAGTCTCTTCTCTTCATCTTTGGAGACTAATGCTCCCACTGGAGTTGAGGGTGGACCATGAGGAAAAATTCTAGGAGAATCACTTCTGTTTTCTACCTATGCTGCCTTCCCTTTCTGGGTGTTCTTTCATCACCTATCCCCCCCATCACTGAATGGGAGGCTAAGATGCTACTGACTAATCCATTCAAATTCTCTTTAGTTACTAGCTCTTCTGATTCAGGAAATCCCAGACAACATTCTTCCTCAGAGTCAGTTGTTGAAAAACTGTCTCCATTGACTCAGAAGCAGTAATCAATGTTATATGTCCAATACTATAGAAATGTCTCCAAATTGCATTGAGGAAAAAAGGTTGTTAGAAAAAACATTAGGAAGCAAATGAAGGCTCATTTGTTTAGGGAGGGTTATTATACAGCTTGATTGGCAACTTCTGTTCAGTTTGAGTTTTTACTAGGTAGATTTTGGTTGGGGTTTTGTGTTTGTTTTACTGCACTGTTTTATGACATCAACAAATTATGCTTGTATTTAGCTCAGCCTTGTTTTTGTTTTATGCTTGAGTTCTGTTTATTTTATTACAATTTGTTTTATTTTGAGCTGCTGCCCCAGTCCATATACCTGCTCTGCTACTGTCAGCCTAGGAAGGCTCTCCCATCTTTTGCCTCTGCTTCAAAACAGGAGGGAAAAGAACAGGAAGTGGTGGCACATGATCTCCAAATTTCAGTTGCTTCGGCCTTGAGCTGCCTTCATTTCATGCTATTCTGTGCCACTGCTATCCTTTTAAAAATGGTACAAGTGACCATAAAGCCAGCACTAAAATGATGTCATTTTAGCATCAGCCTCAGGGTTTGCTAGAGCCATTTTTTAAAGGATCTTGGTAGGGCAAGGGCAAGTGGGCATCAATCCTGTCCATTTGTTTTCTTCAGGAATCCTACAAAAGGGGTAAATGGGGGGGCCAAGGAGTTCCTTAACTCTAGCACATTTTTCAGGGGATATGAAAGGGGTCAGAGGTGTCCAGATAGGCCATTTTCTAAATGAAATGAAAATATCTAAAATTATTTTAGTATTTTTGGTTCATTCCTTTTGGAAAGTGACCTTTTATGGTTCAAAAGTTCCATTCTTTTAAAACAAATTCACATCCCTAACAGAATTTTGACAAGATAATAAGAAAACCATAAATCATTAAAGGTACATATTTTCAAAGGTTTAGTTGGAATAGAGGACCTGCCTAGTGGTTAAAGCAATGGGTTGAGAATTAGGCAATCCAGGATTCAAATCTTGTTTCTCCCACTGATACATTTTGTGTCATTCAACAAACCACTCTATTGCTTCAGCTACAAATTCAGGGTCTGATTTACTAATGCTTTTTTCCCATTCAATATGGGAGATGCACTAATCTGTAATAGGACTTCAACATGCATTAAACAGCGCATATCACATGATATATGCTGTTTATCATGTGATACAGCCCTATCATGGTGGTATTGCACATTATATGCAAATTTTGTATGGCCCTGCCCAGAATTCCTCCCATATTACAATAAGCTGCTTTGCATGTGACTTGCATGCATGAATTTTTCAAATCCATGAAAGGTAGCTCATTTATAGGAAATTCTATGCTAATAATTTATTGAAGATGACTGAGAAAGTGGTCAGCCATGATAAATTAACAACACCTCCCTGGATTTAATTAAATCTAACATAGGAACCCCCGGAACCTAAAATGGGTCCCAAGGCTCTCGTATTATATTATGCATGTCATGCAAATTTTAAAATTGCCTGGAAAATTTGAATTTGAACAGGGGTCAGAGCTGACTCCCAGCTCAACCCCAAATTGATAAAGTTCATGCACGGTGATGGCCCCCCTATCAGCAAATTATGTCAATAATAAAGCATTCCCCCCCCCCCCACTGACTCTTTTCAAACACATCTATACAGTAACTGGGGGCCTCTCACCCCAAAAGTATGGAAAATCATTGGGAGTATATTGTCCCCATCGCTTCCCATTTCACAAATGTAATAAAAACCGCATTAGTAGATAGTGGAATCTCCCTGGCTTGGCTGCACCCTAGGTCCCATTGTGGGATCTGCATCAGGTTTTTGGGGTGTGGAGGTATGGGCGGGGGTTGAAGAGAAGATAATTGGAGCCTGGGTGTTCCCACTAACTACTATTATGAAATTTATTACATATGGAGGGGCACTATACCCCCAATTATTTTCCATTCCTATTAGCGTCTTCCCCCCCCCCCCCCCAGTGACTGCATAGATGTGTTTGGAAAGGGACAGTGGGGGGTACTCTTTATTAATGACAGGGTTAGGGGGAGGGGAGCCATCACTCTGTGTGAACTTAAATATTTTTTGTATCACTTTGGGATGCTGAGGCCACCTTAAGTGATGATCCCTGGTTGAGCCAGAGGTCAGCCCTGTCCCCCATACAACTTCTTATTTTTGTGGACATTTTTTAAGTGGTTCACAAAATACAGGATGTGGACTAAGAACATGCCAATTTTTAAGAATACTTTTTCTAATCTGTTGCATTAATTCTGAATGTTGTAACACATGTTGTTTGTTTTATTTATTTATAAACTTTTTTATACCGATATTAGTGGCGACATCATATCTGTTTATAGCAGGTGGAAATTACAATAAACAGGTATCAGTGGCGGGATTTCATAGGAACTGAGAATTAGGAAAGAAATTTAACCAGTAATCAGGAAAAACATCAACTAATTGTATAATAATTACGAAAGGACTATGTATAAGTATTCAGCTGAAAGCTGGCATGGCGGGAAAGGAGGGGGGGAAAGCAGGGGGGGGGGCGGGGATGTTATTGAGGGTACGCTTTAAGTTAGCTCTGAATTTAGAGGGGCATGTCTCGAGCAGGAGGTTGGTAGGTAAAGAGTTCCAGCGATGGAAATAGCTCGTTCTCTTGTGGAGGTGAGGTGAGGTTTTTTTAGGGTGGGCACATGAAGGGTCCCATTATTGGAGGCTCTAGTGAGGCGGTTGCAGCATATGGGTCGGAATGGCTCCTCAAGCCAGTTGGAATTATGGGTGTGTATGGATCATGGTGAGGGTTTTGTAACGGATATGGGAGGGGATCAGGAGCCAGTGCAAGTCTTATATTAGACTTGGTGCTGAAGATTTGCTTCTATATTGTAATAGCTGTTCTCGATCGGAGTACCCTGCTCTTTTGAAAGCTTGGTTGATGGTCCAAGTGAGAGAACCTCTTTCATGAAATCTTTCTTTCAAAAGATGAGCCTGATCAAAAAATTTGTTTTTATCTGAACATATCCTCTGAATATAAAAAAATTGCCCAATAGGCAAACCCTCTTTGAAGCGCCATAAGTGATGGCTTTTGAATTTTAAAAAATTATTCCTATCTGTAGGTATTCTGTACAAGGCCTTGACATTTTTCTGGATCATTATGTCTAAGAAAGACACATGTCAAAGTAAATTTCAAATGCATGTTAACTTGATTTAACCACTTGTGGAATGATTTCAAATCTTCTTCGATACCTGTCCATATGAAAAAAATATCATCTATGAATCTGGACCACAAAACTACATATTTGAAAAACACAGATTTATACAAGATGGTTTCCTCGAATTTTGTGATGAAAAGATTAGCTACATCGGGGGCCAATGGGGACCCCCATCTCTACTCTGTGGATTTGTAGGTAATATTTGTGTTCAAATGAAAAAAAGTTGTTGAATAATATCAATCGTGTTAATGATAGTAAAAAACTGAGGGGATGCGTTGTGGCCTATCTCTACTTGATAATACTTCATTTACAATGTCCATAGCCTCAATTTGGGGTACATTGGTAAATAAGGCTTCAACGTCTAAACTGACTAGAAATGCATCACTTGATATTTGACCTATCTGTGCTAATTTGTTTTTAACATATCTGATGTATCCTGTTTGTATGAAGTTGCTTTTTGTACTGCCAGTTGAAGAAACAAGTCCACAAATTTAGCTAAGGGTTCTAAAATAGACCCATTTGCTGAAACAATGGGTCTACATGGAGGCTTGTTTAATGTTTTATGAATCTTTGGAACCCCATAAAACACTGGTGTCCTGGGAAAGGGAACCTGCAAATAATTAAACTCTTTGGTAGTTAAGAAATCAACTGTGTGTGTGTGTTTCAGTAATCCTTGTATTTCTTCTTGTATGATCAGACGGAACTGTTGAAGAATCTCTATTTGGTAATCCTGATTGTTTAATATGACTACTGTTTCCCCCCCCCCCCTTTTCAGCGGGCTTAATTATGATACCTCTGTTATTAGATAAGGTTTTTAACGCCTGATTTTCTTTTGCTGATATATTATAATAGGTGTGATGTTTACTTCCCTCAATGTGAGCCAAATCTTGTAACACTAAAGTTTGAAAGGCTTTAATTTGTTCATCTACCAACCCTGGTGGTAACCATCATTTAGTTTTTGATGACTGATATGTCCTGAGAATAATCAGGTGAGAGAGAAAAATGCAATTTAATCAATAGGAGTCAAAATAATCTATATAATGCTGTCCTGCTAGTAAATGAGTTATGTTTATTTGTGGGGACAAATGATAGTCCTCTATCTAAGATTTGTTCTTCCTCCTTTTTTTAGTGAATAGACATTAGGAATTCACTTTACAAAGAGCGTATCCAACAGATTGTTTTCAATGTGTTCACAGATAAATCGTATGAGTCCACATATAAGGACCCTGAAGTTTAATCTGTAAAGCTATCCTGAAGAAGGAGAATTCTCTCCGAAACATTGCAGTGTTGGAGGTCAACAAGCATTTCTAATATAGAGTGGACTTGACTAAAAGATAAGTACAGGATAGCTTTAATATTAAAAATCCTATTACTTAATGACAGATGATTATGAAGCCCTAGCACCATATCAGGGTTCATATAAAATAAGCCCGAAGTGCTATATGATGGTCACTCTATAACTTAACAATAAGATTTGGTTTATGCTCTCACAATAATAGCAAGATTTCTATATTTTTTTTTATTTTTCGGAGTTTCATGCTATTTGGGTTTGTTGATTATTGTATAGTACTATTCAAGCTGCTACATTTAGTGATAGCTGTAGAACTTTCAGGTAAAGTTTTGGTAAGCCAATATAAAGTATACTACAATAGTCCAGATTAGATAAAGTAAAATGCATAATTGTTTTAAAAATATATTTGGTGAGACTTTATTTTAATCACTGTAATTCCCTAAGTTTAAAAATACCCTCTTTTTACTACTCACATAAGTGATATTGCAAACTAATAGCTGTATCAAAAAATACTCCCAAATCTCAAGCAACCTCTAACCTCAAATTGTAAAAAGAAAGGGAGATTCAGATTTTCTGCACTAGCAATAATTTTAGCTACATTGAGTAATAAACCATTCTGTCTCATCTATACTCGCCCTTTCAATGGATTGAGAGACATTTTGCAGTATTGCTTGCAAAGAATTTATAACTGGATATAACTGCAAAGTGGCATCATCTATTAGGAGAACTGTCACTGCAGGGCCTTCCTTTGGAAAGGATGGTTCCATTTAAATGTACTACCGTACATCAAAATAGAGCAGTCCACTGTGGAGGGAGGCACCACAGTGATGTCACTCCGGCATGATGCATCACAGTTGCTAACATTTGTATTGAAGACTTCACTTGATAATGATTAGTGATTGCTTTTTTTCACCATACATTATTTTCCTTTCCCTCCAAAGTGAGGAGTTCCAGATTCAGCTGAAGTTCCTGATGGTTCTAGCCACCTCTTACTTATCACTAAATTCCATTTCTAGCCATTTGTTTTTGTTTGCACAATACAAAGATGGATTTGCTGTACCTGTCAGTTAGGTGTATAGAATATGCAACATTTTATAAGCACAGCTATAGAATGACTGCAGTTAGAGTTAATTTGTTGCAGGGTAACAGTTATATAATGAGATAATGCATGCACTTATTTAAAACCAACTTAGAACTATTTAAAGGCAGTGTCTGAATGCAATTCTCTCCCCCAGATTGTTTGCAGGTATGTTTACATACTGAACGTTTACATTTAAATTGGCAATCAAGCCTGACAAAAATCCCTATTTGCCTAATGGATCCTTGCTACAGAAATGCAAAGCAAACAATGGTATGTTATTTTCCCTTTTTTTTAAGTAGAAAAAACATTCATAAATCTAATATTAAAGAGGAATGCAGGGACTGAGAATTTGGGTTGGGGTAGAACCAACCTATTATATGGTAGGAAAAAAATGAACACCTGAATAAGAGATATTAAGGAGAAAATGTTTGAAGGCTAGTTTGTTTTTTGTTTTTTTTTAAACAAAAACCAATTATGTTCGCTGTTGTAAATACACTCCTTGTCAATGTTATCTTTTTCCCCAATATATGATCATGAAGATTCTAAATCAGCAAATTAAATAAGAAGGATGAGAGAAGAGGTTCTGTGAGGGGAGAGGGGCAAAATCTTTTTCTTCTTGTTTTGTATTGCAAACTAGATGCTTGCCAGAATTGTGAACAAACAATGACACTTCCACGGATGTAGCAATTTTCTCCTTCCTACAGGTCTACCCATGGAGCCAGTAAGGGGGAAAGGTCCTGTCTGGCTGCAATACTATAAACTCCATAGGTGATTTTAACCTGTGGAATTTTGAAGCATAAATAATGAAAGCAAAAGTATGTGCTTAGTTTTGCATTAAGATCATAAGAAGTTGCCATACTGGATCAGAAAAAGGTTCCATCAAGCCCAGCATCCTGTTTCCAACAGTGGCCAATACAGGTTACAAGTACCCAATTACCAAGAAGATCATATGCTACTAATGCCAGTAATAGCAGAGGCCATTCCCTAAGTCAACTTGATTAATAGCAGTTAATGGACTTCTCCAAACCTTTCTTAAATCCAGCTACACTAACAGAACTAACTACATCCCCTGGCAACAAATTCCTGGGCTTAAGTGTGCGTTGAGTGAAAAAAAAAGTCTCTGATTTAGTTTTAAATGTGCTACTTGATAACTTCATGGAGTGCCCTCTAGTCCTTCTATTATCCAAAAGAGTAAATAACTTATTTACATGTACCCATTGTAGACCTTTCATGATTTAATAGACCTCTATCAGATCTCCCCTCCAAGTTGAACAGCCCTAACATGTTTAGTCTTTCCTCATAGGGAAGTTATTCCATCCCCTTTATCATTTTGGTAGCCCTTCTCTGTACCTTCTCCAGTACAACTATATCTTTTTAGAGATGCACGGACCAGAATTGTACATAGTGCTCAAGATGTCTCACCATAGAGCGATACAGAGGCGTTATGACATTTTCCGTTTTATTCACCATTCCCTTCCTAATAATTTCTAACATTCTGTTTGCTTTTTTGACTGCTGCAGCATACAGAGCTGACAATTTCAATGCATTATCCACTATGATGCCTAAATCTCTTTGCTGGGTGGTAGCTCCTATTATGGAACCTAACTGTGGATTAACAGTATGGATTATTTTTACCTATTAGCATTACCTTGCTCTTGTCCACTTGAAATTTCATCTGCCATTTGGATGTCCACTATTCCAGTCTCGCAAGGTCCTCCTGCAGTTTATCACAATCCACTTGTGATTTAACTACTCTGAATAATTTTGAATTATTTGCAAATTTAGGCCTGGATTTTCTAAGGTCGCAGACCTTAGAAAATCCAGCGATAATGGGGGGCGGGATGGCGAAGCGGGGGGTGGGTCTGCGAAAACCGGCAGTGCTGCCGGCTTTTGCACCCAATAGCACCATAGTAAAAGGTGGTGCTATTGGGCATGAAACTGGTGGCGAAAAGGGCCCTTACCTTTTCGCCATCAGCAATGTCTTTGCAGAGTTGGCCCCAGTGCCACCCCAACTCCTCTTCTTCCGAGGCTGACTCTACCCCGATTCCGCCCCCATTTAGTGATTGCACGCGAAAAGGGACTTTTTTGTATGTATAGTTTGCTTCATGTATTCAGTCCTTCAGTAGTGGCCTTACACAGTTCTTAAATAGAGATATATCCAATATGAATGGGTGATAGCCACTATACATATTTCTTCCTGAGATCAGTAGTGTTGCTTTACCAGGAACTTATGATAGTCTGTGCAGCTTCCATATTGTAAGCACACTTTGGAAAGGAACTCTAGTAACCTACTGGAATAATCCTAAAGCATACCCTGATTAGATAATTGCATTTCTTCTGCACAGGGCTATCTGGAATCATCCAAATGGTTAGTTGCAGAGGATTACACAAAAACAGATGGAAGCCATATTAGAGGAAACATGTTTGAGGAAAAATTCAGTATGGAACAGGTGAAAGCTGAGTAGCTCTCTTTCAAGGCTGTTAGAAGTTCTTATGCAGGATTGTGAAACTCTTATAGGAATGACCAGCCACCCTACTAAAACAAGTAAACCAGTAAATAACCCCTACAATTACCCTTGAGGAAGGTTTTATGCCCAAAGATCTAAAACAGGCACCAATTTAAAAAAAAATAAACCTGGTAGACCTGATGATTGGATTAACTACTGTCCAATCTCCAA
Source organism: Rhinatrema bivittatum (assembly GCF_901001135.1). NCBI lineage: Eukaryota > Metazoa > Chordata > Amphibia > Gymnophiona > Rhinatrematidae > Rhinatrema > Rhinatrema bivittatum. The sequence goes on along the minus strand of NC_042615.1, from coordinate 84,966,105 downwards.
CTTAACCTTCATTGTGAAAATACTTGAAAAAGCAGTCCTTACCCAACTGGAAAGTCATCTTGAAGATAACAAGATACTTTATCCTAACCAATTTGAATTCTAGAAAAACTACTCAACTGAATCTCTTCTTCAATTCTTAATTGATCCTATTTTATGAGGTTTCGACTCAAACAAATCATATTGCTTAGTCCTAATTGATATAACAGCTATCTTTGACACTGTTGACCATAACCTACGTTTGCCAACAGTTAAACATTGGGATAGATGGAAATGTGGTAAAATGGTTCTCCTCTTTCCACACAGATCATTTCAAGTAAAACTTGACAATTACTTATCCAAACCTTCCAAAGCACAACTGGTATTCCACAAGGATCAGTGCTATCAGCAACATTATTTAATATCTACATGCTGCCCATATGCAAATTACTAACTGCCCTGGGTATAAACTTCTTCCTATATGCGGATGATCTACAATTATGTATCCCTCTAACTAAAATAACATCTCAAATTTCTGAATATATGATTAAAATAAAAGAAAATCTAGTTTAATGGAAACTCTCAAAGAACCCCCCCCCAAAAAAAATTGAAATAATTTGGTTAAGCCACAACCCACAAAAAACTATGCCCCAGGGATAAATCTCAGATGTTGCCAAGTAACCCCTGCAACCCAAGTGAGAGATCTAGGGGTCCAAATCAATGAAAATTTTACAATGAAAGCCCACATAAGCAAAATAATTAGATCTAGTTTCCAAAAGCTGTGGATTTTGAGCCAATTGAAACCTCCACTAAGCACAACAGATTTCAGAATGGCTTTACAATCGCTCATTTTCTCAAACCTTGACTACTGTAATTCATTACAAAGGCCTCTCTTTCACTCTGCTCCTCCTGCAGGCCAAAAGGAATGTGCCGAAAGAGTTCCCTTTAAACTCCAGCACAGCCCATCTGGTGTTGCGCACCTAAAGGAGCGTGACCCAAGGGGCCTGCTCCTTAGTGCGCCCCTTTGTGCTGTCCCATCTATTAATTGCCCGATATCTAACTAAAACATCCAGCCCAAACCTTTACCCCCTAATACTCTCCCTACCTACTCCCTACCCTTCACAGAACCCGCTGCCCATACCAAACCCTCTGACCACCTCCCTCCTACTCTCTCTTATTTTCTACCCCACCACACAGTTCCACTTCACTGACCACCTTGCTCCCCCTCCCCACATATGCCACAACCTCCCCCTACCCTAACCAGCTTCCTCTCCAACAGTACCCCTCCTCGCTCAGCCAACCATGATAGGACACCCCATCCCTATTCTCAAACATCTCTCACACCAACATCTCAAACCCCACCTCCATAACCCACTCTCACACCACAAATCCCTGATTCATATCATATCTCCATTCACACAATTCCTTGGCCTCACTACCCTATCAATTATACTCTTTAATTCACAATCCCTAGTGAAAAAAACTCCTATCCTCAATGACCTACTTCTAGACTCCAAACCTGACCTCTGTGCTATTTCTGAGACACACAGACACCATTTTCTTAAAGCAACTTCCCTCACAATCATACAACTTCTATTCCATCCCAAGACCCAAGAGAAAAGGCAGTGGTCTTCTACTTGCGATCAAAAAAGACCGTAAACTAAAATCTATAAGCATCAACACCCCACCCAAATTCAAAATTGGCTTCTTTAAATCGCAAGAACTAAAAATATGCCTGGTTTACGCCCCCCTCCTGGTTTACTCAAACACAACCCCTCCCCCTCATCGAATTTATAACTGACAAACTGGACATAGACCTCCATGCCATCATACTTGGACTTTAACCTCCACAAGGACACCATCCCTCCAACCGCTTCCTGAGAAACACTGTTAAATGCCTTTTAAAGCCCTGGGCTTCAAACAAATCATTACTTCCTCTACACATAAAGCTGGGCACATACTCGACCTAATATTCATTAACTCGTGCATTCACTCCACTGACAATCCATCCTGCACACCCATCCTGTGGTCAGACCACTCCCTCATCAAAACCAACTTAGCCATAAAGCAATCCTACACTCCCATTTCAACACACATCAACAACATACAATTCAGGAAACCAGGTCACAAAGAAGATTTAATCACCGCAATTGATAACTCCATTAACAAACTTGACCTTTCAAGTGCAGAATCTGCTCTTTCCACCTGGAACCTGCTCACCAGCAAAATTGCTAATAAATCCCACTGCTATTAATTGCATCAGTAGCATGCGATCTTCTTAGTGTTTGGGTAATTGCCAGGCTCTTGTGGCCTGGTTTTGGCCTCTGTTGGAAACAGGATGCTGGGCTTGATGGACCCTTGGTCCGACCCAGCATGGCAATTTCTTATGTTCTTAAAATTGCTATTAAACTATGCCCCCTCACTACCAAAGAAATAAACCGCTTACACAACAACTAAAACTGCTCCCTCTTCCTGCTCCATCGCGGCGCCTTGGAAGCCAGGCCTGCACAATCTGTGCCGGTGACCCGCTGGGGTAAAGCCTTTTAATTTACACTTACCCAAGACACCGCTGCCAGCGCCGACCACGAGGCGATCCGACCCGGGACGAGAGCCACTTCCTTCTCTTCTCCCGGGAGCCAATCCTAAGCCGCAGCAGTTCAGCCAATCGGGACAGCCCAGATTGCCCTTTAAATCCTCACGGCGCCTAGGCACCACGCAACAAAGGAGCAGGCCCCTTTGTGCGCCCCGGAGGGCAACCCAGAAGCCTGTATTTATTGGAATCAGTGAGCACAACTCCCAGATATTTGCCCCAAACCCAAGCGACCACTGGCTCCCCTCTAACTAGGAACTGCACTCTCTCCATACCTGCTCTGTAGCAGCAATACTCCACTCCAGCGCTCCACAGCAGCTTAGTAATAAATATGGGAACCTCCACCATCCCCTTGATCAAATATCAACCAAGATACAGCAATAACAACTTAAGAATTCCCTCGGCTCGCTTCACCCACCAACAGAGACATACCAATTTTGATCCCTCCTATCACTCAATTGCTAGGCCTTTCCCTCTTCACCCTCTCACTTTTTAACGCCCAATCACTCAACAAAAAAACAGACATCCTCAATGACTACCTTCTTGAGGTCAGTCCAGATATATGTGCCATCACGGAAACCTGGCTGAAACTAGGGATGTGAATCGTTTTTTGACGATTTAAAATATCGTCCGATATATTTTAAATCATCAAAAATCATTAGAGCCGCGATACAATAACAATTCCCCCGATTTATCATCAAAAAATCATAAATCGGGGGAAGGGGGAGGGCGGGAAAACCTGCACACTAAAACAACCCTAAAACCCACCCCGACCCTTTAAAATAAATCCCCCACCCTCCTGAACCCCCCAAAATGCCTTAAATTACCTGGGGTCCAGAGGAAGGGTCCCGGTGTGATCTTTTACTCTCGGACCTCCGTGCGTTGTAGAAATGGCGCCGGCGCTACCTTTGACCTGTCATATGACAGGTCAAAAGAGTAAAAGATCACACCGGGACCCTTCCTCTGGACCCCAGGTAATTTAAGGCATTTTGGGGGGTTCGGGAGGGTGGGGGATTTATTTTAAAGGGTCGGGGTGGGTTTTAGGGTTGTTTTAGTGTGCCGGTTTTCCCACTGGACCCCAGGTAATTTAAGGCATTTTGGGGGGGTTCGGGAGGGTGGGGGATTTATTTTAAAGGGTCGGGGTGGGTTTTAGGGATGTTTTAGTGTGCCGGTTTTCGATTTACACGATATTTAAAAAACCCAAACTGCGACGATCCGATTCCCTCCCCCTCCCAGCCGAAATTGATCGTTAAGACGATCGATCACACGATTCACATCTCTAGCTGAAACCTACTGACACGGTAATCACAAATCAACTTCCCACACATCTCTATGATTTTTCTCGATACACAGACTCAAGAAAAGAGGAGGAGGACTCCTCCTAGCGGCTAAAAAAGGTTTAGGCCTCACCCTTCAACTTACCAACACCTCGCACAACATAGAAGCTGCCCTCTTTAAGTCAAATTACTTACAAATCTGCTTAATCTACGCCCCCCCCCCCCCCTGGAACCTTGGAATCCAACCCTTCTCCCATCACTGAACTGATAACGAAGCACACAAACGCTGACAAACCAGCTGTGATATTGGGAGACTTCAACTTGCATGTGAATGCTTCCCCACTATCCCATAACTGCGAAACTCTTCTTTCCTCACTCAGCTACCTAGGCTTCTCTCAAATAGTCAATAGCCCTACCCACACAGCAGGTCATACCTTAGACCTCATTTTTATCAACGATGGCATCACGCTCTCCTCCAAGCCCATCTGTTCACCGGTCCCATGGTCAGACCACATGGTCAGCTCCACTGCGCTCGAGATTAAGGATCACCTTCCCATTCCTTTCCTAAAACCACAATACAATTTAGAAAACCCTGCTCCTCGGACCACCTCAACAGCTACCTCACTAAGGAACTATCACATCTTGACCTTTCAAACACTGACGCAGCCATCACATCCTGGATTAATGTTACCACAAAAGTAGCTGATCAAACTTGCCCTTCGTCCACCAAAGTCATAAGCCCCTCATCTCTTAACAGAAAACCTTGGTTCACCTCAGATCTTAAGGCCCTTAAACAAGACCTCAGAAGGAAGGAACACATTTGTCGCAAAAATCTGTCTACTACTTCTTCAATTGCCTACAAATTTCTTGTTGATGCTTATAGGGTCGCCATCCTTAGAACGAAAAAAGACTTCTTCGCTATGAAAATCCACCATTTTATCTTCGACTCGAAAGCCCTATTCACATATGTCTCGGCGCTCACTAAACCATCACCCCCCACCATTCCTGATGAATCAGTGCTCAACAAAGAACTGTCAATATACTTTGAGAAAAAAAATCTCTAAACTTACCGCCTCACTCTCCACTTCCCCTGCAACGCCCTCTCCCAGTGCCCTCCTCACCTCACGCCAATATAATTCAATGCTCGAACCAGCAGGAGATAGAAAGTATCCTCAAAAAAATGAAACCAGCCTCACACCCTTTAGACCCAATACCGACCAACCTGCTCTTTAATATCCCAAACACCATCTCAAAGCCAATTTCTGACATCATTAACCTCTCCTTAACTCAAGGAATCGTACCAGACCAACTTAAGCTCACCATTCTTAAACCCAACCTGTCCCCTACGTACCCAGCCAACTTCCGCCCAATAGCTAACCTTCCCATGATTGCTAAAATTATGGAAAAAAATCATTAATAAACAGCTATCGGAATACCTTGAGGAACATAACATTCTCTCCCCTCTCAATATGGATTTCGTAAGACACTCAGCACAGAGACTCTCCTTATATCCCTTGCAGATACTATCCTCATAAACATGGAACAAGGACAAACTTTCCTTCTGGCGCTACGCGATCTTTCTGCTGCTTTTGATATGGTGGACCATGCAATTCTCCTAGAAAGATTAATAGACATTGGCATTAAGGGAACGGCTCTGAGTTGGTTCAGATCATTCTTATCTAACAGGTGCTTCAAAGTCAGGATTAACACTAAAGAATCCCCCCCTGTCCACTCTAACCTGGGTGTCCCCCAAGGATCCTCTCTCACCCACATTCTTCAACATCTATCTGTTACCACTCTGCCACCTACTTACAAACTATCCCACTTTCTGAACGCGAATGATGTCCAAATACTCATCCCGATCAAAGAATCAATACAAAAAATCATTAACCACTGGAACAACTGCCTTCAAGAAATTAATCACCTTCTTTCCACTCTTAACCTGGTCTTGAACACCAATAAGACTGAGATCCTAATCATTTCTCAAGATGGTCTCGCAACTCAGCCGATCTTGCCGTCCTCCTCCCACTCAGCCAATGCTACGTTCAATGATGCTCCACTGGTGAGAGACTTAAGCGTAATCTTGGATAAACAGTTTAACCTAAAGAATTTCGTGAACACCACCACAAAGGACTGCTTCTTCAAACTGCGAGTTCTAAAACTTTAAACCACTACTTCACTTCCAAGACTTCAGATTAGTGCTGCAATCCATCGTCATGTCGAAATTGGACTATTGCAAATCCCTCCTTCTCGGTCTCCCGGCCAACTCCACAAAGCCCCTTCAAATGGTGCAGAACTCCATGGCTAGGATCCTTATTAATACCAAAAAATGGGAACATATCACCCCCGCCCTTCAGAGCCTCCACTGGCTACCTATCAAATACAGGATACTCTTCAAAGTCCTCACGATCATCCATAAAGCAAAAAATAACCTCACATCTCTCCACTTATCTACCCAATTCAGACCTCATACTTCCTCTAGACCGATTAGGAGTGCCTAGAGGGACAACTTGTATGCCCCTCAAGCGAATACATCCCTCAGAAAATGTGCCATATCGACAGCAAGACCCCACCAATGGAATGCTTTGCCCCCAGACCTCAGACAAGAAGCTTGCCCATCTGCTTTCAAAAAGAAACTTAAAACATGGCTATTCAGCCAAGCCTTCCCGGCCACGTAATTCTTCCTCACTTGCAACTTCTCTCTCTCAAGTAAATTTTCCATGCGGACACCACAACCCAGTTTATCTCCGTTGTTTTATCCAGTTCTCATCCCATCCACTCTGAGATGATTTGTATTTAAGTTATTTTATAAGGTTTGTTATGATCCGTTCTAATGTTAAAAGCCATCTCTGTTCTTTGTTTCGCCCTGAGCGAATGTTTTTGTTGTACTGTAAACCGTTGTGATATGTATATTTTAATTGAACGTTGGTATAGAAAAGCCAAAAAATAAATAAATAAAACAACCCTGGTATTCACCAGACCTTAAAAAAAACTGAAACATGACCTCACACTAAAAGAAAGGAAATGGTGCAGAGACCTCACTCCCAACCACTTGGCCACATACAAAACTTCTCTACACACCTACAGAATCTCCATCCTCAACACTAAACGTGACAGCCATGGATCTTGGATACATAGTAATCAATACAATGCCAAAGATCTTTTCTCATTTGTAATTGACCTCACCAAATTTTTAAAAGGGGGGTATTGGGGAAGGAGTGCAAGGTGGGATTTCTGAAAAAGTGGGCTGGCTTTGCACTTTGTGATAGAGATGCACTTCGTTTATCACGAAAGGCAATTTCAACAAAATTGCCTAATTTGTCGGGTCGGGGGCCCCGAACCCTGAAACTGATTTTTCCCTGAATTACGAGGAAAATTAGTTTTTTGGGTTTGTATGGGGGGAGGGGCACTTAATTTTTTTTTAAATAAAAACCACCCCAAGCATTAAAAGTTACTGTAATACAACCCACCCCCCAACCATCCCTATCCCTCCCCAAGACTTACTAACATCCCTGGTGGTCCAGCGGGGTCCCGCGAGGGATTTCTCCCTCCGTGCCATCAGGCTTTCCGGCCTGCCTCGCATCAAAATGGCGCCGATAGCCTTTGACCTATTATGTCACAGGGGCTACCGGTGCCATTGGTCAGCCCCTATAACATGGCCATCGGTGCCATCTTGTGCTACTACCATGTGACAGGGGCTGACCAAGGGCACCGGTAGCCCCTGTGACATAGTAAGGGCAAAGGCTATCGGCACCATTTTGATTACTGGCTGCCTACGGCCCGCGTGCAGGAGATTGCTCCCGGACCCCCGCTGGACCACCAGGGACTTTTTGCAAGTCTTGTGGGGGACAGGATCGGGATGGTGGGGTGGGTTGTATTTAATGTATTATAGTAAATTTTAATGCTTGGGGTGGGTTTTTTTGAGCTTCGTTTTCCCATGTCGTTTTTTGGGCCCGTTTTCATTTTTCCCCATTTAGTTTTTGTTCATTTTTCCAAAAAACTAACAGAGGAAAACGACTCAAAAAACGACCCGGTAGAAAAAAACGAAGCTCATCTCTACTTTGCAAAGCCATAATACACAATATTGCTGAAATTATTACCCAGGTAGAGAGTCCATCAAGCTAGGGTGAGAGAACATTATACAAATCTCATCCTTGTGTGAGTTTCCTCACTCAAATGATATCAAATCTTCACAAGACTGTACTGTTCTGTTCATACGTCTCACTCTGCATGTAAAAGTGGCCCCTAACCCCTACACTACTACCTAAACCTCACCTCAAGTTTTACTAGGTGGTCCTCCTATGGAGATATAAATAGCTAACTACTAGAAGGACCTTGCACACTCACTCACTCTTTTTCTCTCTCTCTCTCTCTCATCACTGCTTTAGTATTAAAATCTTTACTGTTAAACACTGGTGATGAATAGCACAAACTCTCACTATAGAATTCTTTTTTCAAATAAGTCACTTATATTTCAGCCAAGGAAAATTTAACATAGACAGGGTCCTTTAAGTTGGTAAAAATTGATAATAATATTAAAGAGTCTATGGCACAAAGAATACATCCTCTCTTTATCTCCCCAGGTAGGTGAAACACCAGATGGGTGTCCCTAGTGGTTTCTTTCCTTTACTCAAGGTTTGCAGATCCTCTTGATCTCCTTAGTCTTACACAGTCTCTTTGTTCTTCTCTCTGAATCCCTAATGGGGAGGATCCCCTTGAAACAAGCAGCTCTCTAGCTTCAGATTGGAAGGAAGGGCAGCCAAAACTTCCTCCTGAATCTTCTAACAAAATACTATCTTTTACCCCCAAAACTGATATTTATACTAGAGTTGTTCCTTGCAGTAGGTCACCTCATCTAAGGCATGACTTCCCTATCGTTGGGCATCCCAATCACAGGGTTCACCAATCCCTGTGCCCAAGAAAGGCCCAGGAGCCTTGTGAGACACCTGGGCCTAGCATGAAAAATTTCAAAAGCATCAAAAACAATGCAGAGGGATATCCCAATCAACTAGAGAGTAGACTGAAAGGAAAACCCTCCTGACACTGGTCAGGACTGCCAAGCAGAGCTTGCTTGGTTCCTTTAATTGGGCCTGATAAATAACAAAATCTAAGTTCCTAATTACTTTTTACTTTGTGTAAACCAAAAGGGACTGCCTCTGAGCTCTCTGTGGAGAACTGCTAAATTGACTCTCAGGGGGCCGGCCATTCTAGATTTCTCAAAGAGGGTGGCAGAATTTGAATAGTAACCTCTCTCTCACATTAACCTAATTCGGTATGGTTCGGGGGAACCAAAAAACAAATATAATTTTTCCGACATTTCAGAAAAATTCATTTTTCGGGTTAGTGCGCGCTAACTCACTTTAGTGCGTGCTAACTCACTTTAGTGTGAGCTAACTTCTGTTAGCACGCACTAACTTTGACCCGTTAGAGCATGCTAACCTGAAAATCAGCCCCCCCCCCCCCCCCCCCAAACCACAGGAAAAACAATATTTCCCACAGGGGGCCCTGAAACGAAGCCTGAAATGATCAACAAAAATGATGCACATCTCTAGTGACCATAGGGTCTGTCACACCTACAAGCACAGAATCACATTTTAAAGGCATAAAGAATTTTTGTATACAAACCATTGAAAACAGATGCATTTGAACATCTACATACTACACCCTATACACCCAGTCCCACATACCCAACTCACCCCATACTAACCAACCACATCACCCTCCCCACCCAGCAATATATATATACAATCTATCTACCCCATCTACCTCCATTCCTCCACCCAATAGATCAACTGCCAGACCCAAGCACATACCTCAAGCTTCTTGAAACACACACATACAGGTCATAGAGTCAACAAATGCAATCTCTGAAGTTTCCATGCATTTCTATATTTGTTATTCATTGGAATCAAACTGGAGTTTGCTCTACTATGATGTCTGTACTAATGTCCAAACTTCTGATGATTCAATAATCACTTCCACATGTAAAAATAATCACTTCCACATGTAAAAATGTTATTACTAATGTAAATACCTATACCTAATGTTATTCTCTCCCTTTTCTTCTCTCCTCCCAGTTCTATTACCTTGTTATTTGTAACTGCTTCCTTCTACACAAATAGGTTATTGAATTGTTCACTGTACACCCCTGTTATATGTAAACCGGCATGATGTGTTTGCAACATGAATGCTGGTATATAAAAATTTTAAATAAATAAATAAATAAAATAAATATATTTAATTTACCTATTTTTCCAGATCTCCTTGGGTTTACTAAATTGAGCTTGGACATGTGTATTTATTTAAATAGAATTACTTGTTGTTTGCTCTGTCCAAAAGTGGAGTAACCTACTGGTTAGAGCAGAGGGCTGCAAATTAGTGAAACTAAAGTTCAAATCCCACTGCCGTTTGCTTTGGACTTGGGCAAGTCACTTCACTTTACCCTCCATTACCTCAGGTACAAACTTAGGGCCTCATTTATGGAAAACTGCTTACTAAATGACCCCCCCCCCCTTAGATTGTAAGCCCTCAGGAGAAAGGGAAATACCTATAAAACCAACTGTAATCTGTTTTAAAGTGCCTGAAAAATTGAAATATAAATTAAATTAAACATACGGTGAGGTACAATAAATAGTGTTATTTACCAAAACGAGCAGCAGCACTAATCAGACAAACAATTCCCTGGACTCCAGTTGCCTACTTTCAGAGAACTTCTTATCAAACTAACTACTGGCCCTCAATATCAGAAAACAAAAGGAATAGAGCATATTATAATCACAAGACAGATCAAAGACTGTTTAAAGAGAAAGGTCTTTAATTTCTTCTTAAAAGTACAAAAACAAGATTCTCTTTGCAGATCTTTTTTAGAGAGAATACCATAATGGTGCCACAATCAAGAACAACTGGCCATGCATCTCACTGAGATGAAATATTCCTGAAGAGAGAATATCCAGCAAGTTTTTTGACCTGATGATGTAAGATGATGAGAAGATCTATACATCTTTAATAATTGATTAATTCAACCAGAAACACCCTGACTCAAGGGCTTGAGGAACAAAGTTAATATTCTGTAATTAATTCTTTATTGGACAGGTAATCAGTGAAGCATACATAGGACTAGTGGATGTTCTCATTGCTCCAAATGCCCATAAGAACACAGGCCGCTGAGTTTTTTGAACAACCTGCTAAGGTCTCAGCAAAGACCTCAGTAGCCCAACAAGGACAGAATTACAATAATCAAGGCCTGTTAGTAGGAATGCCAGTAAGACTGTCCGAAAGTCAGGAGGGAAAGGTTAAATATTATGCCATAAGCATAATTTAAAGTAAGATGTTTTAAATAACACATTGTGTGATTGAAACATCCAAAAGAACACGGAGGGTTTGTTTTTTGTTTTTTTTAATTTTTTTACCTGAGAAGAGATGGGAACAAAGAAATCCCCAAAATCAAGACTGTGGGATTTCAGGACACAGAAACCTATTAAGCACCATCATCTTGGTCTTCTTAAAATGTAAAGCCAGTTTATTCCTATCTATCCAATCTTTTTTTATTGATCCTAAACAAGAAACAACATGGGAAAATGTGCTAGATATCATAGATTAGATTTAATTGGCACAAAAAAATTAAATTCCATCTATGTAAATCCTATAAGAATCATCTAAATCTTTCAATATATCTACAATTAGAATAATTTAAAGATTAAATGGGGGTAGCAGATAATGAGGAACACTGAGGAACTCCTGTTGAGGGCAATTACAAGGGAAAAGATGCTATCCTCACCTATTGTGTTCAAGCAGTCAAATAAGAGGTAAATTTGTTTTAGGTTCCCAAAACTATGTAAATGGGAACACAAAATATCATAATATAAGGTGCTGAAAGCCATCATCTTGGTGGTCTTAAGATTTAAAGCCAGCTTATTCCTATCTATCCAATCTTTTTTATTGATCCTAAACAAGAAACAACATGGGAAAATGTGCTAGATATAGATTTAACTGGCACAAAAAATTAAATTAGAACGTAACAAAGTCTAAATACTATACAATGGGTGAAAACCAAACCGAAAAAGCAAAAAAGCAATACAAATTTAGAAAAGTCTATTAATGCAAATGACAGAGTGAAGATTACATTAAGAATTTCAAATTGGAAAAGAGCAGTCCATAAAGGTTGGAGCTGTTAGTAGTGGTGATGGGGTGAAACAGCTACATATTCCATCTTATGGAATCTAAGAGAAATGCTGGATTAACTACTATCATACAAAGTTCTAAGAACATTTTAATGTAGGAAAATAAGTGTTTTAAATATATTCCTTTGTGTGTAATGTTTACTGCTTTTTTTGGAGTTTTTGATTATCCTGGCCACATTCACAATAAATCTTTCCATTACGCTTGCAGTTTGGACTACAGTACCCAGATATGCTATAGATAAAGTAGGAAGTGGCACCATGAAATACTTTTATGGAACTGAGATAAGGCATTTCAGATCTAGACATTTAAAATGATGGCCAGGTATTTAACTTACTAATTCAATTTGTTATCTCGAACAAGAACCTTTCAAAGGCTTTATTTATTTATTTATTTAACAGTTTTATATACCGAAGTTCCAGTAACAAAGTTACTAATCAATTCGGTTTACATTGTAACAATAAAAATTGACAGAATATAGAATTATGTCTTACAGAGAACAGGGAAGATTTAACTTGGAGATAAATAAAATAACTTAGTGAGAGCAATAAATAACTTCAATGGAGCAAGGAGAGTACAATTTAAATACAATATAATATAGGAGGATAAATTCGGAATTGAATGAGTTGGGCCTGAGGTCGATTGTTGAAAAGTTAAGAAAAGTTAACTAAATACTTTATGTATCAATTACTTCTCTACTGAAAATGTGATTGCATAGAGCAAAAGAAGGTGTTCGCCTATAAATTAACTGAAATGCCCTCTGTCATGAAAAGTTATGCTTCACTTCAGACTTTCAGAGGCTTTTGTCTCTCAGCCATTCTGCTTCCACAGACTTTTCTTGTCATATATGAAGAGAAGGTGGTTCACAGTCACTTTCAATTTATATGAACCATTCTACCTTAACCATCAAAAGATGGCTCGGTATGTTCAGTCAAAACAGGGTATGGTTTGCTGATGGAAATAAAGTGCCAACATCATCACTAGCAGAATGGCGCATAGTCTAGTGACATTTCAAAGCATGTATAGGGAGTAGGTACATGAAACGAAGCAACCACAGAATAAAGACAGTCTGGCAGAAACATTCCTTCCTCAAACTGAGGAGGTTTGACAAAAAGAAAACAGCACAGTTCATAAAATATTACTCAAACAGAAGTACAGTAGCACATTCAAGATTAGACCTCAGAACACAGCAGTACCCTGGAAACATTTTATAATGAACTCCTGTTTATCATGAACAAAAAGCCACTGTAACAGGAGTCACTCTGAAAAATTCAGTTTTTCTCACTATTTGTGAGTAACACCGAGGCCAAATGAAACCGCAGAGAGCAACATAAACTCAAGGTTATATATATACACCAAAATAGGTCTGGTTTAGAGGATATCGACAATGAATATGCATGAGAGAGTGTATATTTTCATATAATGTGGACAATGCATGCAAATCATGCATATTCATTTTGTACATCCTGAAAACCAGGCCTGTTTGTGGCTCTTGTAACAGGAGTTGGCCACCTCTAGTATAAATATTTAGGAGTTAATTTTCAGTAGCTTGCACTGTTGAAAAGTAAAGGGGACTTTTTTTTACCTGTGAACTTTGAAAATAAATTTCAAACTACCTCATTGAGGTAGTTTTCTTTTCAAAATGGCATAGAAGTTATGTGGGTGCAGAGTGCCTGTATACTTTGCAACTGTTTATTTATTTAAACAATATATATCACATAAATAAAGAATTAACTAAGCAATTTACAAACAGTAAAATATACCCTCACCTCATCATCCACCCAGCAAATAGTACTTCTTACAAAAACAAATGCTCAGTCTTAAAATCCTAAAACTTCACTTTGCAATTCTACACTCCATGCTGAATCATCCATCCAATATATTTCTATGGGTGATTGAACTGGTTAGTTATTCAAGGGGACCAATCAATCAATTAAGAAATCTTTTACTATAATAAATTCCAACAAATTTTTACAAACATTTTTTACAGAGATAATTATAGATCACATATAAACCCTGTCCAACTGCCCTTAAACCATAATGCATTTATATACATATAATGTAGTTAAACATTACCACAGTCATACATTCATTCATACTTATCTCACTGTACACCACAGCATACTATTTAAAAACATCACATGTATATCTGTGAACAAACACCATCAGCAAAGCAAAGTGCAAAGTTTCAAAGTGTACCTCAGCGGAGGCCACTGTTTCACTGGATATCACGTTCTTCAGGGGGCTTTTTAACATGTAAGAACAGAAAACCATTCATATGCATGCCATTGTCTTCTAAATCTGTTGAACTCTTAATGGACAAATGTCAAGGGATTTTTTTAAACTTCAACAAGCTGTCCCACCAGGGGGAGCAAATGTGATTATCAAATGCGGAATACCCCCACTTTTAATTTAAACCTATGGAATCCTTAATCTTCGTTCTGAAGCAAAGAAATAACAAATACCCATACAGACTGTTAAAAGGATTATATGCTACCTTTTAAATTAATTGTTTAAATTACAAATGACAACAAATGGAAATGATTATACGCTTTCTGTGGCTATTTTGTAAAGTGCTGCCAACCCTTAATTGTTCGCTCATATTATTTTTCTAAAAAACAAGAATACATATAAAGCTGAAAAAGATGTCTTCTAACAATTAAATTAATGATTTTAATATACCAAAAACCTAAAGGGTTAAATCCAAGATTCTCCTCACTCACCCAATTAGTTTAGATTGCTTTCAAATACACAGGCAACAGAGGCACTTTCCTCATCGCGCTGCTTCATTGTGTTTCAATTTGCTAGACCATATATAAATATTTAAAAAGGTGTTTGAAAAATTTTAATTTTAAGTTCAATTATGGCCCGATTTTTTTTTTTTTTTTTTTTTAATGGCCCACATGCGAAAAAACTGGGGTTACACATATGGTCGTGCCTTGTGCACACTGGGCCACATTTTTAAAACTTATGCACAGGCATAGATTTGTTCACACAACCCGGAGCAAACAAATCTACGCCCAATTTTATAACATGCATGTGCTGCCACGCATGTTATAAAATCCAGGGTCTGCGCGTGCAAGGGGGTGCACATATGTGCACCTTGCGCGCGCCAAGCCTGAGGGGAGCCCCGATGGTTTTACTCGTTCCCAAGGCCGCTCTGAAATCAGAGCAGCCTTGGAGGGAACTTTTTCTCCGGCCCCCCCACCCCCTACCTTTTTTGAAAAAGTTACACCGGCACGAGCTTCCAGAGGCCCCCTTAAATTCTGTGACTGAAGATCAATTTAATGGTGGTTAGTATAGCTTTGGGAAATCTTTGGACATAAAAGTTTGGAGAAATAATGGGATCTATTCTTTAAAGTTTGTGTGTGTCTGAGGTAATAAGTAAGCCAGAAATAGCTAATTCTAGTGCCTGTCTTTCCCACCCACTCAACCCTTCATTTTTAGGCAAGAGATACTTTCTCATTAAAAATCAATCAGGCTCTTATCTTAATCATACTACTGTACCAACCCTTATTGAAAGTTTAATCATCCCTTGTAGGACAATAGCTGATTAAATTTACAGATGAATTTACTAATTAAAGTACTCTATTTCCCATTCCCTTAGTATCCTAAACTTAAGCAGGAGGGGGGCTTTCCAGTCTATTCCATTGAGTGTCACATGTATGATTTTTTACTCGCCGATGAGAGATTGTATGTGTGCACTCGGTGCAAAGAGCTCCTGGCTCTCAGGGAACGAGTCTGATCTCTGGAGGCTAGAGTAGCGGACAAAGAGGTACATTGATGAGACCTTCAGGGACATAGTAGCCAAGTCCCAAATCCAGTCTGGCAGCCCCAGTGCTGCCTTGGATCAGAAAGGTCTCCCAGTTGGAGAACATCACCCTGGTGTAGCAGGAAGTGCTCCTGTAGAAAGGACCTGCTCTCCAGGTGATATATTGTCCTCTCGCACTGAGGTTGTCTCCCAGGGCTACTGCCCAGGAGGGAAGGGATAGGCCGGCCATCATACTTGGTGATTCAATTATTAGAAATGTAGATATCAGGGTGGCTGATGGATATGAGGACCGCCTGGTAACTTGCCTGCCTGGTGTGAAGGTGGAAGACCTCACACGTCACCTAGATAGGATTATAGACAGTGCTGGGGAGGAGCCGGCTGTCATGGTGCATGTGGGCATCAACAACATAGGAAAATGTGAGAGAGAGGTTCTGGAAGCCAAATTTAGGATTTTAGGCAGAAAGCTGAAATCCAGAACCTCCAGGGTGGCATTCTCTGAAATGTTTCCTGTTCCACGTGCAGGTCCCCAGAGGCAGGCAGAGCTCCAGAGTTTCAATGCGTGGATGAGACGATGGTGCAGGGAAGAGGGATTTGTAAGGAACTGGGGAAAGTTTTGGGGAAGGGGCAGATGGTTGGCCCCTGTGACATTGTGAGTGCAAAGGTAGCGCCGGCACCATTTTGAGTACTGGCAATATGGCCGGAGTGCAGGAGGTCGCTCCCGGACCCCTGCTGGACTTTTGGCAAGTCTTGTGGGGGTCAGGAGGCCCCCCCAAGCTGGCCAAAAGTCCCTGGGGGTCTATTGGGGGTCTGGGAGTGATCTCCTGCACGCGGGCCGTATTGCCAATATTCAAAATGGCGCCGGCGCTACCTTTGCCCTGTCACATGGTAAGGGCAAAGGGCCATCGGTGCCATTTTTTTTAGCGTAGCTGATAGCGTGGGAACAGGAGATCACTTCCCATGGCCCCCCTGGACCACCAGGTATGTGTAAAAAGTTTTGGGGGGGGGGGGTCGGGAGAGTGGGGGAGGCTAAGGGGGTAATTTTAAAGGGTCAGGGTGGGTTTTTTTTTTTATCAGCGCGGGCCTCACTAAAAAAAATTAGTGATGTGAATTGGAATCGGAACAGCTTTTTTTGACTGCTGCAGCACACTGAGCTGACAATTTCAATGTTTTAGCCACTATGATGCCTACATTTATTTATTATTTATATTTATTTTGAACTTTTATATAACGACATTCAAGTGAAAATTACATATCGATTTACAGAGAAAAACACAAAAGTTGCAAGGAGCATTACAAAGAACAGGGTATCATGGAACTGGGAGCAAGGTTTCACAAACATGGTAACTATTTAACAGCTAAAAAAGTGTGAGCCACGTAAAGGTAGAGATGACTCTAAAGCAATATGAAATACAGAGACATATGAGATAAAGAAGCAATGGTAGAAAGAGCCTATAAAAGATCAGATAGTATGATCTTCCTGATTTCGAGGGGGGATCATCTTGTTGAGGAAAGGCTTGTTTGAAGAGCCATGTTTTGAGTTTCTTTTTGAAAGTATGTGGGCATAATTCTAGCCGGAGATCTGGGGGAAGAGAGTTCCATTGAGAGGGACCAGCAGTAGATGGGGCACGTTTCCTTAAGGTGGTCTTAATTGGGGGGGGGGGGGGGGGGCATAGAGGGAGCCTTTGTAGGCAGCTCTGACCGGTCTGGAGGATTTATGGAAACTGAGAGGTAAATTAAGAACAAGAGGTGTTAAGTTGTATGAGGCTTTAAAAATTATCATAAGGACTTTGTAAAGAATTCTAAATTTGATTGGTAACCAATGTAAGCCCCGGAGTATAGGCATGATGTACTCTTTTCTGTTCGTGTTGGTCAGGATCCTCGAGGCGGAGTTCTGTACCATCTGCAGAGGTCTGATTGTGTTTGCTGGGAGTCCTAGGAGGAAAGAGTTGCAGTAGTCGTTTTGAAAAAATGATGGATTGCAGCACCGTATGGAAGTGGAGGAGGGGTCTTAGCTTTTTTAGAACCTGTAATTTGAAAAAACAGTCCTTTGTTGTTGACAAATTTTTTTAGGTTAAACTGATTGTCCAGAATTACGCCTAGGTCTCTGACATGCGGGGAGAAATTTAGTTGGGAAGTGATTGATATGTTGGTTAGAACATTGTTGTCATCTTGGGAGATGAAAAGAATCTCTGTCTTATTAGTGTTCAGGACAAGGTTAAGGCTGGAGAGTAGGTTGTTGATTGCTTGGAGGCAATTGTTCCAGATATTGGCTAGGGAGTCCTTGATAGGGATGAGTACCTGGACGTAGTTAGCGTAGATGTAATGGGTTAGCTTAAGATTGGTAAGGAGCTGGCCGAGCGGAAGGAGGTAAATGTTGAAGAGAGTTGGAGAGAGAGATGAACCTTGAGGGGATACCCAGGGTGTAGCTGACGGAGTGAGATTCTTTGTTAATTTTGACCTTCAAGCATCTGTTATTCAGGAATGACTTGAACCATCTGTGTGCCGTACCAGAAATTCCTATGTCTGTGAGACGATCTAATAGAATTGAGTGGTTCACTGTATCAAATGCCTTTTTTCTAGGCTAAGGATGATGGAATCTGACAGTGAGATTAAAAGGGATTCTGTATTTAGCAGTTTGCGAAAACCGAATTGTGCTGGAGCAAGAATCTTGTGAGCATCCAGGTATTCTGATAGTTGCTTGTTGAATATTTTTTCTAATAGTTTCGCGATGAGTGGTAAGTTGGCTATTGGGCGGAAGTTGGCTGGGTCAGCTGGTGACAGGTTTGGTTTCTTTAACAGCGGCTTGAGAATCACAATCTTTAGAGCGTCTGGAACTAGGCCATGTGTGAGCAACCAGTTAATGATTTCAGAAATCGGCTTGGCAATGATTTTTGGGATAGAAATGAGGAGATTTGAAGGTATTGGGTCAGAGGGGTGAGAGGATGGCTTGAGCTTATTGAGCAAGATTTCAATCTCCAATGAGAAAGTGGGCTCAAATGTTTCAAGTCTGGAGTTTTGCTGAATTGTAGAGTTGCAAGGGAGGTAGGGTTGGTAATTGTTTGAAATGAGCGGCGCTACCAATTTGGTGATTTTTTTTTTTTTCAAAGAATGTAGCTAACACTGTGGCCTTAGTTAAAGCTTGGTCATCTGGAATAGTAGGTGGGAGGATTTTGTAAGAGAAGAGACTTATGATAAAAGAGCTTTAGGGTCAAATTGGAAGTGATGAATTTTTTGTGCGAAGAAATCTTTTGTTCTGAGGATTGTATTCCTGTAATGGTGCATGGTATCTTTTTTACTGGGTGGTAGCTCCTAATATGGAACCTAACATTGTGTAACATCTGTATGGGTTATTTTTCCATGCATTTGTCCACATTAAATTTCATCTGCCATTTGGATGGCCAATCTTCCAGTCTAACAAGTTCCTCCTGCAATTTATCACACTCTACTTGTAATTTAACTACTCTGAATAATTTTGTATCATCTGCAAATTTGATAATCTCACTCCATTGTATTCCTTTCCAGATCATTTATAAATAAACTAGCCGTTAAGCCCGTAACAATGGACTACATTTTAAAAACATTTTTTCAGTCCATTTCCTTCCCTCCCCCCTCCCCCTCACTCTCTCCTCTCTCATTCCCCTCCCCTTTCAGCTCATCCACAACCGATAACGGGGGCTGTCCCTCGCACGCGCCGCCGCCGCTACTGCTCCTCCCGCTCCTGCTCGTTGTCGCCGCTGCTGCTACTGCTCCTCCCACTCCGGCTCATCGTCGCCACTGCTCCTGCTCCTAGCAACCCAGCGCCATTTTTTTTTCGGGCACTCTGGCTGACGTGCTCGCCTGCGCATGCGCGGTAGAGCTTCTCTCTACTGCGCATTTGCGGCACGTTGGTCAGGGCTCCCTTATCTAGTAGATTGAAAAGCACCAGTCCAAGTACAGATCCCTGAGGCACTCCACTGTTTACCCTTTTCCACTGAGAAAATTGACCATTTAATCCTACACTCTGTTTCCTGTCTTTTAAACAGTTTGTAATCCATGAAAGCCATTGCCTCCCTTCCCATGACTTTTTAGTTTTCTTAGAAGCCTCTCATGAGGGCCTTTGTTAAATACCTTCTGAAAATCCAAATACAGTATATCTACCGGTTCACCTTTATCCACATGTTTATTAACCCCTTCAAAAAAATAAAGCAGATTTGTGATGCAAGACTTCCCTTGGGTAAATCCATGTTGACTGCGTTTAATTAAACCATGTCTTTCTATATGCTCTGTGATTTTTATCTTTAGAATAGTTTCCACTTCTTTTTCCAGCACTCAAGTGAGGCTCACTGGTCTATAGTTTTCTGGATCACCCCTGGAGCCATTTTTAAATATTGGGGTTCAATTGGCCACACTCCAGTCTTCAAGTACATGGATGATTTAAATGATAGGTTACAAATTTTAACTCGTATATCTGACATTTCATTTTTTGGATCCTTCAGAACCCTGGAATGCATACCATCCAGTCCAGGTGATTTGCTACTCTTTAGTTTGTCAATCTGGCATACTACATCTTCCAGCTTCACAGTGATTTGTAGGAATGTGAATCATGTGCCCGATCGGGTTCGGCTAGAGGGAGAAAAAAATCTGATCAATGGTTAATTTTTTTTTTTTAGTGAGGCCCGACCCTTTAAAATTGACCCCTTACCTTCTCCCACCCTTCCGAACCCCCCAAAAACTTTTTACGAGTACCTGGTGGTCCAGTGGGGGCACGGGGACTGATCTCCCGCTCTCGGGCCATCGGCGCCATTTTGGCTGCCACTCAAAAATGGCGCCGATGGCCCGATTTAAAAAAAAAAAAAAAAAAAAAAACCCAAACAAAAAAAAAACCACCCGACCCTTTAAAAATGACCCCTTAGCTTCCCCCACCCTCCCAAGCCCCCCAAAACATTTTAAAATTACCTGGTGGTCTAGTGGTGGTCCTGGGAGCGATCTCCCATTCTAGGGCCATCGGCTGCCACTCATAAAGATGGCGCAGATGGCCCTTTGCCCTTACCATGTGACAGGGTATCCGTGCCATTGGCTGGCCCCTGTCACATGGTAGGAGCACTGGCTGGCCAGCGCCATCTTTTTTTTTTTTTTATCGGGCCATCGGCGCCATTTTTGAGTGGCAGCCAAAATGGCACCGATGGCTCGAGAGCGTGAGATCGGTCCCCATGCCCCCACTGGACCACCAGGTACTCGTAAAATGTTTTGGTGGGGGGGGGGGGGTTTCGGGAGGGTGGGGGAAGGTAAGGGATTAGTTTTTTTTTGGTTTTTTTTTTAATTTTTTATTTATGAATTTAGATATATTACATCATATATCAAAAGAAAAACAGAGAGCCTAACATTAATTTCCATAAGTAAACAATATATAAATCATTTTCCAAAAGGTCTCTTTTCCAGGTAATATTGGGACCAAGATGAGGAATTTTATAGAGCTCAATCAAAATAAAAATAACAACAATAGGTAAAAAATTTACCAAACAGCATAGGACTAACCCTTACATTTATACTACAGCAGTATCAAACCTTCCCATCCAAATAATCCCTTAATTGTTGTGGATCTAAAAAAATATATTTTGCCTCCTGATGTTTCAGGAGGCATTTGCAAGGATATTTTAATACCATGCTAGCTCCTCTATTAACCACTTCATCTCTCATAAGTAAAAGCTTCTTTCTTCGTTCTTGCGTATTACGGACCACGTCTGGATATATCCATATATTTTGTCCATAAAAATGAACAGATCTGTTTCGAAAGAAAAATTTTAACACCAAATTTCTATCTTGCTCAAAGGCAAAAGATATTAGTGAAGTTCCTCTTGATTTAACTTCAGTATTTATAGACAGTTCTAACAGTTCAGACAAATTCATAGAGGGCTGTTCAGGTGTTTTCACAGGTTCTGATTGCAGAGATTTTTTTGAAACAAAAAACACTCTAGTGATTACAGGGGTAATTTCCTTTGGTATTTTTAAACATTCCCCCATATACTCTTTGAACATGTCCACAGGTAACAATTTCTTAACAGGAAAATTAACTATCCATAAATTTAAATAACGTAGTGAATTTTCTATGTTCTCAAATCTCCTTTCGGATATATTTTCCATCTTTATCAAATTACCCTGGACTTTTTCAATTGTAATCATTTTTTCCTCTAGTTTTTCTATTTTTCCCTGATTCTCACTTGCGGTTTTTTCCACCTTTAACCCTCTTTTATTAAGGTCCACAAATACTTGAGTTAAAGTAGTAACAGCAGTCTCAATAGGGGTCATAGCGTTCCACAGAGAATCCAGTGTAACTAAGGGAGGTTTCTGCTTAAAAAGTACCTTTTCTGATTGAAATTGTACCAGGTTTTGAATTGCTGCTGATTCCTCGATGTTTCTTGCCAGCATGGCCATAAGGGGATTCGGTGTGGAGGTAACCGCGACTCTCGTCGCTCCTCCAACTGCTCCGAAAATCGATTCCTCATCCTCCATGTCTGTTTCGATTTGCAGGGGCTCTCCTCTCTCCTGGAGAGCTCGTGTTGTTTCACACTGCTCCTCCCCCAGACGGGCACTCGGAGGTGTCGGCGTTTCGGGTGCCCCCGGGCTCAGCGAGATCTCCTCGGCCTTAGAAAGTGGAGCGAGCTCTTGCTCCTCTATCCCAGCGGCCCTCGCCTCCGGCGTCTTCGGGGTAAGGTTAAAGAATTGGTCAATCTTTGGCTGCGGTGGAACTCCTTCTTCTTTCGAAGTAATATTCTCTTTAACACGAGCCTTGCACTTCGTGTGTGGCATTATTTAGGAAATTTGGGAAAGAGGAAATATATTTAAGGGAAAATTCTGCAGACTGAGATTAGGACAACCCTTCACCACGTCCTATGCGTCGGCCATCTTGGTCTGTAAGGGATTAGTTTTATAGGGTCAGGGTGGGTTTAGGGGTTGTTTTGGTGTGCCGGTTTTCCCGCCCTACCCCGATTTACGATTTTTCACGATAAATCGGGGGAATTTCTATTGTATCGCGACTCTTAACGATTTTTGATGATTTAAAAAATATCTGACGATTTTTTTAAATCGTCAAAAAACGATTCACATCCCTAGTGATTTGTTTCAGTTCATGTGACTCCTCACCCTTGAAAGCCATCTCTGGAACTAGTATCTCCCCAACATCCTCATTAGTAAACACAGAAGCAAATCATTCATTTATCTTTCTGCAATGGCCTTATCTGCAAAAGAGCCCTTTTAACCCCTTGGTCATCTAATGGTACAATCGACTGCCTCACAGGTTTCATTGATCTGATATATTTTTGAAAGTGTGCATTATGAGATTTTGCCTCAACGGCCAACTTTATTTCAAATTCTGTCTTTTAATGTCTTTTAATATCTTATCAATGTTTTACACTTAACATTACAATGCTCCTGCTTTTCTTCCGATGGATCCTTCTTCCAATTTTTGAAGCATTTTTTTTTTGGCTAAAACAGCTTCTTATACCTCACCTTTTAACCATGCTGGTAATCATTTTGCCTTCCTTCCACCTTTCTTAATGCATGGAATACATCTGGACTGTGAGTCTAAGATTGTATTTTTAAACAATGCCCATGCCTGTTGAACACTTCTAACCTTTGCAGCTGCACCTTTCAGTTTATTATTCTATTTTCCTCATTTTATCAAGGTTTTCCTTTTGAAAATTTAGTGTTAGAGTTGTAGATTTACTTATTGTCCCTCTTCCAGTTATTAGTTCAAATTTGATCATGTTATGATCACTATTGCCAAGTGGCCAAATCACCATTACATCTCTCACCAAATCCTGCATTCCACTAAGAATTAAATCTAAAATAGCTCCCTCTCAAATTGGTTCCTGATCCAATTGCTCCATGAAGCAGTCATTTATTCCATCCAGGATCTTTATGTCTCTAGCATGTCTGATGTTTGATTTACCCAGTCAATAATGGGGTAATTGAAATATTTCATTATTACTGTACTGCAAAATTGATTAGCTTCCCTGATTTCTTTTAGCATTTTATTATCTGTCTGACCATTTTGTCCAAGTAGAGTCTTTCCCAACATACATGGGATTTCTACCAATCAACTGAGCATTTAGGGGCCGATGCAATAATCTTCGCGGAAAGCGGGGTGCTGACCTTTTAGTGCCCGCTTTCTTAATGCATGCGTAGCGCCTGCAAGGGGGGCACCATGCAATATGTAAATTAGGGGGTCGCGCTTGGAAGGCAGTGCTAGGGTCGCTTAGTGCCTCCTTGCTAATGTGACCTGTTGTGGCTGCTGGTTATGAAGACCGACACCGGTAAACTCGGCCTCTGTTTTCATAACCTGCCTGTCTGCCAGTAATGAAAACGGCCGCTAAGTTTATCGGCGGCCATTTTCAATACTAGCAGACGGCCGGTTATGAAAACCGACGCAGAGTTTACCGGCATCGGTCTTCATAACTTGGCGGTCTGCAGAGTTATTTTATTTTATTTTTTTTTTACTTTAAAAAGAAGTACAGAAAAGCAGTTTTTTTCTGCTTTTCTGTACTTCTTTTCAATGTGCTCAGCTATTATCGCCTGCTCCAGGCAGGCATTAATATCTGCAATAAATGTGCATCTGAGACGCACATTTATCATTTTGCATTTGGAGTGAATGAGTAAAAGCCTCATCCACATGCATTTGCATGTGATAAGCGCTAACACATTCACTCCTCGTTGTATGCACGTTCAATAGGTGCTGATCCCCCTATTGCATTAGGGGGTGGATTAGCGCCTATTTAGTCTGTCCGACAGCAGGTTAAACAGTGTGCTCTGAGCGCACTGTATTGCATCGGCCCCTTAGTCTCTTGTATGATCGTTATCCTGTTGGACTCTATATCCTCCTGGACATAAAGTGCCCCCCCCCCCCACCAAGTTGATTCTCCCTATCATTGTGATATATTTTGTACCCTGATCTAGCAACATAGAAAATTCTTTTTTTGTTTGAAAATCTGTGGGAAATATGCGCTTGCCAGCAAGCCATTTCATCAGGGTTAAACACTAACTCCCCTTCTCCCTGACATTTGCCTGAATAAAAGCATCACTTGTGCTTAAGCCTCTCTGCCTAGGAGAGGATACCTGACTTCATGTATTTCTCTGGCTTATAATTAATCCTGTTAGCCTGAAAGAGGGGCTGGGTGTTCCCTAGTCAGAGGCAGGACAAAGTCAGGAGGTATAGATTTCAGCAGCCAATGATATGATCCGTGCACACCCCCTGAGCCAAAGCCAATGGTGTAATGACTCTTCTGTTGCTATGGGAAAGTAGCCAATCATGTAATGACACATCATCTGCCTTTGTATGAATGTACAATAAAAGGAAGAGGCTCTGAGGACAAACCCTCTTTGCCTTCTCTCTTCCTGCCTGCCATGAAAGCTGTCTGATGCCTCTTCATTACTCCTACATCCCAAGTTTTCTTTTTTTTAGATGCATTGTGTATCTTCTAGGTGGTTTTACTGATGCAGTCTTTGACAGGTGAAATGCTGTCAGCTTCGGTAGTGGAAGCAGTTGGTGGTAGATGTTTGTCCAGCATTGATGTTCTCGTCAGTTTGCAGTTTGAAGTGGGTTACTGTGGAATTTCAACTATCAAGAAGACCGTTAAGTTTTTAAACCTTGATTTTTCAAGCAGGATTACATCATTTTGAATTTATAAGACTGCATTATTTTTAATTCAATTAGGTTCACTTTCAGAGGTTCAAATAAGAAAACACAGATATAGTTGCGATGGAGAAGGTACAGAGAAAGGCAACCAAAATGATAAAGGGGATGGAACAGCTCCCCTATGAGAAAAGACTAAAGAGAGGGCTGTTCAGCTTGGAGAAGAGACGGCTGAGGGGGGATATGATAGAGGTCTTTAAGATCATGAGAGGTCTTGAACAAGTAGATGTGACTCAGTTATTTACACTTTCAAATAATAGAAGAACTAGGGGACATTCAATGAAGTTAGCAAGTAGCACATTTAAGACTAATTGGAGAAAATTATTTTTCACTCAACGTACAATAAAGCTCTGGAATTTGTTGCCAGAGAATTTGGTTAGAGTAGTTAGTGTAGCTGGGTTCAAAAAAGGTTTGGATAAGTTCTTGGAGAAGTCCATTTAACAGCTATTAATCAAGTTCACTTAGGGAATAGCCACTGCTATTACTTGCATCAGTAGCATGGGATCTTCTTAGTGTTTGAGTAATTGCCAGGTTCTTGTGGCCTGGTTTGGCCTCTGTTGGAAACAGGATGCTGGGCTTGATGGACCCTTGGTCTGACCCAGCATGGCAATTTCTTATGTTCTTATGAGGTGTATTTCCCTAAGAAGGACAATACAGATACAGTTTTTGCAAGAAGGTTTTGGGTTTAAAATCATTGAAAAATCATTTGGAGGTTTGTTAAACTAATGATGGTGCCTTAGTCAAATGATCACAAGAAATTCATTGCTGAGATCAGGCATCTGAATTTTTTCCTCCAATGTGAGCAGTTTCCAGTGCCATTGAGTCTGGGTCACTGAGGGCTTTTTTCATTTATTATTTTAAAAGCAACTTAGTTTTATCTCCTTTTACTTTGAAATTTTCCAAAATACAGTACATTAAATAACATCCTTGGTACTGTAGTTTGAGAACTCTTGAAAAAAGATTTTATTACACAACTGTCGGGCCGATTCAGTAAAGTCCGCGGGAGAGCAGTCGAACACGCACCGGGAGAGCAAACGGCCACTCTCCTGTGCACGTGATTCTGTATTTAAATGAGGCCCGGAGGTAAAAACGGGCAAAAGGAGGCGCTAGGGACACTAGCACGTCCCTAGTGCCTCCTTTTGGACCGTAGCAGCGGCTGTCAGCGAGTTTGACAGCCGACGCTCAATTTTGCTGGCATCTGTTCTCGAGCCTGCTGACAGCCATGGGCTCGGAAACCGGATGCCGGCAAAATTGAGCGTCCGGTTTTCGACCTGACGGCCGACTTCAAATTTTTTTTTTTTTTTTTTTTACTTTTGGAAAAACTGCTTTTCTGTGCACTTTCCCGGTGCCTGAAGAAATTAGCGCCTACCTTTTGGGTAGGCGCTAATTTCTGAAAGTAAAATGTGCGGCTTGGCTGCACATTTTACTTTCTGTATCGCACGGGAATACCTAATAGGGCCATAAACATGCATTTGCATGTTGCGGGTGCTATTAGGTTCGGCAGATTGGATGCGCATTTTCGGCCCCTTACTGGATAAGGGAAAACGCGCGTCCAGTAGCGGGTTAACAGTGTGCTCCATCGGAGCACACTGTACTGTTTCGGCCTGTGTTTGATTATAATATTCTCTTACAGTTTTCACATGTACAACACAAAAATGAATAATGGTTCTTTTGAGACAATTTCAAGACTCTGAGATCTGTCTTAAGTGGGGAAAAAAAGTAAATAAAGGATAAACAAATGCAGATGGAACATTTCTGGATTTATCAGTTGAACATGAATGCCCCGATAATCTTTTTTAATATCACAGCTGATTTCTTTGTTATACAATTATTGATTATTTTTTAAATGAAATGTTATGCATGTATTGTTTTGACTGGTGTGCACTTTATAAAGGATAGCAGGACAAACGGTAGTGATTGGTAAGATAAGGGATTCTTTATTGGTGTTAGCCTGACTCTGACACAGAAATCTATCGCACCAGCAGTACTATTTTATTATAAGGAATATCATCTGTATTTCAACTGGAAAGTGTTCCCAATTGATATGTGGTGTAGTTCTCACATTTGCCTTGTGAGACATTACCAGCTATCATTGGTACAGTAGACCCTGAGGCAGCTCCCACGTGAGCGAAACTCTGCCAGAGTCGGGCTAACACCAATAAAGAATCCCTTATCTTACCGATCACTACCATTTGTCCTGCTTTCCAGCATCATTGATCCGCTTCAGATTTGTTTCCTGGGTCCTACCCTTTATAAATGATAGACATGATGATGCATGTTATTTGGAAAGCAATGCAACTTAAGTATTTCAAAGAGCATTTTCGGAAGGAGGTGCAAAGACTATATGTTACTGTTATGCATGTGCAGTATCTCATTCTGTTCATATTTACCTTTCAGGTCAGCATTTTCAATCTGATTTGTTTAGTATTGGATGGATGCCATTATGTGACATCTTTCATTAGCACTTCAGTCACCAAATGGTCAGGCACACTAGGGAACTGGAATGTCTGGTCATTTTCTGTTGTGGTATTTAAAGTGTTGCACTCTGGGGCGGACCCTTGTTCTGTGGTAGTACAGGGACTGTCCACAGGGGGCGGAGCAAGGAAGGAGACAGAGGCAGTGTAGAGCTTCATCACTGGAAGCCCGAGGTCCCCCCGGGAGGAGCCCGTAGGGACCCAGGCTGCTTGGACTTAGGTGGGCCTTGTAGGGTCTCCTGGGAGAGTGTAAGTCCGGCGTGCCCACAGATGCTAGAGCAGTGCTATCTGGTTTGAGGCTGGATACAGGTTAAAGGAGAGCGAACCAAAATAGAGATGGTGATGACAAGGCTAGGGACAGTGCCAGAATCAAGCAAGGTCAGAGTCCAGAAGTCAGTCCGAGGAATGGTCAACGAAGCAAGGTCAAGATCCAGAGGTCAGGCAAAGTCAAAGAGCAAGCTGAGGTCTTTGGCAGGCGGCAGGCAGGCAGGTCAGGAGAAAGCTGGGGTATTGGGCAGGCATGCAGGTCTGGAACAAGCTGAGGTGTTTACCAGAAGGACAGATTGAGGTAAGACCAGGGAGATGAACAACGAACACTGGAACAAGCAAGGCTAGGAAGCAGGAACGGAACTGGATCAGAAGGATCCTGGAACGAGACTAGTAACAAGCAAGCAGGAACACAAGCAAGGGTAATCTCAGGAACAAACCGACCCGATTGCCAAGGCAAGGAAGTGAGGCCAGGAACTTCCTTTTAACATGAGTTCAATCAGGGTGCGCCGCGGAACTAGGCTCCGCCCTGGAATCTACATCAGGGTGGCTGGTCCGCACGCGTAGGGGGGTGGCTAGCTGCTGCAATGCCGGGCCCAGCGTGAGGCCTGTTGTGTAGCCGAAGGCCCGGCGACCGCCGCTGTGGGACACCGGGGCTTAGCTGAACTTGCAAGGGCCACGAGGGAGACAGGACCAGGACGCGCTGTGGAACCCCGAAGGTGAGCGGTCCCGTAATGTGGGATGACCGCGGGTGGGGCGCATAACATAAAGTTCATTCCTTAATCATTATTCCCATGTTTGTAATACTGGAGCTTATTTATCACTGTCGGTTAGTCATATTAATCATATTTTTATTATTCTGTACAAGCATTTTCACTACTATTAAAGTAATCCATGTATCTTATCTACTTAATATCCTGAAATATTCATTCTCCAAATAATAACCTGTGTGCCAGGAAGATGAATTTATTGTTAGGAATAATATTATATCAGTTTAGTGTCTTTTTGCTCAAGGATTCATCTTCATAAACCTTAGCATGATTAATGTGATTTTTATATAAAAAACTCATTTTGTATCAATTTTATAGCAATGTCATACAACATGTTTTTGGTGACCTTGAATGTGCCAGTGCAAACAATTCATTTAATGCTGTCCCTTTTGTCACTTTTGCTCATTACAAGTGAAACTGACAATTAATAAAGTCACCTTTTCGACTTAGACAATTTATTATAATACAGTGCTGACTACTCAATAGTTCTTGGGCTTCAAAGTAAAAATAGAAAAAAGCTGCAACTGAGGTACATATATCACACTGTGACTATGCGTCTTTCATTTGTAGAGACTGTAAAAGCAGCTGCAGACCACTTTTCATACAGAAATGGGCAACATATTTTAATGTCACATAAGGTCGGTTTGTAGGCATTCCCTGTATCATTACATGCCCTTCATAAAGAAAAAAACAAAAACAGCAGGAAAAGGTTTCAGTATAAAGTCAATATAGAAAGCCTTGGTAGAGATAATGTTTTTTAGTTATATGCAAAAAAACTAATCTTTTAATAATTCCCAGCACTGAATGCAAACATTTTGATTGAACTATTGTTTTAAGAATAAAAGAATGACTATGAACAAAAATTCCTACTACTCATAATCTAGGATGTTATAGAATACTATTTGGTAAATAAAATATAGAACACTCATTCATAAAACAAAGAGAATATTATTCAAAAAAATTAT
The DNA here is from genome assembly GCF_901001135.1 of Rhinatrema bivittatum. Classification (NCBI taxonomy): domain Eukaryota; kingdom Metazoa; phylum Chordata; class Amphibia; order Gymnophiona; family Rhinatrematidae; genus Rhinatrema; species Rhinatrema bivittatum. Next base: position 84,936,169 of record NC_042615.1, on the reverse strand, counting down.
GATATTAAATATAATCTGAAAGTTCTGTTTGCCACAGTAAACAATTGGATAAAAAAATAATTCAGCTTCTGTGAAAGCAATTAATATACTCCCATCTTTCAAATACAATGACTTTGCTAATTTTTGTAATGATAAAATATCAAAATTAATTCCTTACTGTTATGAACACTGCCCACGGGTTTCCCCACGAGCAGGCTCCACCGACTCACCATGCTGTTCTTATGTCTTCACCAATGTGGCAGGACGCCGCCGTCGGCCTGCCCATGCGGCCCGGAGGCAGCCCTGCTTCGTCCTGTTCTCCATGGGTGGAGCCGCGGCCTTCGGGGCTGGGACCGCCCCCGACACTGCCTTTCATCTTCGCGGCACTAAGGCCACAGCCCCGGGCTGGAGTAGCGGCTAGATCCGCCCCCGGGGCCTCCTGCAGCGGCTGGAGCTGCTGCCGATGTCTGGCCTGCGTCCCAGGCCAGCCCTGCCTCTTCTGACGTTGTGCGTCGGTGCAGGCCACTGTCCGTGGTCCTGCACAGCTTCCTGCTCTCTCCTTAGGCGCCGGCGCGTGGCTCTCTTCAACATTTAAAGGGCCAGACACAGGAAGTGTCCTGGTCCCACCTCTGTGACTGTTTCCTGTACCAGCCCTATAAAGGGCTGCTATGTGAATCCATTCTTTGCCTTGCATCATGGTGACTTCGCTCTGGAGGCTCCTGCCTGCCAGAGCCTGTGTAAGGTCTTCTACTCTTCGTGGAGCTCCTCGTCTCGTTCATTGTATCATGTCAAGTCTTCATACTTGAGGTCCTCGTCAAGGTGTCCTGGTGTCTTCGTGATCTTCTTCGTCCTGGTGTTCCTGCCTTCCTGGATGTTTGTTCCTGTGTCTTTGTCTGGTGCTCCTGAGCCTTCTGGTCCTGTGGGCCGGACGACATCTTTCCCAGGTTGGAGTGGCCTGCAGGTGGACAGGTGTCCTGTGCTCTTGAGCCGTCATGTCCTGGATCTTTCCTGCATTGTCCCATTCTCCTCGTGGTCCATGACCAGTCTGCAAGGGCTGTGTAGGGTGTGCAGTGGGACTGGGTGGTCCGCGACTCAGTCCCGCGGGGTGGCCTGAGTAGGGTGCCCTGAGAGACAGTGCCAATGTCCGCTTTCCTTGCTTCTTGTCTTGTCTGGTTTCCAAGTTCCTAGTTATGTCTGCACTTCAGCGTCATGTCTCTGATGTTGTTGCATCGACCCTGGTCCGGGATGCCATCGCATCAACCATTGGTCCGTGATGTCTTCACATCAGCCTTGGTGTCAAGCCTTCATCTACGATGCCGTTGCATTGATCCAGGTGTCGTGTCTTCAACCCAAGTCTTCATGCCATGTGATGCCGTCGCATCAATCTCCATAGTCATGTCTTCGTGTCAAGATCCATCTGCCCTCCACCTCAGGCCAGGCCTGCTGCTCCATGCTGCTCGCAGCAGGTCCGAAAGGGCTCTGAATGGTCGGAGGACCATTCAACTTCCAACATACTCGGATGTTGGCCTTGGGAGCTTGCCGGCCTGGCGGAGGGTAGACCGTCAGCCATGCGGAGCCACCGTCAACCCTTGGCTCGGCCTTGAAGGTCTGGGTCGGGCTGAGGCCCATGGGCACACTAAACCACCAGAGTATAACACTTACCCCCTTCTGATTTAAATCACATTTCCAAATAGTCATAAGGCTTAACTGTCTGGTCTGAGTTTGAGCTAACATACAAAATTGAATTTCAACATCTGATTGGGAGAAGTAATCCAGCTATTCACCCAATAGATGTTATACCAATAAAGTATTTAATACAATTTCCAGCTACTTTTTTCTGCAAGCACCACAAAGATAGTCAAGTTGTCATTATTGGACGGTGAATTACCTTCAGTCCTAAAATGTGCTTCTATACAGCCAAAAATGAAATCACACTCAGTAGATACAACTTATCTGAATAATTATAGACCTAACTCTAATTTACCTTTTTTTGATGAAAATCATTGAGGAACAGTATACAATTAATTATCAGAATACATTGAACTTAATAGCATTCTCTATCTGAATCAATTTGGTTTTAGAAAAACATCATAACACTGAATCATTACTACTCTCCTTATCTGATATAGTCCTCAGAGGAATTCACTCAGAGCGATCATATTTAGTAATTTAACTTGATCTCTCCACTGCCTTTGACACTGTCGATCTTAATATACTGATATAAAGATTAATAGAAATTGGGATAACTGGAAATGTCTTACAGCGGTTTACATCATTCATTGCAAATCACTCTTTTCAAGTCAAATAGATAATATTTTTCTGATGTAATGATGATGCCAACCAGGGTTCCACATGGGTTATCACTGTCAACCATCCTGTTCAATATATATTTTTTGCCTTTATGCAAATTATTATTTGCATGTACATCAATGATGTATTCAATTCATCATACCTGTAGAAAAGTGTATTGACCACGCGCTTAAAACAACGAACATCTACTTATCTGACATTCAATAACTGTGGTCACATCTTAAACATGAAGAAGCAGAAGTGATTTGGCTAAATAGGAAAAAGACAAATACTCTATTGCAGACCACAGTAGGATCATACATGATGTAATTTTCAGAGCATATCTGGGGACTTAGGTGTGATAATTGATAATAATGTATCCATGAAAAAACATATTAACATAACAATATAAACAGGTTATAACAAGCTCCACCTACTAAAATGATTGAAACACAACTGAATTCAACTGATTTTCATACAGTTTTGCAAACCATGATATTCTCGAGTTTTGATTACTTTAATGCCTTATTACTGTCTTTGCCAGCTGCAACTTTAAGACCTTTGCAGCTTTTACCAAATAATGCTATAAGAGTTTTGACCAGGGGGGAGAGGAAATATGATCACATTAGAAGCTAGTGTCTTCTAATAAAATACCAAATATAATGTAGGGTATTAGGTACTAGAGATGTGAATCGTGTCCTCGATCGTCTTAACGATCGATTTTGGCTGGGAGGGGGAGGGAATCGTATTGTTGCCGTTTGGGTGTGTAAACTATCGTGAAAAATCATTAAAATCGTGAGCCGGCACACTAAACCCCCCTAAAACCCACCCCGACCCTTTAAATTAAATCCCCCACCCTCCCGAACCCCCCCCCCCAAATGCTTTAAATTACCTGGGGATCCGGCGGTGGTCCAGAACGGCGGCGGTCCGGAACGGCCCCCTCAAAAGAATCGTGTTGTCTTCAGCCGGCGCCATTTTTCAAAATGGCCGCCGCAAAATGGCGGCGGCCATAGACAAAAATGATTCGACGGAGAAGGTCGTTCCGGACCACCGCTGGACTTTTGGCAAGTCTTGTGGGGGTCAGGAGGCCCCCCCAAGCTGGCCAAAAGTTTCCTGGGAGTCCAGCGGGGTTCCGGGAGCGATTTCTTGCCGCGAATCGTTTTCGTACGGAAAATGGCGCCGGCAGGAGATCGAGTGCAGGAGATCGTTCAGTGGGGGTTCTGGACCGCCGCTGAATGACCTCCTGCACTCGATCTCCTGCTGGCGCCATTTTCCATACGGAAAATGGCGCCGGCCATACGCATATGGCTGGCGCCATTTTCCGTATGAAAATGATTTGCGGCAAGAAAACGCTCCTGGAACCCCGTTGGACTCCCAGGAAACTTTTGGCCAGCTTGGGGGGGCCTCCTGACCCCCACAAGACTTGCCAAAAGTCCAGCGGTGGTCCGGAACGACCTTCTCCGTCAAATCGTTTTTGTCTATGGCCGCCGCCATTTTGCGGCGGCCATTTTGAAAAATGGCGCCGGCTGAAGACAACACGATTCTATTGAGGGGGCCGTTCCGGACCGCCGCCGTTCTGGACCACCGCCGGATCCCCAGGTAATTTAAAGCATTGGGGGGGGGGGGTTCGGGAGGGTGGGGGGATTTAATTTAAAGGGTCGGGGGGGGGTTTTAGGGGGTTTTAGTGTGCCGGTTTTCCTGCCCTCCCCCTTCCCCCGATTTACGATTTTTTTAACGATAAATCGGGGGGGAATTGGTATTGTATCGTGGCCCTAACGATTTTTTGACGATTTAAAATATATCGGACGATATTTTAAATCGTCAAAAAACGATTCACATCCCTATTAGGTACTATCCAAAAAATAATAAATAATAAAGACTCGGATTGGCTGGGAGCAGCACTATACTTTCAAACTCCTCAAAGAAACCTAAGATCATCTAATAAGGGCTTGCTGATGAAACCATCAATCCAAAGTGCTCGTTTATTAGAGGTAAGAGATAGAGCCCTCTCAATGTTGCTCATCCCGGCCGCTTGGTGCCACAACCGGGCCTGCTCACCTCGCGCTGCCCTCCACTAGCTCCGGTCTCGCCATGGCTGCCAGCTCCCAGCATTCACAATGCTCACCACGGCCCTCTCTGGCTTCCTCCATGCTGCAGGCCGCACAGCAGAGCTTCCGTCTGGGCTCCGCATCCTCGGCCCAGCCCCTAGGCGCACACACGGCCAACATCACTCCCTTTAAAGGGAACAGTGAGGGAAACTCGGCTTGGCCGCCGCACAGTTGACATCACCTGAACTTCTGATAAATAGCGAGGACCTGTCCCCAGGACCTCACCTTGGCAATTGGGTCGACACCTCGGTGTACGAGTTTGCCTTCTCCGTGTTCCAGTGTCTCCTTGTTCCAGCCTCTCCGTGTGTTCCTTCCAGTGTCCTTACTCAGGTAGTACCTTCTCAGAGTGATATCTGGTACTGACCTCTGCCTGCCTGACTACTCTCTTCATCAGCTGCCTGGAACTGACCCTTGCTTGCCTTGACTATGCTTTGACTGACCCTGGTATTGACCCCTGCTTTGGCTGACAACTTCTGGACTGATACTCTGGCTTTGACCCTTGCGCTTCAATCTGACACTCTCTTCTGGCCTTCTGTGACTACCAGACCATCCTGCTTGGATACCATTCACAGCCTTCATCAGACCAGACCCACAGGCGCTGCCTGTCTCGCCCGGAGGGTCTTCCTAAACTGTTACCTCCCTGAGGTCTCTGGAGCTTCCGGTTTGGGTCTGGTCTATCCTTTCTGCATCAGCCACGCACCCTTGCTCGTGGTGGGCACACCCCTCCGCTACCTCTCTGGGAGACCACCTGAGGCCCACCTATGTCCAGGCTGTCAAGGTACCCAAGGGCTCAACCTGCAGAAACTCCAGACTGTTATTGGTGAAGCTCCAGCTAGCCTCTGTCTTCTCGTGTGCTCCACCTCCTGGTGGCAGGTGCTCTCTGGGTCCGACCAGAGGGCCGTACCAATCCTGCACAAGGCCAAGGTCCACCTCCAGCGCAACACTCAATTGCTGGACTGAGGCTGTGAAATTCTTTGCCAGAAGAATTAAGAACACAAAAAGATTTCAAAGTTTTCAAGAAGGGATTAAAACCCTTGCTATTTAAAACAGAATTTGAGATGAAACAGGATCATTGTTAAAAGCAGCATGAATGATTTGAAATGATTGATTAAAGGATGAAATAGTTTTGATTATCTGTATAATGTATTGTTTAAATTAATAAAATTTAACTTTGTGAACCACCGTTATTGTTCAAACAGTATGATGGCATATAAATAAACAAATAAATAACGTGCCCACAACATCCCCATTCTCTGTGGGCCAGGAAAGTGGTTGAGATAAGGGAAGAGGATTGAGGAGAGGAAAGAGGGTGGAGGGAGGGGTGAGTGAGAGGCAAGAGGGTAAGATGAGGGAGGGGGTAACTGAGAGGGAAAGGAGAAAGGGGTAACAGGAGGAAGGGATAAGTGAATGAGAGGGAAATGGTAAGGGGAGGGAGGGAGAGATAGGGAATGGGAAAGTGGAGGGAAATGGTGAGTGAGAGAGTGAAGATGGTGAGTGAATGAGATGGAAGAGGGGAGTTAGAGAGAGCAAGAATGAATTTTTGGGGTATGTGAAAAGGAGAGCATGCAGGGCCGGTAGAAGAAAAAAGGTGACTTTCAAGAGTGCCACGATTCTGGGGGTAGCACAACAGGGGACAACTGGAGTTTCTTGATGTTCCCATCCATGTGGGCCCAGGATAGGAAGCTGTATCATGTGGGCCTGCATGAGTGGGAAGCAGAAGGTGCAATAACTGCTGCCAGAAGGAACAAAAACAGTATTGTCTCATGTGGCAAAAGAAAGGAGCAGAAGCAGTGTCTGCCCACATCCAGGAGGAAAGAGGAGCATTCTTATCAGATGCATGGGCCAAAGGTGGAAGCTACTGCATAAGAACATAAGATTTGCCATACTGGGTCAGACCAAAGATCCATCAAGCTCAGAATCCTGTTTCCAACAGTGGCCATTCCATGTCACAAGTAACTAGCAGGATTCCAAAAGGTCAATAGATTCCAAGCTTATCCCGGGCGTCTCTCTCTCTCTCTCTCTCTCCACACCAACCCGACCGCCGACACCAAGCTCCACGCGACCGGCGCAGACCTGCCGGGGTCCGGAGCCGGCAGCTGGACACCAGCATCCGCGAACAGCCCAGAGGACCACGACTAGGCCGGCGACTAGGGCTACTAGCCCCGAGGACTGCGATCAGACGGTGAATAGGCCCGAGGCCCACCTGGCCGGTGAGATCCATCGACCGGGACACCAGCCACTCTACCACCCGGCTTCACCTGCGGCCTACCTCGAGGCAACCTCCAACGTACAGAACGCGACGGTGGCGTCATCAAAGTGATGGTGAACGACCTCTTTAAACTGCGGCCTTCCCCGGGCATCTCTCTCTCCACACACCGAGCTCCGCGCGACTGGCACAGACCCACCGGGGTCCGGAGCTGGCAGCTGGACATCAGCATCCGTGAACAGCCCTGAGGACTGCGACTAGGCCGGCGACTAGGCCTACCAGCCCCGATGACTGCAATCAGACCGGTGAATAGGCCTGAGGCCCACCTGGCTGGTGAGATCCTTCGACCGGGACGCCAGCCACTCTACCACCCAGCTTCACCTGCGGCCTACCTCGAGGCGACCTCCAACGTACAGAACGCGACGGTGGCATCATCGAAGTGACGGTGGGAGACCTCTCTAAACTGCAGCCTTCCCCAGGTGTCGTGTGCATGAAGGAGCGCGACAAAGGGGCCTGCCCCTTGGTGTGCACCCCTTCGTGCTCCCCTGCCAGCTCCCCCCTTCATTCCTTCAATCCCTTCCCTTTTCCATAACCCTGTATCATGATAACTTCCATCTGATCATCATAAATGTATTAGAACCTCTGATACACCTTCGGATTTATCTTCATGGAATGATAACAGCATTAGTGCTTACCATTTCTACCTCTGTATCTGTATCTTTAACGCATTGTCGTAGCTTGCTCTGCACTGCTGTCAACTGCAACCCCTAGTTCGCCACTTCAGTGTTGCACCATGGTTGAATGCTGTCCACCTTGCATCTGTAATATTGTTACACCTTTGTGGTTTTACACATACCTCTTTGCTATAGTGGCTGTCCCCAAGATATCCCATTTTACTCATAATTAACTTGACCTCCTACATCTCTTCTGTCACTGCGACCAGTAGTCTTGCTCCCCTCCCCTTCATCGCTCCATCCCCCACCCCTGCTCTGGTTGAATATCTTCACTAGCACTTCCTTTCGCCCCTTATAATGGCAAGCTACCCAATCCCCCATATTCATTACCCTTTACGCAGGCCCCCTTCCTCCCCCATTACAACCTGTCTGCCCACCGCAAGTCCCTCCTCCTCATTCTCATCTCCCCTCTAACTCAGCTTATAGGACTCACAACTATATCCATAGTCCTTTTCAATGCTCAATCACTCTCCAAAAAAAACACAATAATTAATGACCTACTAATTGACTGCAAGTCAGAAATCTGTGCCCTCACACAAACCTGGCTCAAGGACTCTGACATCGTCCTCCTCAATCAGCTCCCCATTCACTCTTATGACCTCTTCACCATTCCGAGACCCAAGAAACGAGGCGGAGGCCTCCTTTTAGCAGTTAAAAAGCACTTAAAACTGAAACCTGTGAACATTGACACCCCGCCCAGACTCGAGATTGGGCTCTACAAATCTACCTTGTCTACTCCCCTCCTGGCCTTCTAGAACTTAACCCCTCCCTCCTTATTGAATTAATCTCTGATATCGATATTGAAGCCCCTGCCATTATATTAGGAGATTTCAATCTCTAAGTAGATGCCTCCCCCCTCTCATCTTCCTGTGAAACCTTTCTCAACTCACTCTATGCCATTGGATATAAACAAATCATTTCTTCACCCACCCACAAAGCTGGGCACACCCTTGATCTTATTTTTATTAATTCCTGCCTCCACTCTACCAACACACCTTTATATACCCCTGTTCCAAGGTCAGACCATTCCCTCATCAATAGTATACTCTCCATAAATGCGCCAACACTTTGCAACCCCCCTCCAAATTCCACCATTGTCTTCAGGATATCCTACCCCAGCGAGGACCTCATCTCAGCCTTTTCCAGTTCTTTGTCCAAACTCGACTGCACCAATCCTGATGCTGCTCTCCAATCGTGGAGCAACCTCACCCTCGACATTGCTAATAATTTATGCCCAATCACCAGACGTGAGCTGAACCTCACTGCAAAAAATCTAAAACCATGGTACTCTGCCGAGTTAAAAAAAAAAAAAAAAGAAAAACAGACAAAGAGAGAGAGCCTGGCGTAAAGACCCTGCTGCTCAGAATGCATCCATCTATAAATCTGCCTTCCACAGCTACAGACTCTCCACACTGAAGGCCAAATGGGACTCTAAAATTCATGAATATATATATACAACCCCAAAGCCCTTTTCTCCTATGTTGCTGACCTTACTAAGTCCTCTTCCCCCCCCCCCCCCCCCCCCATCCCTGACAATAAAGCGAGTAGCAAATGTGAAGAATTAGCACTCTACTTCCATTAAAAAAAATAGCAATCATTCTCCTCAGATTTCCCCCCCCCCCACCCCCATACTATCCATTCGGGTCCTTGCCCAACCTTGGCCAGCCTTGACTCCCTTGACCTCACCTCCTCCAAGGAAATTGAGTCAATCCTTAAAAAGATCAAACCTGCATCCCACCCTACAGACACCATCCCCACTAAAGCCCTCCTTTCGATCCCCAACACCATAGCCAAACCATTATCCGACATTATCAACTGCTCCCTCTCCCCTGGCATAGTCCCCGACTCACATAAGCATGCCGTGGTCAAACCCTTGCTCAAAAAACCATTGTTAGATCCTAATGACCCAGCCAATTTCCATCTTATCTCAAACCTCCCATTTATCTCTAAAATTATGGAAAAGATAGTCAACTCCCAACTAACAGACTACCTCGAAGATAATAACATACTTCACCCCTCACAATTCGCCTTTCACAAGCATCTTAATACTGAAACTCTCTTACTCACTCTCACTGACCACATCACCAGAGGTATGGACCAAGGTCACTGCTACATCCTTGCCCTCCTTGACATTTCATCTGCGTTTGATACAATAAGTCACAAACACATTCTCTCCCGCCTATCTGACATAGGCCTCTCAGGTTCAGCCCTGCAGTGGTTCAAATCCTACATCTCAAATAGACAATTTTCTGTCAAAATAGGCAATGCTGAATCCACCCACCATGCCCTCACCCAGGGAGTCCCTCAAGGTTCCTCACTCTCATCCACCCTGTTCAATATCTACCTCAAATTTTACCTTTATGCCGATGACATCCAAATCATCATCACCCATTCATGACTCTTTATCTGACTCCTTAAAACTCTGGGGAAATTGCCTTGCAGCCATTAACACCCTCCTCACAAATCTCCACCTTGCCTTAAATACCTCTAAAATGGAACTGTTCCTCTTATCACAACACCAACCTCCCCAACCCTCCCTTGCAAATGACCCTGCGTATAGTGCCATCTCCGCTCGGGGTTCTGGTTGACCAGCAATTGAACCTAAAAAAATACATCAATACAATCCTCAAGGATGGCTTCTTTAAGCTTAATGTGATGAAAAAACTAAAACCCTTACTCCACACTAACGATTTCCGCACTGTCATCCAGGCCACCCTTGCATCTAAAATGGACTGCTGTAACTCCCTCTTCCTAGGTCTCCCCCATTCCTCCATAAAACCACTTCAAATGCTTCAGAATGCAGTAGCAAGGACCATCTCTAATGCCCGTAAATTTGATCATAGCACTCCCATCCTTAAAGACCTGCACTGGCTCCCAATCCCCTCTTGCATCCTCTATAAAACTTACTATTATTCACAAATCCATCTACATACATAATTCCAATTGGCTTGAGGAGCCATTCTGTTTCACACTCTCTAGCCACCCCACCAGAGCATCCAATAAAGGAACCCTCCATGTGCCCTCCTTCAAGAAGGCACACCTTACCTCCACGAGGGACTGAGCCCTCTCCATCGCTGGCCTTCCCACTGGAACTCACTACCCATGGACCTCCGGCTTAAGCCTTGTACTACTAAATTCAAATCTAAGTTAAAGACTTGGCTCTTCAAACAGGCCTACCCCGAATAGATCTTCTGCACTCCTTAACACATGCCACGCCAATTCTTAACCTCATACCTGGTATAAGTTATGTTACAATGTTTTTCTTGTTTTTCTTGCATTTATTGTGATCTTAAGCAGCCTGTTACTCCTGTTTTCCAGTTCCATGCTATATCTCTGTTCCTATGTAATCCCATCCCTGGTACCTGTTTATTGTAATTTCTAACTTCAGTTCTGCTATAAACCAATATGATGTTGCTACTAATATTGGTATAAAAAAGTGTTAAATAAATAATAATGGCTTACGGACTTTTCTTCAGGAACTTGTCTAAACCTTTTTTAAACCCATCCATACCCACAGTTTTCACAACATCCTCCAGCAACAAATTCTAGAGTTTAATTATATCTTGAGTAAATATGTTTTCCTATTTATCTTAAATGTATCACCCAGTAACTTCATTGAATGTCCCCTAGTCCTTGTACTTTTGAAAGAGTAAACAACCAGTTTGAGTTTATCCATTGCACTCCAATCATTATTTATAAATCTCTATCATATCTCCTCTTAGCCATTTCTTCTTCAAAATGAAGAACCCTACCCTCTTTAGCCTTTCCTCATAGGAGAATCATTCCATCCCATTTATTATTTTGATTGCCATTCTCTGACCCTTTTCTATGTCTGCTATATCTTTTTTTTTAGATGTGGTGACCAGAACTGCACACAATACTCAAGGTGCAGTCTCAACATGGACCGATACAGAGGCATTATGATATTCTCTGTTTTACTCTCCATTCCTTTCCTAATAATTCTTAGCATTCTAGTTGCTTTCTTGGCTGCCACTGCACACTGAGCAGAGGATTTCAACATATTATCCAGGATGTTGCCTAGATCCTTTTCCTGTGTGTTGACTCCCAAGGTGGTACATTCTATAGTGTAGATATATTTTGGGTAGCTCTTCTCCTCCATGCATCAACTTACACTTGTTCATATTAAATGTCATCTATCATTTCGATGCCCAGTCTTCCTGTCTTGCGAGGTCCTCTTGCAATTTCTCACAATTCTCTTGTGATTTAACAGCTTTCAATAATTTTGTATCATAAGCAAATTTAATCACCTCTGTTGGGGATTCATAGGAAGGAATGCTAGAGTATGCCCTTGGGCCCCAGCATACCAGGAGAGGAGCTCCAAAGAAGCGCTGAGACAGGTGAGACAAAGTACCATCTGTGCTGGGACCATAGACCCAGGCCCCCACTGACCTGCTCAGCCTTGATGAGGCCAACCACGCAAGATTGGTCTCAGAGTGGTCCTCTGACCACTCCATGCCCTTTCAGACCTGCAGCTGGGAACGGCAAAGGTGGCAGTACAGACAGGAGACAAGGGCGGACAAGGACTCTGGAGCATGGAACAGACGTGGAGACTTGGAACGTAGACTCAGATGAAGAACTTGGAACGAAGACACAGACGAGGACGAGCAAGGCCCCTGAGGTGCCTTACACAGCCCGTGGGCTGGTCATGGACCACACTGTCCCCTACACAGCCAGACGGCTGGTCGCGGACCATGAGGGGAGCGGGGCAAGCTCAGGACATCTCGCAGCTCAGGAACGAAGTAACCCCCAGGATCCTCCGAAGTCAGAACAGGAAACAGACTAAGGATTAAAACTTGGAACTTGGAAACCGGAACTCGGAATTAAAAGCAAGGAACCTCTGGAGGCACATATTATTCAGGACTTGGATCACGGAACATCAGGACTTGGAACATCAGGACTTGAATATCAGGACTTGGCTCACGGAACACCAGGATATCAGGACTGGAACTCAGACATCAGCAGAGATCAGGACATGGAACAAGAGGACAAGGACAATGAGGAACGGAATGCCTTGAAGAGGAGGAGGAGGACGTCATTGGGGACTCCTGGACTGGAGAGCTGGAACAGGATCCAGGAGCAGTCCTACTCCTGAACTGGCTCCTTGTGAAGGCGAGGAGTGAATGCAGCCTGAGCCCTTTTGTAGGGCTCTGCAGGAAAATGCCCAGGGTGGGGCCTGGGTATATGCGGCCGTGGGCCCTTTAAATCTGGCAGAAAGACACGGCCGTGCCCCTTAGGTAGAGGGACAGGACCCTGGACAGCGGCAACCTGCTGCTGAGAGGATCAGGAACAGGAAGCAGGCCTCAGTGCAGGTCCTGATTTGGAAGGCAGCTTCCCTGCTGCACGAGGAGGATCAAGGGCAGCTCTAGCCACTGAAAAGCAGGCCTCATGGCTTGCTGGGAGGCAGCGTTGGTGGCAGTCTATGCCGCAGGAAGGCCCGGCAATGGCAGCAAGATGGTAGCTTCTGGGCTGTGAGAAGCTCAGCAGCACTCTGCCACGGCACAGCCTCTGGCTTAGGAAAGTCCGGGATGGCACCAAGAGAGAGGTAAGAGGCTTCCCATGGCCGGAGCAATGGGAGGAATCGCATCAGCACCCTCTCCTTAGGAGGTCAGAAAAAGGCAGGGCATCTTAAGCTGGAACATCTGGGACTGGAACATCTGGAGAGAATCCAAGGCTGGAAACAAAGAACAGAAATGATTAAACATTCAGACAAGACGTATACTGAAGGCGCAGGTGGAATTTTAAAAGGTTGCAGGACAGTGAGACTGTATCTCAGGTGCTTTATGAAGAGGATGGTATAAGCTTGAGACTTCCGTAGTGCCATAGAAGGTAGAGAAATTGTCATGGATTCATATTCAGAGTCTTGCAAGACTGAAGCTGTAGTCGGAGGCTAAGTATTGGAGTACAGAGGAGAAATCCAAACGACTGAGTTGAAGATGTTTGGTACCCCAGAAGTTCAGCAAAGGAACGGCCAAGTCAGGGGTCCAAATAGCATACTTGAATGCATTATGGAATAGCCTTGGTAATGCTGGGAGGTCAGAAGCATGTCAACAGTAACCACTATTAATGTTTGCTGGAGATTCAAGAGCCAGTGCTAGGGGACTCCAATGACTGGAAACTTAAGCAGTCTTTCACCTGCGATATTCCATGGGTAGCAGGTAACGGAAGATGGAAAAGTATAATTTTGTCCTGTAGTCAATACTGGACAGAGTCCTGATAACAGATGTTTGTTTTCATATCATAGTAGCGGAACAAGAATATTGCTGACCTAGAGCTCTTCAGGATTCTTTAAAAGGATGAAACTTAGGCAAGAGTGGAAGTCAAAGTCTCAGATAAGTTAGCACATAAGGCTTTCTTGACTGATGGTAATGTTGTCAAGCATCATTAGTAAGCCAGGTTCTCGGCAGGGTAGCCCGGAAGAATAGGGCTAGCGGACTGGTAGATGGATTTGAAGTCCTCTGACAAACAGAGTCGAGACGCCATTATGTGGTCCTGATTCCGATGAGACACTTTTGTACTGGTCAGGATAAGTGAATATTTTGCCAGCAGTAGAGAACACCAAAACTTTTTCCCCTGAAGAAGGCTCTTGTAGCCGAAATATAGCTCATGTCGGGTGAAATAAGAAAATTGTGATTATCAGCGGTTTGAGTGAAGAATGCCCGCTTTGGCTAAGTATTTTTATTTTACTACAATCCTGGGGATTGATTTGTAGATGCCTATTTAGATAATGAAACATTAGTAAGAGAAAAGTTTTTTTGGAATAAAAGTTTTTTGTTTTTTTTTTTTGGAAAATTTTTGATAAAATGCTATAATAACAAGAAACAATAAATGATTATAAAAAGTGCTTATAAGGCTGAGACTGCCTGAGGCCCATTGCAGGCAAGAGATAGTAGATACAATCTTGAAGCATGTGCATATGATATTGTTTCTTGTTTTTGAATTAGATTGTGGTAATAGGATTTATTCTATTTCCCTTTCATTTTGTGGTTTGGTACTGAGAACAATGCCAGGACTAGATGTACTCGGTGAGACTCACTTAGGCAGACCCTCTTGTAGGCAAAAGAGACTTGCAACGGGCTCCAAACACTTAACCCGAAGGCAGCTGACAATGGGGTCACAAGTATCACCAGTGAATGAGGTTCAATGTTGCGCAGAGGAATGTTGGAAGCGTAAGGATACAAGGAGATATCATTGGACTTGGAATATCAGATGGTAATCCAGGCTGAGATGTGGAAATCAATTGATCTTTAAGTGTAGAGCAGAATGAGTGGGACTAACTTGCTGGTTCAACTTGATGAATACGAACAAAGTAATCCAGGCCCCAATCAATGATGGTTAATTGGAGTTCAGGCACCTCCTGCAGGTCATCTCAAGGGGAAGCCTAAACAGGCTGTGGAACTGGAAACAAAGCAGAGCAGTTACTCCTTACCCAGTGGTGACACTGACTTAATCGTAGGAACATAGTCTCCGCTATGTGATGGTAGCTCAGTTGCTGGTCGTCAGAAGCAAGGTACCAAGGCTGGCGACTTGGGAAGAATGAAGTGTTGATACTCTAGAAGACAGCGGGGCAGACAGAACACAAGATGTAAAGGTATGATGATCACTCCTGGGTGCATGTGCATTCTGAAGGTCATTTAAAAGATGTACCCAGGGAAAATTGCAAAATCTTGGTGAGATGGACATTGGTAACTAGTGGTCTTGGGTGAAGGCTCCTCCTGCAGGTCTTTTAACCCAAATACCTGGAAGTGCTGTGGAGTACACTCGGGGGTGATGATATACTCCCAGAGGTTGAAGATGCTTAATGATGTGGAAGTCAGAAGTGCATTGAATGTGGAAACCTGGGTGCAGGTGCCTCCTGCATGTCATTTGGAACCCAGAAGTAGAGCCAACATCACAGTAGCAGGTGCCCCCTGCAGGTTGAGAGAGGGTCCAGGACTGGACCTGAAGTGAAGATCTTGATGCAGGAACTTCTTATAGGTCATGAGATCCAGAGAATGGGACTTGGCGAGGGTCTGGATGCAGGCACCTCCTGCAGGTCATAATATCCAGACTGCTGCGGAAAAACAACTAAGGAATGAGAGAGAAAAATTAGGTTAGCAGCAGAATATTGAATGTCCAGGAAACTGGGAATGGACAGGGTGGTAACAGAAAAAATAAATTTCAGCACAACTGGCGCCTCCAGCAGGTTGAAGGAATACACAGAGGATTAAGGACACAAAAGTTCAGTAACAAAAGTTCTTGGATCGAGAATTCTGGAACATGCTCACCAGACACATGGCCTTCGCAATGTTGGGAATCCATAGGAAGGAATGCTAGGGAGCACTCCTGATCCCAGGGAGAGTGTGCCCTTGGGCCTCGGCGAACCAGAAGAGGAGCTCCAAGGAAGCACTGAGGCAGGTGAGACAAAGTCCCGTCTGGGCTCGGACAGGAAACCCAGGCCCCGCCGACCTGCACAGCCTTGATGAGGCCAAACACGCAAGGTTGGTCTCTGAGTGGTCCTCTGACCACTCCAAGCCCTTTCGGACCTGCCGATGGGAACGGCAAAGGCGGCAGCCCGGACAGGAGCCAAGGGTGGATGAGGACTCTGGAGCATGGAACTCAGATGTGGAGACTTGAAATGTAGTCTCAGACGTGGAGACTTGGAACGTAGACTCAGATGAAGAACTTGGAACGAAGACACAGATGAGGATGAGCAAGGCTCCTCAGGCGCCCTACACAGCCCATGGGTTAGTCACAGACCACACTGTCCCCTACGTGCCCTACACAGCTGGACGGCTGGTCGAGGACAATGAGGGGAGCGGGGCAAGCTCAGGACGTCTCACAGCTCAGGAATGAAGTAACCCCTAGGATCCTCCAAAGTCGGAACAGGATACAGACTCAAGATTAAAACTTGGAACTTGGAAACCGGAACTCGGAATTAAAAGCAAGGAACTTCCGGAGGCACTTGTTGTTGTTGTTCAGGACCTGGAGCATCAGGACTTGGATCAAGGAACATTAGGACTTGAACAACAAGACTTGCCTCACGGAATACCAGGACTGGAACTCAGACATCAGCAGAGATAAGAATATGGAACAAGAGAACAAAGACAACGAGGAACGGAATGCCTTGAAGAGGAGGAGGAGGAGGACGTCATTGGGGACTCCTGGACCTGAGAACTGGAATAGGATCCAGGAGCAGCCCAACTCCTGAACTAGCTCCTTGCAAAGGTGAGGAGTGAATGCACCCTGAGCCCTTTTGTAGGGCTTTGCAGGAAACCACTCAGGGAGGAGTCCACAGGTGGGGCCCAGGGCATATCTGGCCATGGGCCCTTTAAATCTGGCAGAAAGACGCGGCTGTGCCCCTTAGGCAGAGGGGTAGGACCCTGGACAGTGGTGACCTGCTGCTCAGAGGAGCAGGAACAGGAAGCAGGCCTCAGCGCAGGCCCTGATGAGGGAGGCGGCTTCCTTGCCGCACGAGGAGGATTGAGGGCAGTTCCAGCCACTGAAGAGCAGGCCTCCTGGCTTGCCGGGAGGCAGCGTTGGCGGCAGTCTGGGACATGGAAAGGCCTGGCGATGGCAGCAAGATTGTGGCCTCTGGGCCGTGAGAAGCTCAGTGGCACTCTGCCACAGCGTGGCTTCCGAGCCACATAGGAAAGTCCGGGGTGGCACCAAGAGAGAGGTAAGAGGCCTCCCATGGCTCTGGCCATGGGAGGAATCGCAACACTCACTTGTTGTTCCCATCTTTAGGTCATTTATGAATATGTTAAAAAGCAGCGGTCCTAGTACAGAACCCTGTGGCGCTCCTGTAGTCACTTTTGCCATTGAGAAAATTAACCATTTAGCTCTGCTCTCTGTTTTCTATCTTTTAACTAGTTCACAATTCACAATAGAACATTGCCTTCTATACCATGACCTTTAAGTTCATCAAGTGTCTTGCATGGGGAACTTAGTCAAATGCTTTTTGAAAATTCAGATACACTATATCAACTGATTCATGTTTATCCACGTTTATTCACCAAAACAAGTAGCAAACTGGTGAGGCAAGACTTCCATTTTGACTTTATCCCATTAAACCTTGTCTATTTAAACGTTCAGTAATTTGGTTCTTTTCAGTCCTTTTTCCCAGCAGAGACATTTGACTTACCAGTCTGTAGTTTCCCAGATCACCGCAGAACCTTTTTTAAAAACTGACATTACATTGGCAACATTCAATCTTCATTTAACATAGCTGATTTTAATGACAGTTTACAGATTACTAACAGTCTGCAATTTCATTTTTCTATTCTTTCAACATTCTTGGATGTATACCATCTTGTCCAAGTGATTTGCTACTCTTTACTTTTGCAAATTGCCCTAGTACATTTTCCTGGTTCACTGAGATTTGTTTCAATTCCTCTGAATCATCACCTTAAAATATCACTTTAAATATCTAGAAACAGAGAAAAAAATGCCATAAAAGGACCCAATGGTCCATCTAGTCTGCCCAGCAAGTTTATGGTTGTAACTACTGCCCATACAAGCCACCTTTATAATTATCAGTTTCCCAGACTCAAAGTCAGGGTTCTTATTTGTTGATGTTTGAGCCCAATTCCCCATTCCCTCTTGCCTTTGAAGCAGAGAGCAATGTTGGAGATTCTCAACAGTATAAAGGTTTATTTGTTAAGGGTAGTAACCGCCATCTCAGCAAGTTACCCCCATGCTTATTCGTTTTCCCAGACTGTGCAATTCAATGTCCTTGTTGGTTGCCATCTGAATCTAATTCCCCTTTTCCTCTTTTCCCCCTGCCGAAGAAGCAGAGAGCGATGATGGCGTTGCATCAACACCAAAAAGGCTTATTGGTTAAGGGCAGTAACCACCACACTAGCAAGTTACCGCATACACTCTTTTTTTCTTCAACACATCTTCTAGCCTTTAGGGATCCACAGTGTTTATCCTATGCACCTTTGAAATCTTTTACTGTTCTTGTCTTCAAGCCGATTGTGATACATTACAGGAGGACCTTGTGAGACTGGAAGATTGGGCATCCAAATAGCAGTTGAAATTTAATGTGGACAAGTGCAAGGTGTTGCATACAGGGAAAAATAACCCTTTTTGTAGTTACACAATGTTAGGTTCCATATTAGGAGCTACCACCCAGGAAAAAGATCTAGGCATCATAGTGGATAATACTTTAAAATCATGTGCTGCAGCAGTCAATTCCTAACATTCTGTTTGTGTTTTTATTAGGAAAGGAATGGTTAATGAAATGGAAAATGTCATAATGCCTAGGGATGTGCAGAGCAAAATTTTATGTTCATATTTTTTATGTCCGAAAGGGGGTCCCACTTGCGGCCAATATGGACATAAAAAAAATCCAATGAGTTGGGTATATGTACATATGTGCAAAAAAAAAAATTAAACCCCCTCACCCTCCTTAATCCCCCCCCCAGACTTACCACAACTCCCTGGTGATCGAGCGAGGAGTGAGGACGTCATTTCTGCAATCCTTGGCGAGAAGCATGTGACGTCGGTGGCACGTCGAGTGACGCGGCGTCACGTGATTCCCGGCTCGTTCGCGCCGGACGGCACGTTCGGCCCAAAAAGAACTTTTGGCCAGCTTGGGGGGGCCTCCTGACCCCCCCAAGCTGGCCAAAAGTTCTTTTTGGGCCGAACGAGCCGTCCGGCGCGAACGAGCCGGGAATCACGTGGCGCCGCGTCACTCAGACACCGACGTCACGTGATTCCCGGCAAGTTCGCGCCGGACGGCTCGTTCGGCCCAAAAAGAACTTTTGGCCAGCTTGGGGGGGCCTCCTGACCCCCTCAAGCTGGCCAAAAGTTCTTTTTGGGCCGAACGAGCCGTCCGGCGCGAACTTGCCGGGAATCACGTGACGTCGGCGTCACGTGATTCCCGGCTTGTTCGCGCCGAACGAGCCGTCCGGCGCGAACTTGCCGGGAATCACGTGACGTCGCGTCTGAGTGACGCGGCGCCACGTGATTCCCGGCTCGTTCGCGCCGGACGGCTCGTTCGGCCCAAAAAGAACTTTTGGCCAGCTTGGGGGGGTCAGGAGGCTCGTTCATGCCGTGATTCCCGGCATGAACGAGCCGGGAATCACGTGACGCCGACGTCACATGCTTCTCGCCAAGGATTGCAGAAATGGCGTCCTCACTCCTCGCTCCATCACCAGGGAGTTGTGGTAAGTCGGGGGGGGGGGGGATTAAGGAGGGTGAGGGGGTTTATATTTTTATTTTGGCTCAACAATCGCGATTTCCCACATATCGAACATATCTATGTTCGATATGTGGGAAATCCGATCGTTTATGTCGAATCAATTTTTTAAGTAAAAAAAAAATATGAGTTGCGTTTTACTAATGCGGTCAATCCGAATGCACACCCCTAATAATGCCTCTGTATTGCTCCATGGAGAGACCACACCTTGAATACTGTGTACAGTTCTGGTCACTGCATATCAAAAAAGATATAATTGTGATGGAGAAGGTACAGAGAAGGGAACCAAAATAAGGGGGATGGAACAACTCCCCTATGAGGAAAGATTGAAGAGGTTAGGGCTGTTTAGCTTGGAGAAGAGTTGGCTTGGGGGGGGGGGATATGATAGAGGTCTTTAATATCATGAGAAGTCTTGAATGAGTAGATGTGAATCGGTTATTTGCTCTTTCAGATAATAGAAGGATAGGGGGCATTCCTTGAAGTTAGCATGTAGCACATTTAAAACTAATTGGAGAAAGTTCTTTTTCACTCATTGCACAATTAAGCTCTGGAATTTGTTGCCAGAGGATGCGGTTAGTACAGTTAGTATAGCTGGGTTCAAAAAAGGTTTGGATATGTTCTTGAAGGAGATGTTCATTAACTGCTATTTATCAAGTTGACTTAGGGAATGGCCTCTGCTATTACTGGCATCAGTAGCATGGGATCATCTTGGTGTTTGGGTACTTGCTAGGTTCTTGTGGCCTGGTTTGGCCTCTGTTAGAAATAGGATGCTGGGCTTGATTGACCCTTGGCCTGATCCAGCATGGCAATTTATTATGTTCTAATGGTCACCACCTCTTCCAGAAGGGCATTCCAGGAATCCAGCACCCTTTCTATGACATTGGTTCTGAATCATCCTTCCTGGAGTTTCATTTCATGACCTCTAATTCAACTGATTTATTTCCAACAGAAAAGGTTTGACATTGGTTGTGCATCAATAAAACCTTTCAGGTATTTGAAGCTCAGTATCATATCTCCCCTACACCTTCTCTCCTTCAGGATATACATATTTAGAACCTTCAACCTATCCTCATAAGTCATTTGATGGAGACCCGCCACTATTTTGGTAACCCTTCTCTGGACTGCCTCCATCAAGTCTGTCCCTTTTGAGATACAGTCTCCAGAACTGAACACAATGGTCCAGGTGAGGCCTCACCAAGGACCTGTACAAGGGGATTATCACCTACTTTTTCTTACTGGTTATATCTCTCTCAATGCAGCCCATCATTCTTCTGGTTTGTGCTATCGCCTTGTCACATTGCTTCATCGTCTTCAGATCGCTAGGCACTATCACCCCAAGGTCTCTTTCTTGTTCCAAGCACAATAGCCCTTCACCCCCAAAAAATACAACTCTTTTGGATTACCACACCTCAGATGCATGACTCTGCTCTTGGCATTGAATCCCATTTGCCATATCTTTGCCCACCATTCAAGCTTCCTTAAATCATGTCTCATCCTCACTACTCCTTCTGTCATGTCCACTCTGTTGCAGATGTTAGTATCATCCGCAAATAGATAAATTTTACCTTCTACCCCTTTTGAAATGTCGCTCACAAAGATATTGAACAAAACCGTTCCAATACCAATCCCTGTGGCACTCCACTTAACACTGCTTTCTCTTTAGAGCAGGTTCCATTTACAATCACACGCTGTCTCTACCAGTCAACCAGTTTGTAATCCATGCCATCACCTTGGCGCGCACTCCCAAGCTTCTCATTTTATACATGAGTCTCCTATGTGGACTGTATCAAACGTTTTACTAAAATCCAAGTAAATCACATTGAGCGCTCTTCCCTGATCCAATTCTCTATTCACCCAATAAAAAAAACATTTAGATTAGTCTGACAGGACCTTCCCCTGGTGAATCCATGCTCTCAGATTGAGCAACCTACCGGATTTTAGATTTTTCATTGTCCTTTCCTTCAGCAGAATCTCAATTAATTTTCCCATCACTAAGGTGAGGCTAACTAGCCTGTAGTTTCCAGCCCTCCTCTCTGCTCCCACTCTTGTGAAGCAGGACCACCATCGCTCTTCTCCAATCACTTGGCACCACTCCTGTTTCCAAGGATCTGTTGAATAAGTCCCTGCTAACTGACCTGCTAGCACATCTCCCTCCTCCCCTGATTACATGATCTGCTTGGATACTTCTTCTAATATGTGGACTAACACTAGTCTGGAATTTGTTATGTCTCTCTTTAACTTAATCTAAGTTGATGCCCTCTTCGGGCCTTTTTCTTCCAGCTACCTAAGCTTCCAAGTTCATGGTCCTCGTTAATTGTACCTTTTGTTTCCTTTATCTCAGTTATATAACCCTGTTCGATGTAAACCGATCTGATATGGTATTTAACCATGAAGGTCGGTATAGAAAAATGTTAAATAAATAAATAAATAAACATCTCTGAGCTCCCTCAGTATCCTGAGATGAACCTCATCAAACCCCCTGGCTTTGTTCACTTTCTGTTTTCTTAGCTCTTCCCATACATTCTCTTCTGTAAACAGTTTCATCTGCTCCACCCCCTTCCACAGTCTTGTTAACTAGTGACAGTTAGGGATGTGAATCGTTTTTTGACGATTTAAAATATCGTCCGATATATTTTAAATCGTCAAAAATCGTTAGGGCCACGATACAATACCAATTCCCCCGATTTATCGTCAAAAAATCGTAAATCGGGGGAAGGGGGAGGGCAGGAAAACCGGCACACTAAAACCCCCTAAAACCCACCCCGACCCTTTAAATTAAATCCCCCACCCTCCCGAACCCCCCCCAAATGCATTAAATTACCTGGGAGTCCTCCATAGTGGCGGTCCGTGGCTAAATCGGGGGAAGGGGGAGAGCACGAAAACTGGCACACTAGATCGTGAGTTCTTCAGCCGGCGCCATTTTTCAAAATGGCCGCCGCAAAATGGCGGCGGCCATAGATGAAAACGATTCGATGCAAGAGGTCATTCCGGACCCCCGCTGGACTTTTGGCAAGTCTTGTGGGGGTCAGGAGGCCCCCCCAAGCTGGCCAAAAGTTCCTGGGGGTCCAGCGGGGGTCAAGGAGCGATTTCCTGCCGCAAATCGTTTTCCGTACGGAAAATGGCGCCGGCCATACGCCATCTCGCGAGGGTTCCGGACCTCGCTGAACGACCTCCTGCAGTCTATCTCCTGCCGGCGCCATTTTCCGTACGGAAAACGATTCGCGGCAGGAAATCACTCCTTGACCCCCGCTAGACCCCCAGGAAGTTTTGGCCAGCTTGGGGGGGCCTCCTGACCCCCACAAGACTTGCCAAAAGTCCAGCGGGGGTCCGGAACGACCTCTTGCGTCGAATTGTTTTCGTCTATGGCCGCCGCCATTTTGCGGTGGCCATTTTGAAAAATGGCACCGGCTGAAGAACTCACGATCTAGTGTGCCAGTTTTCGTGCTCTCCCCCTTCCCCCGATTTAGCCACGGACCGCCGCTACGGAGGACTCCCAGGTAATTTAATGCATTTGGGGGGGGGGGTTCGGGAGGGTGGGGGATTTAATTTAAAGGGTCGGGGGTGGGTTTTAGGGGGTTTTAGTGTGCTGCTGGACCACCAGGTAATTTAAGGCATTGGGGGGGGGGGGGGATTTAATTTAAAGGGTCGGGGGTGGGTTTTAGGGGGTTTTAGTGTGCCGGCTCACGATTTTAACGATTATGACGATACTTTACACACACAAACGGCAACAATACGATTCCCTCCCCCTCCCAGCCGAAATCGATCGTTAAGACGATCGAGGACACGATTCACATCTCTAGTGACAGTCCTTCTCCAAGGTCTTCTTTAGTGATCACCATACTGAAGTATTTGTTTAATATTTCTGCCATATCTTCATCTCTCTCCACACATTGATCTTGGTCACCTTTCAATTTCACTATATCTCTTTGGACCTTTCTCATTTCCCTGATGTATCTGAAGAATATTTTGTCACCATGCTTTACCTCTTTGCCAATCCTTTCTTCTGCCTGATTTTTTTGCTTTCTTGATTACTTTCTTCATCTCCCTAAGTTTAACCAGGTATTCTTCCCTGTGTTCCTCTTTTTGGAATCATTTATAATTCTTGAATGCTGCTTTTTTGCTTTTATTGTGTCAGCCACCTCCTTTCTCTTACTTTTATTTACTTATCTAACATAGATTTGTTGCTTTTGTTATTATTCCCTTTAGTTTTCGTCCACTGTTGTCCCACCTCTCCAATTTTCTCCCAGTCTTCTAGTTCTACCTCCAGGTATTTCTCCATTTCGACAGTCTGTTTTTTTGAAAGTCAAAACTCGAGTCTTCATGTGACTTCTCCATATCCTGTTTGCGATGTCAAACCATACCGTTTGATGATCTCTGGTGCTGAAGTAGGCACCTACCCAGACATTTGAGACATTATCCCCATTAGTGAGCACTAGGTGGAGTATAACTCCCTCCCTCATGGATTCCTTTACCATTTGTTTGAAGAGAGCTCCTTGCAGGGCATCCATTTTCTCTCTACCTCTGATTATACAGAAGGGATTTTCCAGTCTACATCCAGCATATTAAAGTCTCCAACAATCAACACTGTTCCCTTCTTTTGGATGTCTTTGACCAGATCTCTGTGTAGTTCTTCCATTTGAGTCAGAGGCCTGTAAACCACACCATTAAAAATTTGATTCACTATCATCTTTTTTTAGGCTGGCCCATAATACTTCTTCCCTACCCTACATTCCTTGCAGTTCAATGGCTTGGATATTGTTTTTGACATAAAGAGCTCTCTGTCCTTCCTTATCAAGTTATAGCTGAGTATGGCCATATCCCATTCATGAGAATCCATGAACCATGTCTCCATAAGAGCAACAATGTCCAAGTCTGCCTCCACCATTAGAGCCTGCAGGTCAAAAATTTTATTGCCCAAACTATGAGCATTTGTAGTCATAGCTTTCCAATTGTTCTCCTTTGATTTGTAGCAATTCCTAGGTACCTTTTCTGCTTTCTTTGGCTGATTGATTTTGTTATTTTCTCCTCTATATCCTGTATTGATTAGGGATGACATGTCAATGTCATTGGCCATCTCTTGCCACTCCCATTCTTTAGTTTAAATATCTGATGATAAATTATCTGAATTTTTCCCTTAGCATTCTCCTTCCTGCTATGGACAAATTTAGGCCATCTTTAAAATACAGCCTTATACTGCTCCATACACAACCCTAGCCTCTAATGTATCCAAAGCCATTTTCTGTATACCATGTTTTGAGCCAGGAATTTAAATTATTGATATAGCACAACTTCTCATTTCCCTTTCCATAAACAGGTAATACTTCTGAAATGGTAATATTCTTTTCAGTGTATCTTGTCATCTTGCCTAGATTTTGGAAATCTTTTTGTACTACATAGATTCCATTTCTATTGAGGTCATTGTTTCAAAGATGAATGATAATACTGATATCAAATTTCCTACTTTCATCTTCAATGACTTGGACTATCTGGTTTGCATTTCTACTTGTGAGGATCCTGGAATGCATTAAACTATTGTCACCATCAAAAAGTGCTCCAAATTAGTTCATCTGATCATTGAGTCTCCATTCAGAAGCAGCTTTCTTTTATGACATGTGATTCTGTTGAAGGGCTTCTGGGTACATTGGGTAATACCACTTTTAGAAATCACTTCAAAATCTATTGCTGAGGTTTCTTCATTCTCCAATGCAGAAAATGCATTATGTAGGGGTAACTTTGGGGAGAGTGTGTGTCTCTTCATCGCAGGCCTTATTCTGCCAGAGCCCACGGTTATCCTCTTGCTCCTGGGTTTTTGAATCCTGGATGTCCAACATCTCTGCGGGAGTGGGGGTTGCTGCACAGGATGCTGTAACGTTGGGGAATGTGGGTGTCTATTTGTCACATGTCTTGTTCTAGCAGAGCCCACTGTAAACCATTTTTTCCTGGGATTCTGTAACCTCTGTGGGAGATGGTAGAGAGATACTAGATTGTTCAAGGAAGGGGAGGTTAATTGAAACCTGGACAATACCTCCCTTAGATGAAGCAGCTCCATTTTAATTGCAGACAGCTAAAGGCAAAATGGGCAATCTTTGATTCTCCAAATGTTAGGCCTTGGGATATAAGAACTACAGTTATTGCATTGAATGAAAGACATTGTTAAATTATCACAGATTTCCTAGAATAATATAGATAAGTTAAGGAAAGGTAAACTTTAGGAGCTAGCCAAGATTTTTAGTAGGTTTTTGAAGTAAAAATTAAAACTATTAAAGTTATCCAGTAAAGATAAAAAGGTAGAATAAGAAAACCAATTATTACAATCCATATGACTGCAAAAGTTATCTGATCTGTAAGAAATTACTATTTTAAAGGAGATGAAGTAATTGAAGCTAATTATCTGGGAGTCCAGGGAAGATGATATAAGAAAGTAAACCCAGGGGTGGGTGGGTAGAGGAGTAGGGAGGGAGGGAATTAATAGTTTAGATTACCAGTTAGATTAATTTATATTTTTAAGCTTAGCTGTTGCAGATGTCAGGTAACCTGGTCAATCTCCCAGTGAGATCAGCATTTACTAGAAATTCTACACTTAACTGGAAACCTCCAGTTTAAATTTCTAGCAACACCCAAGAGGAACAATAGAAGGAAAAAGAGCAGTTAATACAAGATAAGTTTTATCTTAGATACATAAAAATGATTAAAAATTGCACAGATGAAAAATTGAATAAAAATAGGTTGATTGGAGGTTTTTGACCAATGATTAGAAAAATACTGCCATACAGAAGTTGGCTAACATAGTATACCAGATCTCTGAGGTCTTTTTCTCCTCCATATATTCTTGTTCTGAATCCAAGATACTCTTCACAGCAACATTATTTTAAGTGAAAGAATTTTGTATGTTTTGGGTTGTCATCTTTCACTAGCCTCCTTGTGGTTATGAATATTTTAAAATAATGTCTATGCCTGATGGAAACTCTTGATCTTTGCTGCTGCTCCTTTCAGTTTTCTCCAGAGATGGAGAAGAATGTGTGTGTGAACATGTGAGCTCAACCACCATATTTTAAGCTTTCTGTCATTTTTTAAGCTTTCTGAGAAGCAGTTTGTGACATATGATATAAGTAATTTGAATCCATGAGGCAGACATTTTCCTGCCGAAGCATGGGTCTATGTTGGGTTGAGCTTTTAAATTGAGCACAGCTAATTGAACCATTGGAGTGTGGTGGACAGATTTTATTTAGATTAGTATTTCAGATAAGAATGCAATTATTTATAGAATTGATAACATTCAATTAGCAAATGAATGAATGTATAGTGCTGTTTTCTGATACTGTTTGCAGTTCAGTACATTGCAAGAAATGGTATATTGTTTAATAAAGAACTGTTAGAATTGTCTAATGCTGAATTTACAAACAGAGTTCATTTTGAAACCTTTCTATTTAATGAACATGTATTAATGGAACCTTTGATTGTTATTTACAGTGAATATTGAGATTCCTGCTCTCCTTTTTTTATGGTGTTTTTGTTTTTTCATTGTTGCAGTCAATACGGAGTCTGACTTGTTGCAGTTTCCAGGTCAGTTTTTGTTTATACATTTCTATTTGTAATGTATGGTCCCTTCATTCTGTTAGAAAAAAACTGAAAGGAGCGGCTACAAAAGTAAAAAATGTCCAAGAGGCGTGGTCATTGTTAAAAAATACCATTCTAGAAGCACAGTCCAGATGTATTCCACACATTAAGAAAGGTGGAAAGAAGGCAAAACGATTACCGGCATGGTTAAAAGGGGAGGTGAAAGAAGTTATTTTAGCCAAAAGATCTTCATTCAAAAATTGGAAGAAGGATCCAACAGAAGAAAATAGGATAAAGCATAAACATTGGCAACTTAAATGTAAGACATTGATAAGACAGGCTAAGAGAGAATTTGAAAAGAAGTTGGCTGTAGAGGCAAAAACTCACAGTAAAAACTTTTTAAAATATATCCGAAGCAGAAAGCCTGTGAGGGAGTCAGTTGGACCGTTAGATGATCGAGGGGTTAAAGGGGCACTTAGAGAAGATAAGGCCATCGCGGAAAGATTAAATGATTTCTTTGCTTCGGTGTTTACTGAAGAGGATGTTGGGGAGGTACCCGTAATGGAAAAGGTTTTCATGGGTAATGATTCAGATGGACTGAATCAAATCACGGTGAACCTAGAAGATGTGGTAGGCCTGATTGACAAACTGAAGAGTAGTAAATCACCTGGACCGGATGGTATACACCCCAGAGTTCTGAAGGAACTAAAAAATGAAATTTCAGACCTATCAGTAAAAATTTGTAACTTATCATTAAAATCATCCATTGTACCTGAAGACTGGAGGATAGCAAATGTAACCCCAATATTTAAAAAGGGCTCCAGGGGTGATCCGGGAAACTACAGACCGGTTAGCCTGACTTCAGTGCCAGGAAAAATAGTGGAAAGTGTTCTAAACATCAAAATCACAGAACATATAGAAACACATGGTTTAATGGAACAAAGTCAGCATGGCTTTACCCAGGGCAAGTCTTGCCTCACAAATCTGCTTCACTTTTTTGAAGAAGTTAATAAACATGTGGATAAAGGTGAACCGGTAGATATAGTATACTTGGATTTTCAGAAGGCGTTTGACAAAGTTCCTCATGAGAGGCTTCTAGGAAAAGTAAAAAGTCATGGGATAGGTGGCAATGTCCTTTCGTGGATTGCAAACTGGCTAAAAGACAGGAAACAGAGAGTAGGATTAAATGGGCAATTTTCTCAGTGGAAGGGAGTGGACAGTGGAGTGCCTCAGGGATCTGTATTGGGACCCTTACTGTTCAATATATTTATAAATGATCTGGAAAGAAATACGACGAGTGAGATAATCAAATTTGCAGATGACACAAAATTGTTCAGAGTAGTTAAATCACAAGCAGATTGTGATAAATTGCAGGAAGACCTTGTGAGACTGGAAAATTGGGCATCCAAATGGCAGATGAAATTTAATGTGGATAAGTGCAAGGTGATGCATATAGGGAAAAATAACCCATGCTATAATTACACGATGTTGGGTTCCATATTAGGTGCTACAACCCAAGAAAGAGATCTAGGTGTCATAGTGGATAACACATTGAAATCGTCGGTTCAGTGTGCTGCGGCAGTCAAAAAAGCAAACAGAATGTTGGGAATTATTAGAAAAGGAATGATGAATAAAACAGAAAATGTCATAATGCCTCTGTATCGCTCCATGGTGAGACCGCACCTTGAATACTGTGTACAATTCTGGTCGCCGCATCTCAAAAAAGATATAATTGCGATGGAGAAGGTACAGAGAAGGGCTACCAGAATGATAAGGGGAATGGAACAACTCCCCTATGAGGAAAGACTAAAGAGGTTAGGACTTTTCAGCTTGGAGAAGAGACCACTGAGGGGGGATATGATAGAGGTGTTTAAAATCATGAGAGGTCTAGAACAGGTAGATGTGAATCGGTTATTTACTCTTTCGGATAGTAGAAAGACTAGGGGGCACTCCATGAAGTTAGCATGGGGCACATTTAAAACTAATCGGAGAAAGTTCTTTTTTACTCAACGCACAATTAAACTCTGGAATTTGTTGCCAGAGAATGTGGTTCGTGCAGTTAGTATAGCTGTGTTTAAAAAAGGATTGGATAAGTTCTTGGAGGAGAAGTCCATTACCTGCTATTAAGTTCACGTAGAGAATAGCCACTGCCATTAGCAATGGTTACATGGAATAGACTTAGTTTTTGGGTACTTGCCAGGTTCTTATGGCCTGGATTGGCCACTTTTGGAAACAGAATGCTGGGCTTGATGGACCCTTGGTCTGACCCAGTATGGCATTTTCTTATGTTCTTATAAGTTTTAACTCGGTTCTGCATGTACGACGGGGGTGAGATATTTTGCTACTGTGTAGTTTCTGTGTAGAGCTCTCTAGCAGCCTGGTTTTTCTGTTTTCTAAAAGGAACTATATTTGTATTTTAGGGCCTGGTGTAATTTTTGCAGTGTTGCTTTTCATGGGCAGGGTTGTTACTCTTTGAGTGCTGGAATTTAGTGCAGTTTTATCATAGGAGGTTTAATATATTATAACTTTATTTCAGTCTATTTATGGCTTTCTGAGGGCCAAGCTCTTACTTAACACACTTTACAATAGGCCTAATGATATAGTATATGGTTTCTAAGTGTCTTGCTTTTTTCTTTGATTTCTAGTTGATACCACAATAGTGCATGTAACTAAAATATACTGTTGTAAGTGCTATTTTTACCTCAAAAGACTGTACCTTTCATGTAAAGCATATTATTATATATGTTTTTATATATGGGGATTGCTAGAGGTTGGTTGGGCACAAGGCTGTAAGATTCACCTACATGCCCAATACCCTTGTATACGCCCTGAGAGAGTGCTTCATACATACACACACCATTCACACATCTCCCATTTCCCCAGGGAGAAAATACTGGGGAAGGTTGGAATTAGGTGGTAGAGTTCCTGGGAGTGTGATAAGTTACCAGCTTCCAGGAAATATCAATGGTGCTCTAATTTGTCACTCCTCTGGGAATCCTATTCCCGCCTCCCTTGTTCCTCAGTATTTCAAATCACCAAAAGGGGTAGACTCCAAAAGGTTCCACCCCTATGCCCTTGCTGTTTTGACCTGTATTACAGCTTGTGGAAAGCATTATCTTTTTCCTCGCCTCAGGCAGCAAATTGCTTGACCCATCCTTCGCTGCATAAATACACATAAGAGACAGTTCCTGCTCCATGGAGCTTAAGCATATGGTAACAAACTGAAAGATCTAAATGTGTATCCTGGGGGAAAGGTGGGAAAAGAGAGATATTATAGAGACATTTAAATACCTCCAAACAAGAGATATACAAGAGAAGGGCCTCTTTCAACATAAAGGGATGTAGTTGAAAAAGGATAGACAGGAACAGTGAAAGAAAATATTTGCTTGCAGAATGAGTTATGGACACATGGAACAGCTTCCCAGTGGAGGTAGTTGGATTTTAGGGATGTATCAGAATTCAAGAAAATATGGGTCACGCAAAAATGATCTCTGAAGGATAGGAAGGAATATTTTTATTTATTTATTTATAGATTTTTCTATACCAGTGTTTGGAACCAGGACCTTCACATCGGTTTACAGTTTCTACAATATACATACATAAAAGTGCATTAAAACAATCTTTACAGTGCAAGGTAATCATTATAGATACATCATCAATATTGCTGTTATCTATCTTCAATTACAAATGAACTAAAACTATCTAAAACAAACTAAAAATTATTTAAAACTCAGAACAATAATCGCAATCACCAACATACTTATGAATATAAATTGGGTACTAGAGTTTCAGAAGGCATCTGTATCTTTCATATTCACTGGTCTACTCTGTCTTTAAAAGCTTGATTAAAAAGCCATGTTTTCAATGATTTTCTAAAGTATTTACGGTTTGTCTCTAATCTTAATTCTTGTGGCATCATATTCCAAAGCTTGGGACTGGCTAGGGATGTCGCTTTCTCTCTCTGAAGTTAATTTTGCAGATGACATAGAGGGTATAGATAGCAATCCCTTTTTCGCTGATCTTAAGTTGCGTTGTAGGGTATGCAGTCTTATTGTGGCATTTAGCCATTCTGACTGTTCTCCATGGATAGCCTTATGTATTAGGCATAGAAGTAGATTTTAAAAACATATGCGCGCGCGTACTTTTGTTCACGCACCAGGCGTGAACAAAAGTACGCTGGATTTTATAAGATATGCTCGTAGTCGCACGTATCTTATAAAATCCGGGGTCGGCGCGTGCAAGGGGGTGCACATTTGTGCAACTTGCGCGCGCCGAGCCCTGCGCGCGCTGCCCGTACCCTCGGAGCAGCCTCGGAGGGAACTTTTTTCTACACCCCCCCCCCCTTCCCTTCCCTCCCCTTCCCTTCCCTCCCCTTCCCTTCCCCTACCTAACCCACCCCCCCCCACCCCCCACCTTTATCGGAGAAGTTACTACTGCCTCCGGGCAGTAGTAACTTATGCGCGCCGGCGCAGCAGGCCCCGACACAGGCTGCTATGTCGGGGCACTCGGCCATACCCCCCCGGACTGCCCACACACCCCCTGGCCATGCCCCTGACTGCCCCTTTTTGCAAGCCCCAGGAGTGGAGCCTTGTGGCACTCCAGTTTCAAGTTTTATTGTTTCAGATACTGAATTGTTTAATTTTACTTGAAATGTTCTGTTGTTCAAAAATGAAATGAACCATTTGAGTGTTTTGCCATTAATACCATTTTCATTTAATCTTTTAATCAGGGTGATGTGGTTGACAGTATCAAACGCTGCTGATTGATCAAGAAGCAGCAGAAGGAATTTTCGACCATAGCCAAAGCCACATAGTACTGTGTCGTGTAACAAAAGAAGCAATGTTTTGGTACTGAAGTTTTTTCTAAACCTGAGCTGTGTAGGGTACAATATATCATTATGCTCTAAATGATATTTAATTGTTGCAGTACTACTTTTTCCATTACTTTGGCAATCATGGGTAAAATAGAAATTGGTCTATAATTGCTAAATGTATTTATGTCTAGGTTCTTTTTCTTTAGTATGTGCTTTACAGTTGCTTGTTTTAAGGTATCTGGCACCATTCCCTCATCTAACGATAATTTAATTATGGAGGTAATAATTGGGGCAATTACCTGGACTACTTGTTTCAATGTGAGTATCGGGATGGAGTCTAATGGATGTTGAGCAGGGTTTAAGTTCATTATTATTCTTGTCACGTCTTCTGTCGAAGTATTTTCAAATTCAGACCATGGAGAAAGAGCTTTTGAGCTCATAACAATTTCTTGTGTCAGAGTTTTCTCAAAATTTGAAGTGATCTTTTCAGTTTTGTTTTTAAAAAATGTTGCTAGTTCTTGGCTAATGTTCTTGTTTATCTCTGTGTCAAATTGAGAAGTTTCTGATATTACATTATTAACTATGTTAAATAGAATTTTAGGATTTTGCGAGAATTTGTTGATTTTTTTTTTTTTACTATAAAACTTAGTATAATAAAGCTTAGTAGGAGATTTGGATGGGCAAAACATGGACTGTCTGGTCATTATCTACCATTGTTTTCTATGTTCCTATACTTATTTTGTGAGGAATGTTATCAATTGTCTGAGGCAGACCACCTGTTTTCCATTGAAAAGGATTGAGACAGATGATGCACATTTAGGGGATAATTTATAAAAGTTTTCAGTATGTAAAGATAGAAGTTACATGTGTATAGAAAGCATGTGTCTCCCTGTATTAAAAATGGGCACGTACAGAAACATATGCATGTTTTTGGTCAGAAAGTCACAGTACTTTATAAACTGCGCTGTTCCCCCCCATACAGTTTATAAAATATAAGCTTTAACTTTGTGTGCACATACTTGTTTTTGCATGTGTTGATTTATGCACACTGTTGAAAATTATGTTTTTATTATTATGGCTCTCAAACTGACAGCATCTGTCAAACAGTAAGAAACATAAAAAGTGAGAAATTTTTTTTCTTAATCAGCATCAATTTATTTTCATTTTTCACACCTTTTTTTCTCTTTTTAAACACATTTGGAAGAAATTGTGATTCAGTTTTGCTACTTTGCTGTCGTACTATTAAGGGAACTGTTTAAAATGGATACATCTAAATGTATTCATGTAATAGAGAGGCTAGAAGGACTTGTTTAAAAGTCATAAAAGACAATATCTTCCTAATTAATTCAAATTAACTGTAATCTTTTAAATGCTCTTGAACTCTTGTGAAATATGCTGTCAAGAAGAGGATGATGAGGGCCTATAAAATCCAGTGGTTTATCAAGGCATGACAGGCCAAGGCTCAGTCATTATTATTGGGCCTGCCAATCTTTCTCACTTACTCTCCCCCTATTATCCTTCTATTCCACATCCATTTCTCCCCCTCTACTTTCCTACTTCTTTCCAACTCTCTTCTATATCCCTCTTCTATATCTCTCTAGATGTTTGATCCCAGGTTCCATTTTCTCTCTGTAATACTTTGCATTACTCCTCAGCTTTCTTCTTACTTTTCTATCATCATCCCTTCATCTTTCTCTCCCTGACGCCTTTCCTGCTTTCTTCCACAATCCTACTCATGCATTTACTATTCCTCCCTGCCACCCATAGCCCACCTCATGTCCTCTTTGCTTTGTTTTCTGTATGCATGTACACACAGGTCTTGAAATCTGTAAACATGGCAAAACAAAGGGGCAGATTTTAAAAGCCCTGCGCGCGTAAATCCAGCCGGATTTACGCGTGCAGGGGACTTGTGCACTGGCGCGCCTATGTTGCATAGGCCACCGGCACGTGCAGAGCCCCGGGATGCATGTAAACCCCGGGGCTTTGCTTGGGGGCGGGGCGGGGAGGCATTCCGGGGAAGTGGGCGTGGTGCTGGCCCGGGGGCATTCCGGGGGTGTGACCAAGGCCTCCGAACCATCCCCTGGTCCAGGGAATGACGTGCCGGCAGCCCGCCGGCGTGTGCAACTTTCATAACATAGGTATGGGGGGATTTAGTAACAAAGGTAGGGGGGATTTAGTTAGGGTTAGGGGGTGGGTTAGGTAGGGGAAGGGAGGGGAAGGTCGAAGGCAAGAAAAAAAGGTCCCTCTGAGGCCGCTCTGGGTTGCGCGAACAAATCTACGCCCCGAAAACCTGACCCTTTCGCGCGCCGAGCCTATTTTGCATAGGCTTGGCGACGCTCGCAAGCCCCGGGATGTGCATATGTACCGGGGCTTCGAAAAAGGGAAGAGAAGGTGGCGTGGGCATGGGCAGGGTGCTGGTACGGGGCAGTCCGGGGTCGGGACAGAGGCCTCTGGCCCAGCAGCCATGCTGGAGGTTCGTGCACCGGCCAGAGGCAGGCGTAATTTTGAAAACAAAGGTGGGGGGGGATTTAGGTAGGGCTGGGGAGCAGGTTAGATGGGGAAGGGAGGAGATAGTCGGGGGAAGCGGAAGGAAAGTTCCTTCCGAGGCTGCTCCGATTTTGGAGGGAACGAGGAAAGCCATTGGGGCTCCCCTAGGGCTCGGTGTGTGCAAGGTGCACAAGTGTGCACCCCCTTGCACGTGCCAACCCTGGATTTTATAACATGCGCGCGGCTGAGCGTGCATGTTATAAAATTGGGCATAGATTTGTGTGCGCCGGGTAGCGAGCACAAATCTACGCCCGCACGTAGGTTTGAATATCTGGCCCAGTGTGCACAAAAAAATCCCAATTTTATTTGCATTAGATTAGCTCATAATGTACAAATTTGAGCTCAGCTGATCAAAAGAAGCACAAAAACTTAACAAAAGAGGCTGTATTGTCAAGAGATGGAATAATTCATAATAATGTATGCCATTCAATAGCTTCATTTAAACCTGGGTAAAAATCAAAAATTGTTCATGATCATTATGAAGGACATTTAGATTGCCAACACAGGTAAGGGGAACATGGGCTCAATGACAAATATTTGAGATGATGAAATGGTGGACTATAGGAACTTGAATCTTTGGATTTCTAAAAGCTTTGGAGCTTTGGAGTTCTAAAAGCAGAGTCTGAATGTTTTATGTTTTGTATGACCTATAGATATAAAAGAATATGAATACTGCAATATATAAATCACATGAGTAGAAGTACAATCTGAATAAAAATTACACTTAGTCTTGAAAAGCTGTCATCAGATGTACCCATTGGCAAATGGCATTAGTTAAGGCTCACATATTGCACCTATTGCTTCTCACTCCCATGCTCTCTCTCATACAGACACAAATTGCACACAAGCTTCTCACTCCCAGGCTGCCTACTTTCTCCCAGCGTGCACCCACCATGCAGGTCCCCACTGGCTTCCTCTGCCTCCTTTCCCCCAAGGTCCACCTCCGAGGCAGGTCCCGCTGGGTTCCTCTGCCTCCTTTCCCCCAAGGTCCACCTCCGAGGCAGGTCCCGCTGGGTTCCTCTGCCTCCTTTCCCCCAAGGTCCACCTCTGAGGCAGGTCCCCACTGGCTTCCTCTGCCTCCTTTCCCCCAAGGTCCACCTCCGAGGTAGGTCCCCGCTGGGTTCCTCTGCCTCCTTTCCCCCAAGGTCCACCTCCGAGGCAGGTCCCGCTGGGTTCCTCTGCCTCCTTTCCCCCAAGGTCCACCTCCGAGGCAGGTCCCCGCTGGGTTCCTCTGCCTCCTTTCCCCCAAGGTCCACCTCCGAGGCAGGTCCCGCTGGGTTCCTCTGCCTCCTTTCCCCCAAGGTCCACCTCCGAAGTAGGTCCCCGCTGGGTTCCTCTGCCTCCTTTCCCCCAAGGTCCACCTCCGAGGCAGGTCCCGCTGGGTTCCTCTGCCTCCTTTCCCCCAAGGTCCACCTCCGAGGCAGGTCCCGCTGGGTTCCTCTGCCTCCTTTCCCCCAAGGTCCACCTCCGAGGCAGGTCCCGCTGGGTTCCTCTGCCTCCTTTCCCCCAAGGTCCACCTCTGAGGCAGGTCCCCACTGGGTTCCTCTCTTTCCCCCAGTATCCAAGGCAGGTCCCTGCTGGGTTCCTCTGCCTCATTTCCTCCAGTGTCCACCTCCAAATCTTATGCCAGATGTTAATTGTGCTACAATCCACCCTATTTTGATCCCTGATCATGCTGTAGTTGCCATACATATTGCAATCTCAGTTTCAGGGGTCTGTAGATCACCTGTGGTGGTTCTTAATCTAGCCTTCTAGAGCATCCTAGCTTTAAGGCCTTTTTTCTCCAAAAGACTGACAAAATTTTCTCCCATAATATCACCTCTAAGTTTTCCTTTCCCATGGTGTGGGTAGCTTTTAAGGCCACGATCAGTGAAGAGATAATTAGTTATAACATTACTCTGTGCAAGAAGCAAAAACAAGAGCTTTTGTGTCTGCATGATCTTATCGATCCGTTAGAAAAGGCTCATTCAACTCCAGAGTTATTGCTTCCCTTGTTGAAAGTTGGATATGAATATAACAAGTTGCAGAGTTCTCATTCTGGTAAATCTTTATTTGTTCAAAAGTCTCAAATTATACAAATTATCTGAAAAAGAAACAGGATATGAAGAGCATACTGACATTATCTGTTTCCAGTAACCACTTATTAACAGACAATTCTGATATTTTAGAGACTTAAGAATTTTTATCATGAGCTATACTTGTCTGAATCGCCTAACTCTGCTGCTTATATTAACCAATTCCCTTCACAGGTTAATCATCCAAAACTCAGTACGAATTAACAGCTTAAACTGCAGAGACCTATCACACTGGAGGAAATCTCAGCTGTTATACCCACATTGAGTGGTGGGAAGATGCCAGGGCCAAATAGCTTTAAGGCATTTTGGGATAAACTAATTCCTAGGCTACTTAAGAATTATTCTGATATGATGATGTTTCCTTACCAGATCCACTCTTTTCTGAAGCCTGTATAGTAGTGCTACCAGAGCCAGGGAGAGACACAGCATTAGTTTCCAATTATAGACCAATTTCCTTATTGAATATAGACTATACGTTTTTTGCTTATGGCTTCTTATCTGGCTACTGTTATGGGAGAATTGATCCAGCCAGACCAGTCTGGTTTCATAAAAGATCGGCATATCTCAAATAACTCTCACTTATTTCTCCATGTTCTTGAATTAGCTAAGTTTAACTCTTCACCTATGATAGCTCTTTCCCTGGATGCTGAAAAAGCTTTTGATAGGGTAGAGTGGGATTTTCTTTTTGCTACTTTAAGGTGGCTTGGATTTGGTCCTTCGTTTCAGGTGAATGTAGCTTGTCTATATGTTAATAGCAGACTGTCCTCCAGATTTGAATTACATAGAGTCACTAGACAGGGTTGCCTCCTCTCCATTTTTATTTAACCTGGTTTTGTAACCATTACTATTGGCCATCTGCCAAAATCCTGATATTGAAGGTATGGATGTGGATACAGAAATATATGAATTATCTGCTTATGCTGACACACTTCCTCACATTTTTTTCTCTCATCTCTTCATATTCTGTTATCTCAGGGTAATGGGTAAATTAGAATAAGATGGAGGAATTACCTTTAAATATATTGGAAAAACTAGAGAATATAACTGTCTATCCATTTTAAATAGCAAACAAAGGGTTTAAAAACATGGAAATCCTGTTCTTCGATACCATTTTGCGACTACTACTCTGTGCAAATCTTCCATTCTGCAAATGCTAGAACATCCTTTCTTCAGTGGTCCCCTTATATCTTACATGGAGGAGTAGACTTGATACTATTAAAATGGTCAGCACCTAGATTAAATTTTATATTTTTTTCTATGGTCCCAATCTTTTTTTAAACTGATTTCTACAATCATGTAGATCATTTATTTTAGGTTTTTGTGGCAGTGTAAACCCCCTAGAATTGCTGTTTCTAAACTGAAAGTTGATAGAATCAAGGGTGGGGTCAACTTCCCTGGTTTTTATTCTTATCATTTGGCCTATATTCTACAGCAGGGATATTTCTGGATGTCTGAGTCTCTACATTTGAGCATGTGTCCATGTTGGTTTCATTTAGAATACTCACTGGTCTCCCCTTTCCCCTTTGAAGCTCTCCTGGGGATGTCTCTTCCTCCTACCTTTGTTTTGCATCCCATCATATGCTCAATCCATAGAGCATTTTGGAATTTGATCAACTACTAGTATCTTTTTCTCCCAAATGGAAATGTTCAACTTTTGCCTCCCTGTAGGTCCATTCCAATATCCAAATTGATAGTAAAATTTTAAATTGGATGGCATGGAGGGTTTGCGGGTATCTGGTTCTTAAAATCACTCTACAAGGCTCACAGTTTACTTTCTTTTGTGGATTTAGTGACTGCTTACTCTTTACCACAATCCCAGTTTTACTGATGGTTACAACTCCATGATTGTTTGGATACCACCTTCACATCCAAAATTCAATTGTCTGTATTTCCTGGACTATTATATTTTGTATCATGATTATGGTCCTTTAGGCCATATGGTCTCTAGAATATATAAAAATATTAGAGAGTCCAAATATCCAACTTTGGTGAGTTTACAGAAGTAGTTCACAGATACTGATTGTGCAGAGGAGGATGTGGATAGGTCTTATTTTTGTGTTCATCACTATGGGTCTCTTTATCTTCGAGTTTGACGCTGTCCTCTTTTTTAACTTTATACACAGTGGTGCGGAAGCCTTGGAAGTTATACAAAGTGGGCTTTGACCCATCTCATTGTTAGATTTGTAAATTGCATAATGCTACTTTTATCACATCTGATTTTTTTTGCCCCATATTCCAACAGTTTTGGCAAAACATTTGGAGTATTATTTCTCAGATTTTACATCTACAGTGCTCAATTACCTACCTCATTGTAATTTTACATTTGGCTGCCTTCCCATTATATCTTTCTGTTCCTAGTAGGGAACTATTGGATTTTTTTCTATTGATTACTGTCAAATTGCTTTTGTCTTTTTGGAAGAATATTGATTTACTTGATGAACAATATTGGTGGAACACAATATGTATCTACTATAAATATGAAAAGAAAGTTGCTGTAAAATTCAATTGCCTTGCTTCATGGTCTTTGGTGTGGAAACCTTTGAATGCTTTTTTGAATCTTCTAGGTTTCTGTAATTGACATCTGCTACCGTGTATTTCCAAATGTAACACCAATAGTGTATGTTTTCTTTCATTGCTTGTGGTTTTGGTATTCCTATTTTATTTTCCTTTCTTTGGTTCTTTTCTTTTTCAATATTAACTGCTTGCCATTTCTTTTTCATTGATGCTTTTGAAATAATAAAGATATTTGAACAAAAATATTAGAGATGGAAACCACAAATGAGGTAATAAGATTTGCTGATACAAAATTATTCAAAGTTATTAAATCACAAGACGATTGTGAGAAATTGCAAGAGAACCTTTTGAGACTGGGAGGCTAGGCATCCAAATAAGAACATAAGAAATTGCCATGCTGGGTCAGACCAAGGGTCCATCAAGCCCAGGATCCTGTTTCCAACAGAGGCCAAAACCAGGCCAAAAGAACCTGGCAATTACCCAAACACTAAGAAGATCCCATGCTACTGATGCAATTAATAGCAGTGGCTATTCCCTAAGTAAAATTGATTAATAGCCTTTAATGGACTTCTCCTCCAAGAACTTATCCAAACCTTTTTTGAACCCAGCTACACTAACTACACTAACCACATCCTCTGGCAACAAATTCTAGAGCTTTATTGTGCGTTGAGTGAAAAAGAAATTTCTCCGATTAGTCTTAAATGTGCTACTTGCTAACTTCATGGAATGCCCCCTAGTCCTTCTATTATTCGAAAGTGAAAATAACCGAGTCGCATCTACTCGTTCAAGACCTCTCATGATCTTAAAGACCTCTATCATATCCCCCCTCAGCCGTCTCTTCTCCAAGCTGAACAGCCCTAACCTCTTCAGCCTTTCCTCATAGGGAAGCTGTTCCATCCCCTTTATCATTTTGGTTGCCCTTCTCTGTACCTTCTCCATCACAACTATATCTTTTTTGAGATGCGGCGACCAGAATTGTACACAGTATTCAAGGTGTGGTCTCACCATGGAGCGATATAGAGGCATTATGACATTTTCCATTCTATTAACCATTCCCTTCCTAATAATTCCTAACATTCTATTTGCTTTTTTGACTGCTGCAGCACACTGAGCTGACTATTTTAAAGTATTAAATGACAGATGACATTTAATATGGACAAGTGCAAAGTGATGCATGTAGGGAAGAGTAACCCAAATTACAGCTACACAATGCAAGTTTCAATATTAGGAGTTTCCACCCAGTAAAATAATCTAGGAGCCATCAAAACAGGAAACAAAGAAGATTAGAGAGAGCTCAGGGAGAATGAGATCCGCCCCCTATGACTTCACCACGCTCAGCGTTCGAGCCGGTAAACGACACCGGTCCACCAGGCGTCACCCATCGGGCATCGTGAGCCGAAGGGGTGCGACAAAGGGGCTC
The DNA here is from genome assembly GCF_901001135.1 of Rhinatrema bivittatum. Lineage (NCBI taxonomy): Eukaryota > Metazoa > Chordata > Amphibia > Gymnophiona > Rhinatrematidae > Rhinatrema > Rhinatrema bivittatum. The sequence continues at coordinate 84,895,725 of NC_042615.1, read as the reverse complement.
TCCCCTTTGTGCACCTCTTTGTGCAAACCTTTGTGCTTCTTTTAAAAATGTTTTATTTATGTTTCCTTTGTTAATTAACCTTTATTAAAGTTGTTTAGCTTTTTGCCTTGTTAACAATTGTTTCATTATAGATGTTCAATATATTAGACTAAGGAATCATATTTCCTGCTTATTCTGTTTCATTGTAAACCGGTATGATTTGCATTTGATGCAAGAATGTCGGTATATAAAAGTTAAAAATAAATTAAATAGATATTATGTCGCAATCATCTGCTCAGTGTGCAGCAGTGGGCCAACAAATCAAATAGAATGCAAGGAATAAAGCCTATCCTAAAAAAAGATAACCTCAACCCAATGGTCCTCAATAACTATCGACCAATTTCAAATCTCCCATTTGTGTCCAAAAACAACTTACAGAACATTTGGAAACCAACCACATCCTTTACCCATCTCAATTTGGCTTTCAAAATCACTATAGTACTGAATCACTCCTTCTATCATTAACAGAAACCACTTTAAGAGGATTTGACAGTGGACAAAAATTTCTACTAATAGTATTAGATCTTTATACTGCATTTGATACAGTTAATCACTCTATTCTACTTAAAAGGCTATCTGAAATTGGACTTATGAACACAACCCTGTGATGGTTTTTGTCATATCTAATTAACCAAAATTTTCAAGTAAAAATCAATAACTTGCTATCAGATAAAATACAACTTAACACAGGAGTGCCTCAGGGTTCAGCTCTTTCTGCCATGTTGTTTAATATTTATATGTTGCCTCTCTGCCATTTACTTTCTGGTCTTGGTTTAATACTCTTTATGCAGATGACATTTCTTATCTCAATCATTGATTCCATTGAATTTACATACAAAACAACTACCATGTATTTATCCTACATCAAACTACTACTAACTCATATGAAACTCATACTGAACAAGTCTAAAATAGAAATTATAGTATTGGAGAGAAAAACATCCAATGATCTGTTACCAGCTTTGACTCTGGAAGACAAGCAAACAATAATACACCTGTTGTGCTGGAGGTGGACCCTTGGCCTGGCACAGGATTGGTACGACCTTCTGGGGGGACCCAGAGTACACCTGCCGCCAGGAGGCAGAGCACACGAGGAGACCGAGGCAAGCTGAAGCTTCACCAGTAGGCCCGGGGGTTCTGTGGGTTGAGCCCTTGGATTCCTGGGCTGCCTGGGCTTAGGTGGTCACAGGAGAAGTGAAGAGAGTGTCTGAGTGGAGAGCAAGGGTCAAAGTCAGGGTGTCCATCTGACGAGGGTCAGTTCCAGGTATCAGTCCAAGCGTGGTCAGAGACGAGCAGAGGTCAGTTCCAGGTATCAGTCCGAGCATGGCCAGAGGCAAGCTGATGTCAGTACCAGTTATCAGTCTATAGTAAGTACAACCTGGATAGATGAACACGGGAATGGAGGGACACAGGAACAGGCACTGGAACACAGGAGGGACCACGGAAATGCAGGAGCAAACTCAGGGACACTGGAACAAACATAGGAACAGGCATGAGGATGGCAACTAGCTCACACAATGTGTGACGACCCATTGCCAAGGTGAGGCGCTGAGGTGGAGGCCCTCGCTTAAATACTGTACTCAGGTGACATCATCTGCACGCGCCGCAGAGAGTTTTCCCGCCCTTGGCCCTTTAAAGGGCCAGGCGGTCTGCACACGCATGCCTTGGGGTGGGCCAGATGCAGAGTAGGACGCCGAGCCCCGGCATAGGACGAGCTTGGGAGGTCACAAGCCCCGAAGGTCCTGGGGATGCCGCCAAGAGGTGCCGCAGGTGCAGGGAGCTGGCTGCGGCTGTGGAAGAGATCAACCCGGGACCCGCTGGAGCGAGAGCGAGGTGAGTGGGCCCATTGACGGGTCCATCGTGGACAGGACGCACAACAGTACCCCTCCCTCTAGGCCTCCCCCTTCTCGGTCGAGGTTTCTCAGGATGTGCCTGATGGAACAAGAGGAGAAGGTGTTTGTCTAGAATGTTGTGAGATGGCTCCCTCTAGTTCTTCTCAGGCCCAAACCCATCCCAGGAGAGGAGGTACTCCCACTTGCCCCAGTGTCGACAGACGTCGAGAACCTCCCTTACCCGCAGGGTGGCGTCTGGCTCGGTGGTCAGCTGGGTTGACGGGGGTGGCCGGCGGGATGGCCATGACAAGATTAGTGGCTTTAGAAGGGAAACATGAAATGTATTTGGATTCCCATATTGGGTGGTAGAGGGAGCTGATAGTTGACTGCCCCCAGTCGCCGCAGAACCGGGAGGGGTCCCAACGTACATGGACCCCAGCCTCTGGGAGTAAAGACTAAGCTGGTTGTGGCATGTACTAAGCCATACCTTCTGGCCTGGAAGAAACTTGGGGGCTGCGTGGCGATGGGCATCGGCGATCCTCCTTGCCCCTCGGCGACCTGACCCAGTCATTCAGTCACTTGTTCCCAGAGGTGCTGGATGGACTGGGCTGTTGCTTGTGTGGCTGGAGATGGTACGACCAGTGAAACAGGAAGCAGGAGACAGGGCTGCCAACCGTACACCACTTGGAAAGGAGAACTCCCTGTTGAAGTCGCCACGTCGTATTATGTGCAAATTCTGCCCATGGGAGGAGGTCGGCCCAGTTGTCCTGCTGGTCATTTACGTAGGACCGAATGAAGGCCTTCATAGACCAGTTTGTCCACTCGGCCTGTCCGTTCGCCTGGGGGTGGTAGGCGAAGGTTAAGTTGAGGATGATGTTGAATTTGCGGCATAAGGATCTCCAGTATTTCGCCACGCATTGTGATCCTCTGTCCAACATGATCTCTTGTGGCAGGCCATGAAGGCGGAAGATATGGGTCAGGAGCAAGCATCCTAGTTCTGGAGCTGACAGCAGGCTAGGAAGCGGTATGAAATGGGCCATCTTGGAGAAGCGGTAGATAATGACCCAGCTCAAAGTGTTCCCCTTGGAAGGGGGTAGGTCAACGATAAAGTCTGTAGCTAGGTTAGTTCATGGTTCTGTGGGTGCTGGAAGAGGCTGGAGAAGACCCTATGGCCATCCAGTGGGTGTCTTCTGCTGGGCGCAGATGGGACAGGAATCGAGATAGTCCCAGGAAACTTTCACCATGCTGGGCCACCAGTAATGTCTGCGGAGCATCTCAAGGGTCCAGGCCCAACTGGGATGGCCCTGCGAGTTGGGAATCGTGGGCCCAGCACAGGACTCACTTGCTGAGGCGATGAGGAACCACCACCTTACCAGGTGGTATGGTAGTAGTGGCGGCGAGGCAGATGCATGCTGGTTCGATGATGTGGGCTGGACTTTCGGAGATGTCCTCAGAGAGTGCATCAGCACGTAGGTTCTTTGTGGCTGGCCTGTAGCGCAACTTGAAATTGAGCCACGCAAAGAAAAGAGCCCAGCGAGCCTGTCAGGCATTCAGAAGCTGAGCCTCTTTGGGGTTCTCTAAGTTCTTGTGGTCGGTGTAGATGGTGAACTTGTGCTGGGCCCCCTCGAGCCAGGGGCGCCACTCCTGTAGGGCCAGCTTAATGGCCAAGAGCTTGCGGTTTCCGATTGTATAGTTGTGTTCGGCGGGTGAGAACTTGTGGGAATAGAAGGCGCATGGAACTAAGACTCCTTTTGCTGAGAACTGGCTGAGGACTATCCCCGCGCCAATGGCAGACGTGTCAACTTCCACAATGAAGGGGCGGTTCGGATCAGGATGGCGGAGACATGGGTCAGTGCAGAAGACCTCCTTAAGGCCCTGTAAGGCCTATTTAGCTTTGGGACTCCATTCCCAGAGGTTACAATCTTTCCTATTATGGCAGTGAGTGGAGCTGCTAGCGTGGAGTAATCTGCGATAAAATGGCGGTAGTAGATCATGAATCCCAAGAACTGTTGTAGGGCCCGCAACCTGACAGGCTGGGGCCAATCGCAGATCCCCTGGAGTTTGTGTGGGTCCATAGTGAATCCCAGACGGGAGATAATATAGCCCAAAAATGGGAGACTGGCCTGCTCGAACCGGCACATCAACCTTGGCGTAGAGATGGTGCTCTTTGAGCCGTTGGATGACGGTTCGGACATGGGACCAATGGGACTCTAGGTCCTTTGAAAAGATCAAGATGTCATCCAAGTAGACTATAACGAAGGAGTAAAGAAGATCTCGGAGGATCTCATTCATCATCCGTTGGAAAATGGCGGGAGCATTGCAAAGCCCATAGGGCATTACCAGGTACTCATAGTGCCCATCCCTGGTATTGAATGCAGTCTTCCAGATGTCATCCGGCTGTATCCGGACCAGATTGTATGCTCCCCGTAGGTCAAGCTTTGTGAAAATCACGGCCCCCTGGAGGCAGTCGAATAGTTCACTAATCAGCGGCAGGGGGTAGCTGTCTTTGCTGATGATGGCATTGAGGCCTCTTTAATCAATACAGGGTTTTAGGGACCCATCCTTCTTTTTCACAAAGAAGAATCCTGCCCCGGCAGGAGAGGTGGACGGCCTGATGAAGCCCTTGTTAGGTTCTCTTTAATGTAATCCGCCATTGCTTGAGTGTTGGGCAATGAGAGAGGATAAGTTCTCCCATTTGGTGCTGTTGTGCCGGGCAGCAATTCGATAGGGCAGTTGAATTTACATAGCGGAGGCAGTAGATCCATGTGTTTGGAAAATACATCCTGGAAGTCGGCATAAGGAGCCAGAATGCTCACAGTCGTCTCGATGCGACGGAGACCGGAACCGGTGGGGTCACCTTCAGGAGGCACCTCCGACAGCACTGAGGCCCCCACTCGGTGAGTTGGAGGGACTCTCAGTCAAATTGAGGCGAGTGCTGCTGGAGCCAGGGGAGGCCGAGGATGATAGGATGGATGGACCATCGGAGGACCAACAGGGTGATCTCCTCGTGGAGCGTTCCAACTGACAGGTGGACTATGACTGTGATTAGGATGATGCGGTCTGGAAAAAGATTTCCCATGGATGGAGGCTATCCATAGCAGGATGTTGAGAAGACTGGTAGGAATCTGAAACCTGGTGGGTAATTCTTCAAGGATGAAATTTCCACTGGGTCCGGTATCTACAAGGTCCGTGGTCACGAAAGAATGGGCCTCCCTGGTCAGGGAGACTGTAAGCAACAGTTGAGGGCCTGAAGCAGACACGTCTAAGCTCGGGAGCCCCGCTGGGCTTAGGCTTTGGAGTTTTCTGGGCTGTAACGGACAGGCCTAGATATCGTGACCAGGTCCTTTACAGTAGAGGCAGAGACGAGACTATCTTCTTCATAGGTGGAGTAAGGTGTCCACGGTTGAGCTGCATGGGCTCCATAGTCGATGGTGGCCCCGAGGATGATGTGGGAGTTGCTCGCCGGCTAGAGGGGTGAGGTGACTTGGTGACAGCCCGGTGGACCAGCCTCACTTCCTGGTAACGTTCCCGGAGCTGATGGTTGCTCCAACCTGCGTGAGAGATGAGGTCCTCTAGTGTGGAGGGGATCTCACAGGCTGGCAATTCATCTTTCAATGCCGAAGAGAGACCTTCAAGGTATAATGCCCGGAGGCAGTCCTCCTGCCAGGCTAGTTCCGTGGCTAGCATCTGGAACTCTATGGTATATTCATTCAAGGTCCTGCACCCTTGGCGCAGCTGGAGCAGGTTGTGGCTGGCAATAGCCTGGCGGCCTGGATCATCAAAGGTGTGCCGGAAGGTTGGTGATGAAAAGCAGGAAGTCCTGGAGGAGTGCGTCAGAATGTTCCCAAAGTGGTGAAGCCCAGACCAGGGTCTTCCCCTCCAAGTGGGAGAGGATGAAAGTGACTTTGGTTAGTTCGTCAGGGAAGAATGAAGGTTGCAGCATAAACTGCATATGGTACTGATTGACGAATCCCCTGTATAGAGGTGGATCCCTATTATAGCGGGGAGGTGCAGGGAGGGCCAACAGTGCTCTGGAGTGTGAAGGAGCATGCGAGGAGCTGGTAGGAGAGACCACGGGAATGGTAGCCCCAGAGGGTCCCGCAAGATGGTCCTGTAGCTTCTCCACAGATGTGGCCAATGCCTTGATGTAGCGCTGTAGTTCCTGGATTTTGGTGGCCAAACCGGGAATGGTCTGTAAAGTGGACAGCTCCACTGAGTCCATGGCCTTGGCAACCTGTTCCACTGGAGGTGGACCCTTGGCCTGGCGCAGGATTGGTACGACCCTCTAGGGGGACCCAGAGGGCGTCTGCCACCAGGAGGTAGAGCACACGAGGAGACAGAGGCAAGCTGGAGCTTCACCAATAATGGCCCGGGGGCTCCGCGGGTTAAGCCCTTGAATTCCCGGGCTGCCTTGGGTTAGGTGGCCACAGGAGAAGAGAAGAGAGTGTCCGAGTGGAGCGCAAGGATCAAAGCCAGGATATCTGTCCAACGATGGTCAGCCAAAGCAAGAGTCAGTTCCGGGTATCAATCCAAGCATGGTAAGAGGCAAGCACAAGTCAGTTCCAAGTATCAGTCCATGCTTGGTCAGAGGCAAGCCAAGGTCAGTACCGGGTATCAGTCCATAGGACGTACAACCTGGATAGAAGAACGTAGAGACGAACACGGGAATAGAAGGACACAGGAACAGGTGCTGGAACACTGGAGGGACCACAGGAATGCAGGAGCAAACTCAGAGACACTGGAACAAACAGGAACAGGTACGACGATGGCAACTAGCTCACACAATGTGTGATGACCTGTTGCTAAGGTGAGGGGCTGAAATGCAGGCCCTTGCTTAAATACTGTGCTCAGGTGACATCATCCGTGGCGTCCTGGGAATGTCACCATGAGGCGCTGTGGCTGCAGGAGAGGTCGGCCCGGGACCTGCTGGGGCAACAGCGAGGTGAGCAGGCCTGGGCATGGGTCTAGCATGGACGGGACGCACAACACCCAACTTGTCCATGGTCTAGGATTTATCATTGACAATGAACTAAACTGCAAGAAACACATTGCAACAAAAATCAAAGAAGGATATTATAACTTATTTATTTTAAAATGATTAAAACCATTCTTAGACCAAAATGACTTTAGAACATTTCTTCAACTTCTTATTTTTGCTAATCTCGACTACTTAACTCCTTCTAGGATTACCATTATCCACAATACATCCTCTACAAATTCTTCAAAACAGCAGCAAGAATTCTTACAGGAACAAAAAAACATGAACACATTACTCCAGTTCTGATATCACTCCACTGGCTTCCTATAAAATATAGAGTAGAATACAAAGTGTTAATAATCACTCACAAAATTATCTATGGAGAAAAAACTGACTGGCTCAATACTGCCATAAAAATACACACACCACAGAGTAATTTGCACTCAACCAATCAAGGCTTATTATCCATTCCCTCAATAAAAACTGCTCAATTAACACAAGTAAGAGAGAGAGCAAGCTCACTTGCCAGTCCAAAATTATGGAACTCATTACCTGTTGAAACTCGACTACAACAAAACATAAAAAGCTTTAAGAAGGAGGTTAAAACATGGCTGTTCAGGAAGGCATACTCTGATACGAATTGATACATACCATTAATATTTATTATATACCATTAGTTGATCTTACTTAACCAATAAAATGTTTCAATGATATATTATATTTTATGCAGAACTATTACGTGGTCCTATAACTTTATGTACACCAATAATATTTTACTCAGTTTTTAATGCTTTTATTTGTTCTTAATATTTTATGTACATTTAATTTTGATTACTTTTAAGCATTCTGAACACTCTTATGTATGTAATGTATTATAATAGGAAGTGAACTGTGATTAGCTATTCTTATACAAATGCTGTAAACTATTATGATGGAACCCACTGAATAATGGCATATAAGAACTTGTAAATAAATAAATAGATTAAGAAAAGGATTAGAGAATAAAACAGAGAATATTGTATTGCCTCTGTATCACTCCATGGTGTGACTGCATCTTGAGTATTGTATACTAGTCTGGTCACCACATCTCAAAACTGATATAGCAGAATTAGAAAAGGTACAGAGAAGGACAACCAAACTGATAAAGGGGATGGAACAATTTCTCTATAAGGAAAGGATTAAGGATAAAGAGGTTAGGACTCTTCAGCTTGGAGAAGAGACAGCTGAGACATATGATAAAAAACTAGAAAATAATCAATGGAATGTGTTGTGCTGGAGGTGGACCCTTGACCTGGTGCAGGATTGGTACGACCCTCTGAGGGATCCCAGAGGGCGCCTGCTGCCAGGAGGTGGAGCACACGAGAAGAAAGAGGCAAGCTGAAGGTTCACCAATAACAGCCTGTGGGCTCACCGAGTTGAGCCCTTGGATTCCAGGGCTGCCTGGGCTTAGGTGGGCCTCTGGGGGTCTCCTGGAGAGGTAGCAGAAAGGTGTGCCCACCAAGAGCAGGGGTGGATGGCTGATTGTGAAGAGATGAACTAAACTGGAACAGAGAGTACCGGAGACCACAGGTATGAGGAAGGAACTGGAGGTCCTCCGGACAGAGTAGGCAGTACCTAGTGGTCTAACTCGAGGAAGGCCATAGACAGGTTCAAGACAGGTGGACCTGGTAGTCGCAGGAGAAGCAAAGAGAGTGTCTGAATGGAGTGCAAGGATCAAAATCAGGGTATCCATCCAAGAATGGTCAGTCAAAGCAAGGGTCAGTTCCAGGTGTCAGTCCAAGTGTGGTCAAAGGCAAGCAGAGGTCCGTTCCAGGTAATCAGTCCAAGTGAGGTCAGAGGCAAGCTGAGGTCAGTACCGGGTAATCAGTCTAAGGAGGTACCTGGGTAGTGGAACATGGAACAAGACTCAGGAACGAAGGGACTCAGGAACAGAAACTGGAGCACAGGAACGCAGGAACATTGGAACAAGCACAGGAACAAGGAACACAGGAACAAGCACAAGGACGGCAACTAGCTTCACTCGAGGTGATGACCCTTTTGCTAAGGTGAGGTTCTGGGGAACAGGCCTCACCTTAAGTACTATGCTCAAGTGACATCATTGGGAGGCGCCCGGGCCAAGGTTCCCACCCTGAGCCCTTTAAGAGGCGGAGTGGCGGCCGTGTGCATACCTAGGGGGTGGGGCCGAGGACGCTGAGGATGGGGAACCCCTGCGGGAGCTCCGCTGAGAGGCCTGAGCCATGGAGGAAGCCGGAGACGCCCGGGGAAGGTGCCGGGGATACCGGGAACTGGCAGCCGCGGCAAGGGAGGATGGACCGGGACCCGCAGAGGGGAGTCCGATGTGAGCAGGCTCGGTTGTAGCACCAGCACAGTCGGGACGTGCAACAGAATGGAACAGCTAAACATCAACTGATTATTTACTCTTTCAAAAGGTACAAAAACTAAGGGACACACAATGAAGTTATGAGACAATACATTTAAGACAAATAGGATAAAACTTTTTTTTTACTCAATACATAATTAAACTCTGTAATTTATTGGAAAAGGATGTGGTAAAAGCTGTTAAATTAGCTGGGTAAAATGTTTGGACAAGTTCCTGGAAGAAAAATCCATAAACAATTATTAAGTTAGACTTGGGGAAATCCAATGCTTATCCCTGGGATAAGCAGAATGGAATCTATTGACTTTTTAGAATTTTGCCAGGTACTTGTGACCTGGATTTGACACTGTTTAGAAAAAGGATACTGGGCTTGATGGACCTTTGATTTGACCTAGTATGGCAAATTTTATGTTGTTATGTTCTACATTTGGTTAAAAATGTGGTCTTTCTGAATTTCAATGCCAGTGGCAAGTGGACTGAGTACACAGCTGAACCAAATCAATGTGAACTCTTTTTGGCCTTAGCGCCTTGATATGTTGTTGCCAGCTGACACTCTTGCTGGCACTGCCCTGTCTGCTCCTCCTACCTTCCTCCATCCTGGTTTTACTGTGGTGTATTCCCCCCCCCCCCTTAAAAATTTAAAACAAAAAATCCCGTCCCTTCCCAATTTCCCTCTCTGTATTCCTTGGGATCTTGCAGCTTTTGCTGCTGATACTTCTGTTTGCTACCTAACATGTTCCCCATGTCCTGCCTCTCTTAGTTCAACACCTTGCTGTGTTTATGCCATTCCTCTTGCTGCCTATCTTTTCTCACTATGCCTTGGGATATTGATATCACTATTCTTTCTTCCTTACCTCTCACTCGGTGTCTGGGGGCGTTGATTGCTACCATTCTTGCTGCCTCACTCTGCTACATTGGGGGCATATTCAGAAAGCCAGTGAGCTGATAAGTTATCTAGCTAAAGCTAGTGGACATGCACCCCTGTAGGGTAAATGCTAGTGATCCTAAACAGGATATGCATCATGAACTTTTGAGGCCTACTGCTATGCATGCAGACTGAGTAAAAACTGCAGGCCTAAAGTAATGCAAACATGGAGTTTGCAGCCATGTGATATTTTTGATAACTTTGTAAGAGACTGTTTTTTACACAAAGGAGAAAAGATTGTATTTGTTTGTTCATATCAGAGAGTTGTCATCACCTCCCCAAATGAGAGGAGAACCTTGGACCAGAAATGAGAGCAAGTTCTTGGTAAAACTTTGCATCTAGCCTATGAAAAGGGTATTGTTCTAACTAGGGATGTGAATCGTTTTAGGACGATTAAAATTATCGTCCGATAATTTTAATATCGTCTTAAACCGTTATGGAACACAATACAATACAGATTCTAACGATTTATCGTTATAAATCGTTAGAATCGTGAGCCGGCACACTAAAACCCCCTAAAACCCACCCCCGACCCTTTAAATTAAATCCCCCACCCTCCCGAACCCCCCCCCCAATAACTTAAATAACCTGCGGGTCCAGCGGCGGTCCGGAACGGGCTCCTGCTCCTGAATCTTGTCGTCTTCAGCCGGCGCCATTTTCCAAAATGGCGCCGAAAAATGGCGGCGGCCATAGACGAAAAAGATTGGACGGCAGGAGGTCCTTCCGGACCCCCGCTGGACTTTTGGCAAGTCTCGTGGGGGTCAGGAGGCCCCCCACAAGCTGGCCAAAAGTTCCTGGAGGTCCAGCGGGGGTCAGGGAGCGATTTCCCGCCGCAAATCGTTTTCGTACGGAAAATGGCGCCGGCAGGAGATCGACTGCAGGAGGTCGTTCAGCGAGGGTTCCGGCGCCTCGCTGAATGACCTCCTGCAGTCGATCTCCTGCCGGCGCCATTTTCCGTACGAAAACGATTCGCGGCGGGAAATCGCTCCCTGACCCCCGCTGGACCTCCAGGAACTTTTGGCCAGCTTGTGGGGGGCCTCCTGACCCCCACGAGACTTGCCAAAAGTCCAGCGGGGGTCCGGAAGGACCTCCTGCCGTCCAATCTTTTTCGTCTATGGCCGCCGCCATTTTTCGGCGCCATTTTGGAAAATGGCGCCGGCTGAAGACGACAAGATTCAGGAGCAGGAGCCCGTTCCGGACCGCCGCTGGACCCGCAGGTTATTTAAGTTATTTGGGGGGTGGGGGATTTAATTTAAAGGGTCGGGGGTGGGTTTTAGGGGGTTTTAATGTGCCGATTTTTCGATTTTTCGATTTTTAACGATTTTTAACGATTTTTCACGATATTTTACCCCCCCAAACGGCAACAATACGATTCCCTCCCCCTCCCAGCCGAAATCGATCGTTAAGACGATCGAGGACACAATTCACATCCCTAGTTCTAACAATTGTTGGACTCTAATGAGTGTATGAGAATATTCCTATGCATTAGGACCCAGATGACATTATTTGCATCCCACCAATTCTGTGTCTATAGGAGGAGCAACATCCAATCCAGATCAAGGTTTGACCCTTATGAAACTGAATATTCAAGAGAGAATCTGAGTTACCTGGCTGGACTGGAATGTCTGGGATGACTGACATTATCCTGGTGACATAATCTGAAAAAGCCTGCTAAGGGCTTTTTCCATGGATTTTCCAAGGTCTGCCAAGAGATATTTGTTAACAGAACTTTAACTGCTGCAGTAAACCTGCAAGCTAAATTGAGTTTTTCAGGTACTCATTACAGATGCTCATTAACATGAATGCAACTGTTTGCCAATTATTCCCATTGACGTTCTTTTCGCCAATTAGTGAATTTACCACTTTTCTGCTGTCATATCTCACAGAGATGTCCGTGTAACTTTTTGGGTTTCATCTGTCATCCACTAAAAGGGATTTTGTAGATTATTCTCTTGGTGTTGAGACAACATCTTTTTACAGGAGTGACCATAGACTTGTGCAGCTTTACAGGGTGAGAACATTGGTTTAAATTACCTTACAACTGGGCTAATCTATTTTTGCAATTGCATAATTCTTAAGTGCTAAATTGAGCTTAGATAATGCTTTAAATTCTGATTGTCTTACCTGACAGTGTTCACATTGTAAAACTAAACTGAAACTGTAACAAAACTAAAGACAGAATAATTGTACTGTATTTCACTTATTTTACCTTATGCTGCAAACAAATTAATTGATCACCTCATTAAAAGGTGTCTGTATTTGCTTCCTAAAGCTAATGAATTCATACCATAATTGTAAATGGTTACATTTGATAATCAAATGTAAGATATCTACACCAGATTTCTTACACGCCACCCTCCACCCTAAAGTCCTCTTAAATGTTAAAAAAAAAAAAAGTGTGAACCCAAAAGTTGGGCCCCCACCCCTTTTTCCCTGGTACTGTTTTTAAATTGAAATTGGGCTGCCCCTTCTACTCTTCACTTACCCGCAATCCCTATGTCCCCGGCCGTGCCATGCAACCCTAAAAACCAGAGCTGGGATTGAGGTATGCACTTACCAGCTCCAAGTGCTTCCAAAGCTGCTTTGTCAGAGCAGTGCTGGAAGCAAACGATGCCTGCAATTTATGCTTCTATCATTGCTCAGGGCTGAGAGAAGCAGCACTGGGTGTTGGCTAAGTACATACCTTGCTCCCAGCTGGGGTTTTTAGGATTGGTAGGGTACAGAGCAGGAGCCCAGGATAAAGGGTGGGGGAGGAAGCTCGATATCCATTTAAGACTATCAGGGAAGGGAGTGATGGGCCTGACCTGCAAGCCCTGCAACATTTATTTAATATTTTTAGAAGGACTATGGAGGGTGTGGTGTGTATAAGACCCATTTGTGAAATCTGGGTGGGCAGGGAGGGAATCGGGCTGCAGGCCTGATTTACAATTTTTTTTTTTAACTTTACAGTAATACTTATCCAGATATCTTTGAAGATATCCAGCCACACAAAACCTGATAACTTTAGACTTGCTCTGAGTCAGGCCTAAAGCTTTCGGTCTAACTAAGCCAGGTAAAACTGAAATTCAGGTAAGTTAGCTGGATAATTTAGGTACACTTCAGAACACCCAGGGAATGCCTCCTTTTTTTAATCTGGCCACATTTTATCAGGATAATGACTTATCTGTCTAAAATCGAGCTTGATAAGTGGGTGGGCAGCAGCAGGAGACGCAGTAAGAGCTGTGAGACCAGCCCTGTGGCAGCTGGAGATGATGTTTGGATAAACTCGACCCCTGTTTGCCCATTGCAGGGGGGGAGGGGGGTGTAGCAAGGTATGATGTCATTTATTGAATCAGGCAGGGATTTGGTTTATCCTTGCCCTATCTGATGTATAAATTTGGGGTGGTACTTGCCACCCTGTAGTGACATCTGTGGGCTGGGGATTCACTAAATCCCTTGAAGGCCCTGACTGCATACCACTGATCCTCTTCCATGTCCATATGCTTTCCCTACATGCAAAAAAATTAATTGACATAGCCTTACATGCTTTCAAATTGAAATAATGATGGAAATTGGGATCATCGTACCTCTAAGCATGTACCTTTGGAATATCTGGAAATGTATCGTTTTCATAAATTTCCATTGTAACTTGGAAAATACATTATTTTTTTCTTGGTTTGTGATTTACAGATCATATTTCTGGTTACTGAACCCCTGCAGATTATTTTCAGATCTTTTAAATTTGATGCTTCTTAGTACAAATTGATTTGACTATTTTTAAAATCGTCAGCTTATAGTTGTAACACTTCTTAACTCAATGGCTAACTATACCTGTCACAAAAGGGTAAAAAGATGCACGAAATGAGATGGGTAACTATTAGCTTGCATACCACAGTCAAACTTTTACAGATATATTCATTTTGAATTAACATATATTGATTTAGGGTTCATCTTTTCTTTGTGAAGTAATAGAATTAATGACTATTTTAATGGAATCCATAATAACTAACTGAATCGCCTGCTCTGAAATTTTCCAGAGCAACAGTAATGGTGTGATGATAATTACATGAGCATTAGCTTTAATGATAATGGAAGGCATATCTTTTCAGATTCTATTGTTATGCAAAACAACACCTGTCATTTCTTTCTTCCTGCATCAAGCATTCCTTTTAAAATATTACATTATTTTGAACAAAGCACTATGCAATCATAATTATTATAGGAACACTAAATATCAAAGTATAATGTTGTTGAAGAAACACTGAAAATGTTTCAGATCAACCTTATAGATCCAATATAATTATTGGAACCAATTTTATAGGTACTCCATATTATTCATTGTAGTATGGTTGGGTTATTTAAGTAAATGATTGGTTTAGTTATGAAATTCCTTTTACAAAGACTTTCCACTGCTTTCCTGTAATAATTTTGTAGCCCTCATCCCGATCAGCTCTCAGGGAGGGGAGCACAAGGGGAGGGTCATGGACCATACAAGGCCCCATGAGCTCCTGGTGTCCTTACACGAGAGGAGAAACTTTGTTTTCAAGGCTATTAAGGTTTTATTCACTCTGAGGCTCTTCTACTTTTACAACCTAGTCTTTCCACAAATCATCACACTAACGCTCTGGTGGTTGTTTAAAAATAAATTCTTTACTGAAGTTGTAGAGCAGTTTAACAAAAGGCCCAATCAGCACAAAAAAATAAGAGTAATCGCAGTCTCTTAAATTATGCCTTTCAAACCACTTAGCTCACAGGGTAGTGACCCTCCTTTCCTGGGAACTGTCCAGAGCAGGCAGATGCCTTCTCTCCTCAATCAACTCTGTCCTCTCAGATGAGCTTCTAGTAGAAAACTCTTCCTTGTTTGGAACAGGTTTCTTTTCCTATAAGCATAACAGCTTCTTTCACTTCAAGAACTCCTTACTGCAACCCATGCATCTCTAGTTACAATGTTCTGAACTGAGGATTTTTTTTTTGAGCCTCTTCTATCCCACCCCTCCCCCTTGTTTCCAGCACCTTCCCTAGTCTAGACTTCACTCTTCTCCAGAAAATTTCTTCTGGAAGAATCTTCTTTCCCAGAACATTCCTGTGAAGACACAGGCCACTCTTGAAGTAATGGCTACCCCTTTCTAACATCAAGTCCTGAAGTCCCTTACATCCTTTCCCTGCATCGAAGGGCACAGAAGTTTTATTGACTCCCTTGCCCTCTCCCAATAGGGAGTATCATTTCTTCCTAAATACTAACACTACATAGTAACATGATAACAAAGCATGTGATGATAGATAAAAAAAAAATCAAATTGTGCATCCAGTCTGCCTAGCAACATGTTTAGGGTAGTAACTACCAGTCTGTGCTGTTTACCTGCCATTCCTGCTATTAAGGGTAGTAATTGCTGTTCCATACAGATTATTTTCATGCAGAAATGTTATACTTGGAGATAACACTCATTATCATTACCCCTAGCCACTAGAGGTTCTTTGTGTTTTTCCATGACCTTTAAATTCCATTACCATTCTTCTCTTTACCATCTCTTCCAAGAAGGCATTCTATGTATCCACCACCCTTTTCATGAACAAATATTTCCTGATTGTATTCCCAAGTGTACCCCTTGGAGTTTCATTCATGAATCCTGGCTCTACAGCTTCCTTTGCATCAGAAAAAGTTTGATTCTTTTTCATTTTTTATAACGCTAAGGTATTTAAGTCTGTATCATATGTCCACTGGGTTAGATATTAAAAATTTACCATGGAAGTAAATTAGCCAGATAAGACTTATCCAGCTAACTTACAGCATGGCTATGTGGTTGAATATCCCTGAAGAAATCGCTAGCTAGCCAGATATGTTTTATTCTGCTATTAAGCAGGTCTAACTTATCTGGTAAACTTAACTGGGTAAATCCGAATATCACCACTTATTCGGCTAAGTTAATCAGATAAGTAACTCCTCCCTTAAACATCCATTTCCCACCTACTATTTAGTTGGATAAGTACTTATCTGGTTAAGTGCTGGCTAAGTGCTAACCGCTGAATATTCACTTGTCTGGCTAAGTGATGCTAAAATATATTGGTCTCACAGTTTCTCCTTTCCTCCAGAATATACATAATTAGACCTTCCAGTCTCATCTCATGTCTTTTGGTAATTTTGACTGCCTTTCTCTGGACCACGTCCAACCTTTTTCTATCCTTTACCTTTATGACAGACAATCTCCAGAAGAGAAAGCAATAGTCCAGGTGAGGCTTCATCAAGGAGCTGTACAGGGGCATTATCAATCATCTCCTTTCCTTATTCCTGCTGTTTATGCCTCTCTTTCTGCAGCTCAACATTCCTCTGGCTCTAGCCACCATCTTGCCACATTGTTTTGCTGCTGTCAGATTGTCAGAAACTATCAACCTGAAATATTTTTCTCTCCTTTTCTGTGCACATCAGTCTTTTGCCAACCCCCCACCCTTCACCACAATCACATAGTGCAGCTCACAAGTATAGCTCTGCACCTCTTGGTATGTCTTAGATTGCCTCTCATTTTCTCTAATACTTCAGGGGTGTTCAGCCTGTTGCAGATCTTCGTGCCATCTGTAAAAGGATAAACGTTACCTTCTAAACCCTTTGCAATATTGCTCAAAAGAGTGGCAGGGTCTGGTTACAGTCCTGGACATAAACTGAGGACACTGCGGCCACTGCTGGCATTTTTGTAAGGGGTAGAATCTCTTTTAAGAGGAGCAGAACTTCACACCCCATCATAATTCAATTTAGATTATTTATGAAACAGTCATATGCAAAGATAGAACTTAAGAAGTGTCTATCAATTCCAGCATATTGTCTCCAACAGGAAGATCCACTGCTTGTTGCTCTTTCCCAGAAGTGGTGATCCACAAGTGTACCTGATTAACAGCTGCTAATGGACCTGTCCGCAAGAAACTCATCCAAACTTTTTAAAACCTAGCCTTGACCATTTCCTATTGCAAGAAATTCAGAAATTCCATAACTTCTGTGTCGAATGAAAAAAATATTTTCATAAATTTGTATAAAAACTGCTCCCAGCTAGATTAAAGGATTGTCCCTATTAAGCATTCTCTATTATGTCATTTCAAACCAGCCATAAGTTTATAAACCTCAGTCATATCCTCTGTTATCTTCATTATAAGACATACATGAGAAATACTGGATAGGCGGAGGGGTTCAAGAATCGATCTGAACACCCCTGGCCTAGGAAGAGCAGCAGCCTGCAGAAATCTGTCCATATGACCCAATGCATTGGTGAAATGATAATCCTGGATGACCAGCATTTCACAATAGCCTCATTCGGCTGACCATTCTCAAGTACAAACTTCTGTCCTGAATCACTTGTAAATCAAGTTTAAGGTTTTTACTTCTCCTGATGTAAGAAGAATGAGCAGAAAGTGGTATTAGAAGGTCACATGTCTATGTACAGTTTGGAACTTTGTTAGCTTCTGTTTACTTCCCAGGATAAAAATCTCTCCAGATCAAATTCTTGTTTAACAGAGAGCAAAGTTTTTAAAACAGCTTTTATCCAGGAGGGGGTATTATGTTTAAGGGACAAAAGAATAGGATTTTCCAGAGTGTCTTTATTTAACAGAACTTTTTTCTTCCTATGTACTTTCTGTTTTCTGCTAATCAAATGTAGATACTCCTTTACAAATTGTCTCCTGTCTGAATACTATAAAGCCAGTCTAGAAAGGTCTACATTTTCTCAGTTATGCATTATACAGAAAGATTATTTCCTCTCAAATGAAAAATAGTGATGGTAAATGTATACCTGATATGGTTTTAAATATAAACAATAATGACTTGAATTTAGCATTCTGCAGTAGAAAATGTCAGTTTCAATTTTTTTGGGATGAGCTCATCTATAGACACAGTATCACTGCATTCATCTTGCAACTCAAAGTTGCTTTTCATCTTCAGAAAAGTAATGTAAACAGATAGGTTAAAGGGATCATATGGCTGTCACCAGTAGTCAAAACTCATTTCATAGCTGGCTTGCTACTATGATTTAATGATAAAGCACAAGGTCACTGGGAACTCCCCAAGTCTTGAAATGGAGAAGTGTTTTTCCATTTATTCTGTGAATTCAGGCATTGATCCCTATAGTAACAGTTACTGAAGCAAATAAAAGAGAGAATTCTCCCTCTTGTTGATGCTTTATTTTGTTGATGCAGAAACATTGTGTCTCCCATCTTCTTCCAACAAGTTGTCATATTCATTTTGTGTTAACTGTAAAGACACATTGCTGGCTTGATTTTCAAAGCGATTTACATTCACATAGCCCTGCTTTATTCATGTAAGTACTGCTTTGAAAACCAATTAGGCGTTTGTGCATGTAAAATTATGTGCAAAATGCCATTTTGCACATTAGGAAGTAGTATTCTGGGGGATGGAATCAGGGTGAGGAAAGCATTTACCCACATATTAGAAGCAGGTGTAACTTTTTGCTCATGTGTACAGATGGGCTGTGACAACCCACACATTTTCAAAGTGAACTTACATATACACATAGGTCCAGTTTGAAAATTAATGTGCTTTCCTTACACCTACACATGCATACTCTTCAAAATCAAAATATGCATATAAATGATTTTCCCACCCTGACTTTGCCGCACCCCCCCCCCCCCCCCCCGAGAATGCCTGTTCATTATGGGCCAGATTTTAGTAGGTATGCGCGGGCATAGATTTTATAACATGCGCACGCAGCCGTGTACATGTTATAAAATCCGGGGTCGGCGCGCAGAAGAGGGTGCACACTTGTGCACCTTGTGCATGCCGAGCCCTAGGGGAGCCCTGATGGCTTTCCCCATTCCCTCCGAGGCCGCTCCGATTTCTAAGCGGCCTCGGAGGGAAGTTTCCTTCCACCCGCCCCCCCATCCCTACCTAAATCCCCCCCTACCTTTACTTTTTTTATTTACACCGGCCTGTGGGCAGGCGAAGGTTGCGTGCACCAGCCAAGTGCCGGCACGTGATCCCCTGGCACGGTCATTGTGCTGGAGGCCTCGGTCCAGCCCCGGGACATACGCCTGTCCCGGGGCTTGCGCGAATCGCCGGGCCTATGCAAAATAGGCTCGGTGCATGCAGGAATGGGTTTTAAAGGGTTACACGGGTATATTACACGTGTAACGCTTTTAACATCCGCCCCTATGCTTTGCCTGCTTACAATAAGGTGAATTTTAAAAGCTCGATGAGCGCATTAATTAGGGGATGCACAAATATGTCAGGCTCCACATGCTGAGCAAATTTTAAAAGCTGCTTGGATATGTACATAAATGCCTCAGTATGCCCATCTCAAAAGTTTTCAAAAAGGGGCGGGGTTTTGGTGGAGCATGGGCATGAAGCTGAGATGTGCATTTAAATACTGCTGCGTAACTTTACTTCTGTTATGGATGTGCACATATAATAAAATAGGCACATCCCTGGGCAGGGGCTGACTAATACATGCACATGTGCGCTTGTGTGCCAGTTTAAATGTTACCGTCAATGCCTTTGGGTGTTCTTGTCTCCACTGGAAAATGATTGCTCTGCTTTGCCCCTCTTACAAGGCCTTGAGTTTTTATGCCTCTTATTGGACTATTTTGCTTATTCAAGTATACCATTTTTTTTAAATTTAGATTTATATTCCATCTTTCAGCCACTTCAAAATAGATTACATTCAGGTACTATAGGTATTTCCCTGTCCCTAGAGGCCTCTCAATCTAAGTTTTGTACCTAACTAGTCGATTTTAAAAGCCCTACACACGCCAAAGCCAGGAGTTACACACATGACTCAGCCTGGTCTGGGCCAGGCATGGGCGGGACATGGTTGGGCCAGAACTGTGCCATGAAGTCTGTGCGTAAGTATTTACATGCACAAGTGCACACCAGGGTCCCCCTACCACGTAACTTTATTTCTGCTATGGATGGCGTAAGTCATGTAACAAAAAAAACTAGGCTAATCAGAGGGTTTTAAGGCTCAAGGCTAATAGGGTAAAAGGAAGGCAAGTTAGCTAGTGGGTTTACAAAGTCCTCTCCTTTACCAGGCTGAACTGGAAACAAACTGGGGAAACAGGTAATTGCGTCAGTGTGCATAGCTTCTAAAATTCCCCCACTTATGCGCTCGAGTCACCATATGCACACAGATTCATGCATCAATATAAAATTATGTGCACATGTTTGTTTGTTTATTTAAAGCTTTTATATACTGGCATTCATAGAACACATCATGTCGGTTTTCAGGTAACTGTGAAAGGAAAATACAATGAACGATGATAAACGGTTAGCTAGACAAAAATACGAAAGTACATTTTTATAGGAGTTCAGCGAGCATAACAAAACTTGGTTGATCTAATTAGCTTTTAGACCAGCGGTTCTCAACCTGTGGGTCGCGACCCCTTTGGGGGTCGACAATTTGCTAGGGGTCGCCTAAGAGACCATCAGAAATATGGGGTTTTTGTCGCTCCTCGAGTCACTCCCTCCCCTCACCGGATGCAGTAAAAAAAGTTCATTCTGCGCTCCCTCGCTCCCCAATTGGCCAGTGCTGGGCAAAAGGAGCTTGCCGAAGCAAGCCCCTTTTGCCCAGCACCGGCCAATCGGGCAGCGCGCCCTCACTCCTCGAGTCACTCCCTCTTGCTGTAAACGTTGGAATGCTTTGGAAGAGGGGTAACCTTATACGGCGAGTATATCCCAAACTCTATATTTTAACTGTAAAAGTTGGGGGTCGTCTTATACGCCGGAAAATACGATATATACAGTACAGTTACTTAGGCCTATGAATGAAAATAATTTTACGGTTGGGGTCGCCACATAGTGGGGAATTGTATTAAAAGGGTCGCAGAACTATAAAGGTTGAGAACCGCTGTTTTAGACAATCAAAAGCAAGTAAACATAAGAACTTATGTACTGTTAAAGGCAATTGGGGGCTGGAAGGGAGGGGGTGGGGGAGAGGGCACTGGATGTATGTGTGTATAACTGATTTTATAACATGTGCAGGTATATGTGCATATATTATAAGATCGTCACATCCATGTGCGCATGCCGACAAACGTGCACATAGGTGTTAAATTTTACTTCTAAGGCAATAGAGGGTAAAATTACTTACCCATGTTTACAAGGAGCAGCAGTGGCATTTGAACACTGGCTTCCCTAGTGCCTAGTCCATTACTCTAACCACCAGGCTACTCCTCCACTCAAACAGCTTAGAGTGTTCATGGCACTGTTGATGATGCTCTTTGCTCCTCTTCTGGACCTTGGGATTTTTTGCCATTTTTGGTGCTGCTTTGCTCCTCTCATAATGTCATGGCGTTTTTGATGCCTCTTTGGGCTACTTTGCACTGTCACAGTTCCTTGGGCTGTTCATGCCACTCTTGGTGTCACTTTGCTCTTGATATCTTAGAATGTTCTTCCCTCTGCTGCTAGTGACTACCTACAAGTTTCACTAAATTTGAATAGAAAACCCCAGTTTTTGAAACCCCAAATGCTATACATTGCTTCTCCCTTTGACTTTAATGGTAAACAAATATTTGAATTACACAAAAAAAATCTAATAATGTTTTGGCCCTGAGCCAAACAAAATGAATCAATGAGCCAAACAAATCAATTAAACAAACAAACGGAAATTTGTTTCCATGCACATCCCTGAAGAACAAATTAAGTAGCAGCTTAATCTGTCTGGCAGTCTGCAAGTATAGTAATTAGTAATTACTAGAAGGTAATTACTAATGAATACGACCACTTGGGTCTTCACTGGTTGCCCTTTGTCTGGGTACATTTCACCTTTCCTTATGCAGCTTCATTGGCTGCAAATTGAATTTCAAATTCATTTTAAGTTTTTAACATTAGTCCACCGAATTCTGTATGGTGAATGCCCTGTTTATTTGAAATTCTTCATGCAGATATTATATCCTTAGCAAAATTTGTGTTCTGTAAACCATAGATTATCTATTCCTGGCAGGAAGGAGATCTGTCTAAAGCAAACTTTCCAGTTTGTGGAATTCAATTCCCTCTGAGCTATGCTTGATTAAGGATTACAAATACTTTAGAAAAAGACTAAAAATGTATTTGCTTTGAAAATGCTTTTAAATGATATAATGTGCTGTTGGTTTTAAATTAAATTGGATATGTTGATTATTTCTAGATTGTGGTGAGTTGCTTCAAACAACTGTTTGATATTGAATGTGGAGGACAAGTATTTTCCAGACAAACAAGCAAATAAACAAATAAACAAACAGAACTTCTAGTGTAAATGCAAGAACTCAATTAGCTGTATCTATCTGGCAGTTTACATTTGCTTTGTGTTGACCAGGTTGGTGATTCTGGGGTACTGTAAAGAAAGGACACTGTCTCATGTATACAAATCTTCCTTTTCAAATACTTTCTCTCTGATGCTCCTACAAGTTTACAACTCCGCACAGATCTCATTCACTTTTAGCTATGGAGTGTGGGTACTCCACATTGGGAGTACAGTACAGGAGTATGAGTATCACACAGCTCAAATGTATTGAAAGCAATGTGCAAATGTGAGTTGTCAGCAGAATGGCACAGCACACACAGTACTTCTTCCTCCTTCCTTCCCCTAGTATTGGCTCTTTACCTCATGTTTGAAAAATACTAGTGTACAGTTTGAGCAAAGAAACATGGAAAATCTTATTAATTTGCATAGTTGTGTACAACTGGATTTAATGCATCATTAGAGTATTATCAATTTATAAATGTTGGATTTCTAGATTTGAGATGTTTTGTAAATAAGACTTGTACCTTTTGGAGCATCCTGTAAGTGTTGAACATCCTGATGGTGTGAATCTGTATGTTTATATTTATATGTATTGTCTTCAAGATGGCTAGGAAGATCTACATGTGTATCATGCAAGTGAATCACAAAACTCGCCACTGGAAGACAATATTATGGAACTGGATGGGCGTGTCTATGAAAGCAATAGCAAATTAAAAGAAAAATGTTTTATGTTGCTAAAGAATTTATTGTCAATTATTGTATTTGTAATCTATTGAGAGACACAAATATTGCTCAAAAGTTTGATTCACCCTTTCATTATGACCATTCCACTGATTGCAAATTATCATGAAGCTTCAACTTCAGGAGGGACATAATTTGTCCACAAACCTCTTTTCCCAAGATTTGCACAACCTTAAAGTCCAATGTAATAAGGTGTAGGTTAAAAATGTGTGCTGAAATTCACAGCATAGCTTCTTAACATAAAGGTTAAAAAAAAAAAGTCTATCTCTTGATGCAGTAAGTAAATGGTATGCTAATGTGCTGAGTTAATGAAGTTGTGCTGACTCTGAGTGGAAAATAATAGATATGCATACAAGCCTGAGTTAAATATGTGCTCAGTACTGGCTAATAGGGGTGTGCATTCGGATTGACCGCATTAGTGAAACGCAACTCATTTTTTTTTTTTTACTTAAAAAATTGATTCGACATAAACGATCGGATTTCCCACATATCGAACATAGATATGTTCGATATGTGGGAAATCGCGATTGTTGAGCCAAAATAAAAATATAAACCCCCTCACCCTCCTTAATCCCCCCCCCCCCCCCCCAACTTACCACAACTCCATGGTGATGGAGCGGAGTGAGGACGCCATTTCTGCAATCCTTGGCGAGAAGCATGTGACGTTGGCGGCACGTCGAGTGACGTCGGCGGCACGTCGAGTGACGCCGGCGTCACGTGATTCCCGGCTCGTTCGCGCCGGATGGCTCGTTCGGCCCAAAAGAACTTTTGGCCAGCTTGGGGGGGTCAGGAGGCCCCCCCAAGCTGGCCAAAAGTTCTTTTTGGGCCGAACGAGCCGTCCGGCGCGAACGAGCCGGGAATCACGTGGCGCCGCGTCACTCAGACGCGACGTCTCGTGATTCCCGGCAAGTTCGCGCCGGACGGCTCGTTCGGCCCAAAAAGAACTTTTGGCCAGCTTGGGGGGGTCAGGAGGCCCCCCCAAGCTGGCCAAAAGTTCTTTTTGGGCCGAACGAGCCGTCCGGCGCGAACTTGCCGGGAATCACGTGACGTCGGCGTCACGTGATTCCCGGCTCGTTCGCGCCGGACGGCTCGTTCGGCCCAAAAAGAACTTTTGGCCAGCTTGGGGGGGTCAGGAGGCCCCCCCAAGCTGGCCAAAAGTTCTTTTTGGGCCGAATGAGCCGTCCGGCGCGAACTTGCCGGGAATCACGTGACGCCGCGTCTGAGTGACGCGGCGCCACGTGATTCCCGGCTCGTTCGCGCCGGACGGCTCATTCGGCCCAAAAAGAACTTTTGGCCAGCTTGGGGGGGTCAGGAGGCCCCCCCAAGCTGGCCAAAAGTTCTTTTTGGGCCGAACGAGCCGTCCGGCGCGAACTCGCCGGGAATCACGTGACGCCGCGTCACTCGACGTGCCACCGACGTCACATGCTTCTCGCCAAGGATTGCAGAAATGACGTCCTCACTCCTCGCTCGATCACCAGGGAGTTGTGGTAAGTCTGGGGGGGGGATTAAGGAGGGTGAGGGGGTTTAAATTTTTTTTTTGCACATATGTACATATACCCAACTCATTGGATTTTTTTTATGTCCATATTGGCCGCAAGTGGGACCCCCTTTCGGACATAAAAAATATGAACATAAAATTTTGCTCTGCACATCCCTACTGGCTAATCACACATTTTAATTTAAAGAAGTAGGGGAGTCCCTCGGATATGATTTATGTGCACAAACCACACGTTTTGTGCACAGGGATGGTAACTTTCAAACCAGTGAGCGGTGCACATGTGCACAAGTTTATCAGCTATAACTTGTGTGCGTATATGTGCACATTTTATAAAATAGCCTGCTGCACACACGTGTGCCAAATTTTAAGTGGGCACGCGCAAGTGTGCACAAATGCCACTTCTACCACATAAATAGGGAGATTTTAAAAGAGGCACACTCCAACGTCATTTCCAGTTATACCAGTTCATCCCTAGGTCACCAGTTAAGAGCTAGGTCCTCCAACCCCCCCCCCCCCCCCTAGTTTAAGAGCCTTCACTCCTCCCAGTTATGCTCAACCCTCATAACCCAGCAGATCATAAGAACATAAGAACATTCCATACTGGATCAGATCAAGGGTCCATCAAGCCCAGCATCCTATTTCCAACAGTGGCCAATCCAGGCCATAAGAACCTAGCAAGTACCCAAAAACTAAGTCTATTCCATGTTAACCACCGCTATTACTAGCAACGATATTATCTAAGTCAACTTAATAGCAGGTAATGGACTTCTCCTCCAAGAACTTATCCAATCCTTTTTTAAACACAGCTATACTAACTGTACTAACCACATCTTCTGGCAACAAATTCCAGAGTTTAATTGTACATTGTGTGAAAAAGAACTTTCTCAGATTAGTTTTAAATGTGCCACATGCTAACTGCATGGAGTGCCCCCTAGTCTTTCTATTATCCAAAAGAGTAAATAACAGATTCACATCTACTCGATCTAGACCTCTCATGATTTTAAACACCTCTATCATATCCCCCCTCAGCCGTCTCTTCTCCAAGCTGAAAAGTCCTAACCTCTTTAGTCTTTCCTTATGGGGGAGCTGTTCCATTCCCCTTATCATTTTGGTAGCCCTTCTCTGTACCTTCTCCATCGCAATTATATCTTTTTTGAGATGTGACAACCAGAATTGTATACAGTATTCAAGGTGCCTGTTTTACTTAGCAGAAGTAAAGTTATACGGCAGGGGGTCTCGGCGCACAGCATAAGTATTTATGTGCACAATACAACTTCACGCCCCACAACACCCATGCCTGCCCAGATCATACCCATGCCCCACCCCTTTTTGAAAGCTTCTGAGATGTATATGTTGTGGCATTTACATGTGTATCTGGGCAGCTATTAAAATCTGCTTGGCATGCGTGAGCCCAACATATTCATGCATCCCCTAATTAATGTGTGTGTGTTGGGCTTTTAAAATTCACCTTTAAATTTTTATATGCAGAAAAACATGATTTGGGCACATAAAATATGATTTATGTGGCACCAAAATTCTTTCAGTGCAGAAAACATTTTTTTTGTGCACATAAATCATATTTATTGCAGAAAATATCCTTTGTGCACAAAGCATGTTTTTTGCGCATAAATCCTGACTACAGGTCTCGGCACTGGAACTTCTGTCCTTAGACTGACACAAGTGCTTGAAACTTTACTCCATATCTAGCCAAGAATAAAATGTCCAGTGTTAAGAGAACCTGAGGTATGCAAGGTCACCTCTCTGCATTGGGAGGCAATATATAATGCTTTCATTAGCTTGGGATTTCCATGCAAGAGTTTTAAACAGAAAGCACAGTTTTGCATGCTCATTTTTGTGTGCATAGAATTCCTTTCTGCAATGAGAGTAACATCTGTGCACAAAAAAGGTGCTAGAGACAGTGCACATCAATGCGAGGGGGGACTGCCTGTCGAGGGCTCATTGGCCCCAGTGTGGCTACAGACTGGATGCCTGCAGCCTCCATCGGGGCCAGTCACCTTGCTTGGTGACCGGAGCGACCTGTGATTTCTTCCTGGCTAGTGAAGGGCCTTGCTTGGTTGCAGCGTGCCCGGGGCCAGCGGTGACATGCTGCCTGCACCTTGCAGGACTCTTGGATAACTTATCTTGTAATACAGTTTATTGTAATAAAGCTGTGGCCAATTTCATCCCACATCTGGTTTACTGAGTATTTTGTATGTGAATGTGTGTGTTACCACGTCCTGCCTTCCCCCCCCTTTTACCTCCCCCATGATGGACAATTGAAGCTATCCGGTTTATATTATAGAGCACATTGATGGAGGAGTAATATGCTAATTAAAAGCATAAAAACAAAGTACTTTGGGGGCAATTTGAGCCCAAAATTCAGACAATCTAGGTACATAACTTGGAGAACTTGGTGCCTAGATCTCCAATTCTCAGATCTAAATTTTAGCTGCCTATATATTTACAAGGTTTCCACATTTTGGTTCCTTAGAAATTGATGGGGCCAAAAATGAGGGAAGTTCAAGTTAGAAACTTAGGATTGATTTTCTGCACTTGGCTCCTATGTTAGGCACCTTATGTCATGCTGGAAATGGACTCTTGGCCTAGTGCAGGATTGGTACGGCCCTCCGGTCTGACCCGGAGAGTGCCTGCCACCAGGAGGCGGAGCACAGATGGAGACAGAGACTAGCTGGAGCATCATGAATAGCAACCCGGGGCTCCCTCAGGTTGAGCCCTTAGTTACCCAGGCCACCTGGTCTTAGGAGGGCCTCGCAGGGTCTCCTAGAGAGAGAGTTCAAAGAAGTGCCCACTATGAGCAAGGATGCTCGGTCGGTGTTCAAGTAAGGAAGTCCAGAGGTCACAGGAGGCAAGAACAGAGTATCTGATTGTATAGCGAGAATCAATGCCAGAGTCTTGCATAGAATGGTCAGCCAGGCATGGTCGGTAGCAGAGGGCTGTCTGTACATAGTCAGAGTTTCAGGCAGAGGTCAGGACAGGCAGCAATCAAGGAATAGTCGGTGTCCAGGCAGAGGTCAGGTCAGGCAGCAATCAGAGTAGTCAAGAACAGGCAAAGCTCAGTACCATAAGATCAGTCCCAAGGGTACTTCCAGGAATGGAGAGATGAAGGAGTAGGAGACGCTGGGACTGGAGACACAGGAGACGATAGAATGGGAGACACAGGAGATGCTGGAACTGGAGGCACAGGAGATGATGGAACATAGATACTGGAACAGGAGACACAGGAAACGTAGGAAGGCAAACTTGCTATCACAACGTGATCGACCCAATTGCCAAGGCAAAGAAGTGGGGTCAGACCACTTCCTTTTAAGCAGTGATCAATCTGGGTGTGCTGCGGAGCTGGGATACGCCCCTGGCCCTTTAAGAGCCTAGGCAGTCTGCACATGCCTAGGGGCGGGGGCTGATGCCATGGATGATGCCGAGCCCCGTCATGAGGCCTGGTCCAGAGCAGGAGTACAGGGGAGCCCGAGACGCCGTGAGCTGGATGTGCCCGGAGCTGGTGGAAGTCACAGCAAGGTGAGCAGGCACGGCCACAAAGCGAACGCGGGACTCCATTCCTTGTGGTTACTGCCCTTCCTAGTCATGGCGGTAAGTGGAGCTGCTAATGTGGAGTAATTGGTGATGAATTTCCAAACAACGTGCACTTTCCCTAGCTGGACCTTCCCTATGGAACTCTATCCCCTCCCATCTACGCCATGAAACCTGCCCCAAAAAATTCAGACAAAACCTCAAAACTTGGCTTTTCGCACGAGCCTACACTTGAACCCCCTGCTTCTCACCCATCTTCTCCAAACCCCTGCCCCTGCCCCCCTCCTCGCCACCCTTACCCAGAACTTTTTCAGTGTAAACAACCTACTTGTATATAATATTTGTATATAATTCTATTGCCTATATATAATCATGTTCCCATGCTTATAATCATATTACTTCGCTTATATTTCCCTTGTACAGTAATTCCCATCATGTTTCCCCCCCTTACCACCCCCCAGTTCTCTTATCAGTTTCATTGTAAAGCCCTGTTGGCCAGTTTTGTTACATGGAAACCGATGTGATGTTTGCTAAATGAACGTCGGTATACAAAAAAATTTTAAATAAATAAATAAATAATAGTTTGTGAATCCAAGGAACAGTTGTAGGGCGCGGAGACCTACAGGTTGAGGCCAGTCTCTGATTCCTTGGAGCTTTTCAGGGTCCATGGTAAAACCATGATTGTAAATAATATACCCCAGAAATGGAAGGCTAATCTTTTCGAAGATACACTTCTCTAGTTTCGCATAGAGACTGTTGTCCCTGAGACATTGAAGGACTGTCTGAACATTAGATCCTTGGAAAAGATCATTATGTCGTCTAGATATACAACGACAAACAAGTATAGTAGGTCCTGGAAGATCTCGTTCATCAAGCATTGAAAGACCACAGGGACATTACAAAGTCCGAAGGGCATCCCTACATACTCATAGTGGCCGTCCCTGGTATTGAAAGCGGTCTTACAAATGTCCTCTGGTTGGATCATGATGAGATTGTATGCCCCACGGAGATCTAGCTTTGTAAAGATCTGGGCTCCTTGGAGGCAGTCAAAGAGTTCGCTGATGAGAGGTAAAGGATATCGATCCTTGCGGGTTACAGTGTATAGCCCACGATAATCGATGCAAGGGTGGAGACTACCATCTTTCTTCTTCACAAAGAAGAAACTGGCTCTGGCCGGAGAGTCAAAAGGCCTTGTGAATCCCTTGTCTAGATTCTCTTTAATATACTTGGACATTGCCTTAGTCTCGGGTAACGAGAGAGGATAGGTCCAGCCTTTGGAAGGCGTGGTACCTGGTAGGAACTCGATGGGGCAATTAAACCTCCATAGTGGAGGTAGGATGTCAGCATTCTGTTTAGAGAATACATCTTGGAAGTCTGTTTAGGGAGCAGGCAATCCAGTGAGGGTTGTGGAGTTCAACACGGTGACTGCTGGAGACACTTGACATAGGCAATGGTGTTGGCACTGGGGTCCCCATTTGATCAGCTGGAGAGATTGCTAATCAAATTGCAGACAAGCACTGGAGCACCGCTTGCACTCAAACTATATCAGAATACACGACAAGTGCAAGAATAAATCTGATTCCTGGTCAAAAGGTTGGCTGTAACAGTTATATTTTTATTCAGGCAACTCCTCAATTCAAGCACAGAATCTTGCATAAAAGCCCCCATCACGGTCCCATGTTTCGCCTATGCTGCTGCTTCGGGGGGGAATTAATTTTAACAACGGCAATCTGTAAATGCAAAAGAGTAAATAACTACCAGGAAACAAAAGGGTAGGTGGCAGACAGACTGTAGCTAATGGTGCACATATGTTAAGATAGAGTACATATACATTACATTGTGAACATACCTGTGTCAATCCAACATAGTTTTGCAAAGGAGTGCACCCGAGCTATCTGATCCCTAAACCTTTAAACGCTGAGTTTAGGTGTGAAAAATCGCACCAATAGCTGCCCAGACACTCTACCCAATCAGCGTCAGCTTACCTTGTGACGTCAATGACCTTATAAGGAGACTGCAGCGGGGAACCCCGTTCGCTTCTGAACTGTCTCAATCGAGCTGAACCCTACAGCTAACACTGCTCTGTCTGACTGTGGATGAAACAAAAAGTAAAACAGAAAGTAAAACAGAATGTTCGACAGATCGAATGAAAGGTATGTTCACAATATAATGTATATGTACTCTATCTTAACATAAGTGCACCATTAGCTACAGTCTGTCTGCCACCTACCCTTTTGTTTCCTGGTAGTTATTTACTCTTTTTTGCATTTACAGATTGCCGTTGTTAAAATTAATTCTCCCCTGAAGCAGCCGCATAGGCGAAACACGGGACCGTGTTGGGGGCTTTTATGCAAGATTCTGTGCTTGAATTGAGGAGTTGCCTGAATAAAAATATAACTGTTACAGCCAACCTTTTGACCAGGAATCAGTCTTATTCTTGCACTTGTCGTGTATACTAATCAAATTGCGGACCATGCACCTGGAGCCTTGGAAGGCCAAGGACTACTGGATGTGTGGAACGCTTCAAGACGTATATTGATATTTCTTCCTCATGGAGGGTTCCTGTGGAGAGGCGGAAGGAGATGGTGCAATGGGTGATGTGTCCTGGGAGGTGTTCTCCCTGGATGGATGCAATCTGAAGTGGAATGTCCAGAGGTTGGACTGGGATTTGAAGGTGTGTGAGGATATCGTCAAAGATGAAATTGCCACTCGCCCCGGTGTCCACAAGGGCAGTGGTAACGAAGGATCATGAATCTTGGAAGAGAGACACTTGAAGGAGTAATTGGGGGCCAGTGACAGTAGCGCCCAAGCTTGGGACCCCCGCTGGACTCATGCTCTGTAGTTTCCCGGATGCACTGGGCAGGCTTGTAAGAGATGACCAGAGCCACCGCAGTACAGGCAGAGGCCCTCCTTCTTCCGTCGAAGGCATTCTGTAGGAGACAAGCGCCCACGGTTGATTTGCATTGGCTCCTCTGTAGAGGGAGGAGATGCTGGTAGAGCCTTTAACTGAGGACTAGTAGCACGAATGGGCATACGGCAGAAGGGCGAGAAGCTTTTACCTCCTAATGCCATTGACGTAGGGGATGATCGATTCTGCCAACCAAGGAGATGATGCCATCTAGAGATGTAGGAATCTCACGAGCAGCTAGCTCATCTTTGAGGACAGGAGATAAGCCATCCAGATAGATTGCCCGTAGGCAGTCCTCTTGCCATCCCAGTTCTGTGGTGAGGGTCCTAAATTCTACCGTGAATTCAGTGAGTGAACGCGAACCTTACCGGAAGTGAAGAAGTTGATGACCCGCAACCGCCTGTCAACCGGGGTCCTGGAAGGTTCGTTTGAAGACTGCGATGAAGTGAGAGAGATGACAGAGGATGTCATCCAAACGTTCCCAAAGTAGGGAAGCCCATGCCAGGGCCTTTCGCTTGGCATGAGAAGATGACTGATCTTTGTATTTTCGCTTGGAAACAATTCAGGCTCCAGGGTGAACTGAATAAAGCATTGGTTGACGAATCTTCACCAGAGGTGCGGATCTCCATTGAAGCAAGGTGAAGCAAGAAGGGCCAGAGATGCCTGTGAGGGCACTGGTTGGACCCAGCCCCTTGAGCTGGTCTTAAGCGAGTTCTCGAGTTGAGACTATAATCTCTCCACTGTTGAAGTCAATGCTTCTAGAACTTGCTGTTGTTCTCGGACATGAGCTGCTAGGCCAGGGATGGCCTGCAAGGCGGGAGACTCCGCCGAGTCCATGGCCTCGGCAACTTGTTGCGCTGGGAGTGGACTCTTGGCCTGGTGCAGGATTGGTCTGGCCCTCCGGTCGGACCCAGAGAGTGCCTGTCACCAGGAGGCGGAGAACAGGCAGAGAGAGAGAGAGAGAGACTAGCTGGAGCTTCACCGATAGCAACCTGGGGTTCCCTCAGGTTGAGCCCTTGGTTTCCTGGGCTTCCTGGTCTTAGGTGGGCCTTGCAGGGTCTCCTAGAGAGAGAGAGTTCAAGGGAGTTCCCACTATGAACAAGGGTGCGTGGTCGGTGTTCAAGTAAGGAAGTCCAGAGGTCGCAGGAGGCCAGAACAGAGTATCCGATTGTATAGCAAGAATCAATGCCAGAGCCTTGCATAGAATAGTCAGCCAGGCAAGGTCGGTAGCAGAGGGCTGCCGTGCATAGTCAGTTCCAGGCAGAGGTCAGGGCAGGCAGCGATCAGAGAGTAGTCTGTGTTCCAGGCAGAGGTCAGGGCAGGCAGCACTCAGAGAATAGTTGGTGTTCCAGGCAGAGGTCAGGTCAGGCAGCAATCAAGGAGTAGCCAAGAACAGGCAAAGGTCAGTACCATGAAATCAGTATGAAGGGTACTACCAGGAATGGAGAGACGAAGGAGCAGGAGACCCTGGAACAGGAGACAAAGGAACCGCAGGAAGGCAAATTTGCTATCACAATGTGATCGGCCAGATTGCTAAGGCAAGGAAGTGGGGTCAGACCATTTCCTTTTAAGCAGCTATCAATCAGGGTGTGCTGCGGAGCTGGGATCCACCCCTGGCCCTTTAAGAGGCCGGGTGGTCCGCGCACGTGCCTAGGGGTGGGGCTGATGCCACGGAGGACGTCGAGCCCTGCCGTGAGGCCTGGTCCAGAGCAGGAGCACAGGGGAGCCAGAGACGCCGCGAGCTGGAAGCAGCTGTGGAGGGGTCGTGCCCAGAGCTGGTGGAAGGCGTAGCGAGGTGAGCAGGCCTGGCTGTGGAGCGAATGTGGCCGGGAAGCGCAACACCTTAACCTAGGCTGGGCAAGAACTAGCCTAAATTTAGTAACCTCACATACGGTATATTCACCTAAAGTTAAAGTCAGGCACCTATGTAAGGCCCACTCCAGATTTAAGGCCAGATACAAAGGGGAATCACAAAAGAAAAATGAAGAAATGAAATGCATGCTGCATGAGTAGCAGATAAAATGGATTCTTTAATCCATGGTGGAACAATAAACACTCTCAGATCTATCTCTCTCTGTAGACTTTCAGGTTTTCAGCTTTCATATTTATTCAATCACAATCTCTCTTACTTTATTTTCAAAAGGCACACTGGATATCACTATCAGTATTCAGGAGATTTTCCACACATTTTTCAAAAAAAGCAAACCACAGACTCTTGAAGGAAAATAACATAACTTTACTAAATCAAGTATGGAATAAACCCAAATGCAATTATGGAAATTAATGCACACTAATTTGAAATAGTGTACACTTTTTTTATTTTGTGTCCATTCATTTTTTAAAGTGTGAACTAAAAAACGAGTGCGGACTGAAAAAAGTAGTGTGCACTAATTGAAACAAAATGAAATGATAAAAATGAACCATCCCTAACCCTAATGTATTAATAGTTGTAGTCTATGGTAAAAACCATTTTGAAAAAAACACAAAACACAATGGAAGTTGGAGCTCTTTTTGGTGGTGCACATAATTGTTGATTTTTTAAATGTTGTATATGGTGTTAACAGTTCTACAATTTATTGTTATAGCTGGCTTAAAAACTGTACATATAATACAAGTAATCTATGTCTCCCTTCAGAATATGTACTGTTTTAAACTCATAGCTCTGTAGTTTTGCTTCTTATGCTGGCTAAATCACTGAATTATTTTTCCCAGCTACAGGCAATACAAGCCATGCTGAAGGAGTTAAAACCTGCCTGGATACTGCTTCAGATAACTCCTTCTGTTGTTCTTCTTGGGTAAAAAAAAAAACAAAAAACCGCAGCAGAAATTAGCTCATTATGCAAGCTACTTTGGATTCTTATCAAAATAATATTCTTGTACTTAGGGTTCTCTAATACTGTAGCTGTCTTCTCTTTCTTTTAATTTAAAATATTATTTAATTATTACAACATCTCCTAAGCTCTGATGAATGTGTGGTAGCAGGAAAAAATTCATAATAATTACTTGTTGCCACATATTTAAAATCTTCCACAAAGCTTTCAACATTCTTAAAAGCGTTAATATATTTTAATTCAATTCTTTGAACAAAGCTGCAAGATGCCTGCCTGTCTTCAGCTCAAGTTTTCTCTCTGCTCCTACTCTTGCCTCTTCCCTCAAAAGCAGCCTGTAGGTAACTTTTACGATTCCTCCCGCGGCCAGAGCCATGGGAGGCCTCTTACCTTTGCCTGTGTGGCTGTAGCCGTGTTCCTGGAATCCCACATTGTCCTGTTTCTGGTCTCCGCATTGATGTCTTGATGTTTCCAGTTGTTCCTGATGTCCGATGTCGTCACCTCCTGATGTTTCCAGTATCCTGATGTCCCCCATCTCGATGTCTGATGTCCTTCCAGTGTGGTCCACAACCAGCCCGGCTGGGCTGTGTAGGGCACCTGTGGGTCATTGCTTGTCTGTTTGTCTCGTCCTGTCCTGGGGCTTCCGAGGTCCTGTTGCCTGTCCTGTGTGGTCCGTGACCACCCCGGCTGGGTGTGTAAGGCGCTCGGGCGGATATCTTTTCCATTGGGCCATGGACCCTCCACGTCCTCTGTCAGTGCCTAGAGGCCTGACGTTTTAGCCTATTCCGATGTCTTCATCTTCTGGTGATCACTCCATCCTCAGTCCAACATCAGGCACCTCTTAGGTGTGTCTTCACAGCAGGTTCCCGAGGCCCAGTCCAAGATGGATCGTCACCTCCAGCACCTGAGTCTTCGTCAGTACCTATTGCCATCTTGAACTCTTATAATTGAGTCGATGCCTGTGTGGGGTCTGCTTCGCCGTCAATGTGGTCTGTGATCAGCCAGGCTTGGTAGTGTAGGGCGCGTGGTGTGGCAATGCTCCTTCCGTTTTAGCTTTTATCCTGTGACCTCGTCTGCAACCTCATCTGAGTCTGCGTCTCCTCCACAGACCTGTGTCTTCGTCTCTTCCTCCAGTGCTGATGTCTTCCCCCACCCTTGACCTCTGTTCGGCCTGCCGCCCTTGCCGTTATCCAGCGGAAGGTCCGAAAGGGCTTGGAGTGGTCAGAGAACCACTCGGAGACCAGCATTGCATTGATGGTCTCACTGGGCAGGTCTGGCAGAGGGTCAAGTCCTCCAGTCTCCCCAGAAGGGATAGTCTCACCGCAAGGGTACATTTCTCCGGAATCAGGAGCACCCCTTAGAGCTCCCATCTACGGATCCGTTACAGTAACCTTCTTCTTTTGTTCACTTTATCCCCTTTCTTCTGTTCTAAATTGAAGAGGATGGGGAGATGAAATTGGAATGGACAGAGAAAGCAATGTTTGATCCCTCAAAACTCTCTTAAATCCTTATCAAATCCTGGGTGGAATAATGTCTATATAGAAGAATATAATCTTTATGCAAAGGATCTTGCTCCTGCATGTTTGGCCAATCATACACCATTTACAAACACCTGGATGTGTTTTGGAATCTCAAATCAGAGAACACATTTTCAATTTATGGAAACCTAATGACTGGCACTAATGCTGACATGTTTTACCTTCTGTTAATTCAACTCATTTTTGTATATGTTATCATATGTCCAATAGAGATGTGTATTTGTTTGAAACAAATGGGCAAAACATAACAAATGAGCCCATATTTTTTTCATTTGAAACACTCTGAAATGAATGGAGGGGTACTACCAATGAAACAAATTATCTTTTTCTTATTTGTTTTTGTTTCTCATTCATTTCAATGACCTATTGAAGTATATGGCTGTGTAATGCTAAGTAATAAAAACAACTGGTAACTATAGTAACCAGCTCATGCCTGTGTTATCTTATTACCTTTCTCAGAGCCACGTCAGAGACATGACAGGGCAAGTTGGCAAGGAGTCTAGCCAGTGAACAAATCATGTTGCTGCATCATTTTAACTAGCCTATAGCTGCTATCTGGATTAAGTGACCCTGACGTCTTCCCACTGTAAAGTCTAAGAATGTGCAAGAAGCAGTGGGTATTTCCTCTTTAGCTCTTCATAGAGGAGGATATGCTAGTAGAAGACCTCACAGAGTTTTAAAAAAGCTTGGCTTTTGGATCTGGTACTAGTATAGGGCTACTTCTAATCTTCTCTGTGCTGCAGTGGCCTCATTCACTGTGCTAGAAAGTGAGTGAGTAAGTCTTGGGGGGGGGGGGTCAGGATGGTAGGGGGTTTGTTTAAATTGGCTCCTTTAGAAGGCCGAATAATTCGGCGAAGATTCATTATATTGGTGGGGAATCGCGATATGTTTCGCTTCCCCACGAATACAATGAATATGGCCCTATACGTTGCAGATTGCCAATTCGTAGGGAACAAATGCACAGCCCTACTAAGCTTGAGCCTAGTGTGCCAACCATTAGGGGGCATGAGTCATGTGGGGCTGTGAGCAGCGGCGACAAAGACAAGTAGAGATTTGGCAGGCTGTGCGCTGCTCGTGGCCCAGGAAACTGAGAGGTAGGAGTCGGGGGAGGGGGTGTTGGGGGGCAGTGCAAGGCAGAAGGTGCCTAGGATGCCTAATCCACTTGCACCAGCCTTGACTGCTGGTACAAAATATGGTTTATGCAGTTTCTCAAAGGAGGGAGTAATCAAATACTAATCTCCTAGGCCAAGTAACTTAGTCCCGAAGAGAACCCCTAGAATATAGTTTTTAAAACCTGTCTATGGGACCCCACAGTCAATCAGATTTTCAGGATATCTCCATGATATGCAAATTTATCTCATGAATATTCATTGTGGATATCCTGAAAACCTGACTGGCTGTGGGATCCCCAAGACAGGATTGGGAAGCCCTGCTCTAGAAGGATAATGGGAGAAAGGACATGGAAATGACTTACTAAATGTCTCAGCATTCATCTCCATGTTCATAAATTAGTACATTTAAATTTTACATGCAGAATGAACTGTACTGGTTTGTCCAAGTGTTGTAGGTTTGACATGTTTGTGGACCTTTGGTTGCTGTATTGATGACTCCTCCCATGGGGAGGAGCCCTGAGGGGAAAATACAACAGTAGGCTGCCTCTACAATAAAGACCACAGAGAGAATGGAAGCTTTATTATACAGCAGTAGGCAATGCCCGAGGAGCAGGCTGCATTCCTCAGCCAGTAGATCTCTGATGAATAAGTTCAGTCCAGGCACTGAGTTGTATCACGTGCAGAGAAGGTCTCACCAGAAGCTGGAAGTGAAGGGTCCAGTAGTGGTCAGCAGAGTGGGATAGGCCGTGAACCCAGTCAGATGATGTAATCAGCGATGGTAGATCCGGTAGTGGTCCGCGGAGCGGAGTACATCAAGAATCTATTATGGGTTGAGACAAGGCAGAGAGACTGAAGAGAGAAGGTACTCATGAAGGCTGGTTGTTGTAGGAGAGGTGGCCTCCATAGCTCGGAGGTAGAGATGATGCAAGGCCTGGAGCGCTGGAGCCAAGATATCCTCTGTAGATGCAGGTTAATCCAGAAGGAAGGCAGGTGAGTGCAAGGCCCCAGGGAGCAGGTACCTTGGGTCCTGATGAGCTGGGAAACCTGGAGAGTAAACAGGAGTGAAGCAAGACCCCCAAGGAGCGGGTGTCTGCCTTGAGCATCCTTGCTGGAACAGCATAATTCCGGAGGGTAGGTAGGAGTGAATAAGGCCCCCGAGGAGCGGGTACCTAGAAAGCCCTGGTGTAGCTAGCATAACCCCAGAGGGTTTGTAGGAGCTAGACTCAGAGTGGACGTCTCTGAAGGAAGTCAAAATTTGTTGGAGCGGAATCCTTGCTAACTCGTAGCTGGATCGGAGATCGGAGGCTAAGTACCCAGAGGTAGTGACATCATTTATTTATTTATTTATTTATTTATTTATTGTTTTTGTTATACCGAGTTTCATGATAGGCATCACATCAACCCGGTTTACAAATAACAAGGAGTGTAAAGCATAACGTAACGTAAAAAACAATATTTTCAATAAGAACCTTGAACTTTAAATACAGTGAATCAGAAAAAGGGAGAGGGAAAGTTACAAAAAACAAGGAAAATAAACTTGGGATGGAAGGGGAGAAATTGAACAGCACAATATTTACATTTCAGCCTATTGATACATTAGAATAGCAAGTGAAAAAATAAGACTATGAAACGGTACATAGGTAATCAAATGAATAAATATGACAGTTGTGAATGGTAATAGTATGATAAATATTCAGCAGGAATTAGTGAGAGAGGGTTTGAGGTTGGTTGATTCGTGTTTACATTCCATTATTGCATACGAGTTAGTGCTAGTGAGAGGAGGTTTTATTCAAGGCTTGGAAATGCTTTTTTGAAAAGCCAAGTTTTTAGTCTTTTCCTAAATGTTAGAGCATGGCTCTTGTCTCAAATCAGGTGGGATCGAGTTCCAGAGAGCTGGACCTGCTGATGAGAAGGCTCTGAGACTCAAGGATTTATGTTGGTAGGTTTTGGCCTTTGGAATTTGGAGTGACTCTTTGTAGTGTTCCCTGATAGGCCTGGCGGAGGTGAATTTTTTAAGTGGTATTTGTAGGTCAAGTTGAGTGTGTTGGTTGATATTTTTGTATATGATGTTAATGGTTTTGTACATGATTCTATAGTGGATCGGAAGCCAATGGAGGTTTTTGAGAATAGGTGAAATGTGGTCAATTTTCCTGGAATTTGTAAGGACTCTGGCTGCAGAGTTCTGAACCATTTGTAAAGGTTTGGTGTAAGAAGCTGGGAGGCCTAATAGTAATGAGTTGCAATAATCTAGTTTGGAAAAGATTATTGCTTGCAAGATTGTTCTGAAGTCCTGAGTGTGAAACAGCGGTTTTATTCTTTTCAGGATATGTAATTTGTAGAAGCAATCTTTGGTGGTTTGGTTAATGAATGTTTTGAGGTTGAGACGATTGTCTAGGATGGCTCCTAAGTCTCTTACGTGGGTTGTTTGAAGGAGTGTGGGTGGTTTAGGAAGTGTGTTATTGTTTTCCGGTGATATGAGCAGGAATTCTGTTTTCGAAGCATTGAGTACAAGGTTTAGACTGTTGAGGAGAAGTTTAATTTCTAATAGGCAACTGTCCCAGTATTCCATTGTTTTTGAGATTGATTCTTTTATAGGGATTACGATCTGTACGTCGTCTGCAAAAAGGAAATGTTTCAGGCTTAATTTTGTAAGTAGTTGGCAGAGTGGTAGCAGGTAGACATTGAAAAGGGTGGGTGAAAGTGATGATCCTTGCGGCACTCCTCTATTAGAAGGGTGGTATTGGGATTCTTTATTATGAATTTTGACTCTGTATCCTCTGTTTTCTAGAAATGTTTTGAACCAGTTTAGTGTGGCACCTGTTAAACCAATGTTTGCCAGCTGTTTTAGAAGAAGGGCGTGGTTGACGGTGTCAAAGGCCGCCGAGAAGTCAAGGAGGATTAGTAAATATGCTTGGCCTTTATCAATACCAGAGAGTAGGTAGTCCATGAGTGAAATTAGTAGCGTTTCAGTGCTTGCGGCTTTGCGAAAACCATATTGGTTTGGGGACAGAATACTGTGGTCCTCTAGGTAGTTGGATAGTTGGGTGTTTACCAGTTTTTCCATGATTTTAGCTATAAATGGTAGGTTGGAAATAGGGCAGAAGTTGTTGGGATCACATGCATTTAGATTTGTTTTTTTTAGCAGTGGCTTGATTGAGGCAGTTTTTAGGTCATCTGGGTAGATGCCATGTGATAAGGAGCAGTTTATGATATCTGCTAGGGTTTTTGCTATTGTGTCCGGGATAAGAAGAAGCATTTTGGTAGGGATTTGATCAAATGGGTGTGATGACGGTTTCATTCTTTTTAATACATTTTGTATCTCTGTGATTGTGATGGGTTCAAAGGCATTAAGCTGGATGTCTTTATTTTGGGGAAGATATGTGTTATCTGGAGACGTAGTGTTTGGAATCAGCTGATTAAGGAGATCCGATATTTTTTTGTTAAAATGAAGAGCCAATTCGTCTGCTTTAGTCTGGGCTTGTTCGGGTGGTATATCTGGAGTGATAGGTTTAGTGAGGCTAGAAACGAAGGTGAATAGAGCTTTTGAGTCAAAGCTGAGATGATGAACCTTTCGGGCATAGTAGTCTCTTTTGATTTTCAACGTGGTACTTTTGTAAAGATGGAGTGATCGTTTGTAATCAGAGAGTGAGGCTGGTGAAGGGGCTTTGCGCCATTTTCTTTCTTTTTGCCGAAGTAATTGTTTGAGTTTTCATAGTTCATCATTATACCAGGGTTGACGTTTGGATGTATTAGCAGACCTGGTTTTGGTTGTCAGTGGGCAGAGAGTGTTTGCTATAGATCATGCAGTGGGGATCATGCGGTAGATCATGCAGTATATCATGCAGTATATATGATCATGCAGTAGATCATGCTATAGATCATGCGGTAGATCATGCTATAGATCATGCAGTGGAGATCATGCGGTGGGGATGCCCTTGAGGTTCCCACCTTGACATATTCAAAAGCAAGAGCGGTGCGCGCGTGTGCCCTAAATGACCTCAGTGTAAGAATGGCGAACACAATTGCCCATG
Organism: Rhinatrema bivittatum; assembly: GCF_901001135.1. Taxonomy (NCBI): domain Eukaryota; kingdom Metazoa; phylum Chordata; class Amphibia; order Gymnophiona; family Rhinatrematidae; genus Rhinatrema; species Rhinatrema bivittatum. Next base: position 84,855,181 of record NC_042615.1, on the reverse strand, counting down.
CTGGTATGGGGACGCCGGAGAGGTCGGCGGAGAGAGATGGAAGCAGTCATCTTGCCCAGAGGAGAGGAAAGAGAAAGAAAAGAGGTGAGACAGAGAGGGCGCAGTCATCTACGACCGGGTGCAACACCAAGAGAATGAATTCTAAGTGAAATAAGTTCAAATCTCTACTGTAAATGTGCTGCTACTTGCTGTAAGTCCTATTTGCTATGGATCTTGTGGCCTGGAATTTGATAAGTCACTCTGAAGCTAATATTCAAAAGGTTTGTCTAGTTAACTGAAATTAGCTGGAGAAAACTCAAGTTTTCAATTTTCCACCCCTCCTTGCTGCTAAATTTTCACCAAATAAATGGAAGGCAGCATGGGAACTTTTGAGAGGTGTGCCTTAAGTTATTCCAGCCAGCACAGGTATTCAGCATGACACAGATGTATACTTACCCAGCTATATCTGGTAGGTGAAATTGCAGGCCTAAAGATAGTCCATTAACCATTCGACACCTTCTTAAATATTGCACTGGTTTTTAAAAAGTTAACATGGGGACCCAGTAACACCCTGAAGAATCCTCTTCCTGTGCTGAGTTTACAAAGTAATCCAGGGGACCTGATAGGACTCCATCCCCTACACAGCAGAAACCCCCTCTATTCAAACCAAAATCTATTTAAAAATGTTGTGTGCTGGGACTCTTTCTTCCTGCATTCTTCTCTGATGTTAAATAAAAAGATGATGTCCTGGTCCCCAGTCATGGCTCCAGACCACCTTTCAACCCACCTGGAATCCCCCAAAATTCTCAAGCCAAAGATAGAAGGCATAGATGCTTGTGGTGCTTACAGTGTCCAGCTGACAGGTACATGGAAGCACATGCTACTAGTATAGTTTCAAAGCTATGCTGGATATTGGGAGGACATCAGTCTATAGCCCTCTCATCTGTGTCTTGCATTGTTTTGACAGCAACACTAGAAACAGATAATACTAGTGTTGTTCTCAGAGCAACATTAGATGTCGGGAGCACAGTAAGCCTCTACCACCCCCAGTATTGGGGGATTCTGAGAAAGTTGGGAGGTTGGGGATGGGGAACAAGAGATGGTCCAGTGCCATAGACTTACTGAAATATCTGATGGGTGGGGGTAAGTGTTAGGAGCGGAGACCTGGTCAGAATCTTTTTTTGTAACAAAGGAGGAATGGGTGGGACAGGGGGAGTCTGAGCACTCCACATTTTTTTATATCTTTTGGATGAAGGAAGGGAAAAGCCTGCAGTGATCTCTCAGGTTCCCCAGCTGGCAGGGAGAGGGGAGGGGGGAGTCCTGAAAGGGGGAGGGACTTTTGAGCCCTTTATGCTATTTTCTAAACTGGGCAGCAGGGAAAGGTATCTTGGATGAGGTTGCCAGGCCTCCTAATAATAATCAATATTGAATAAGCTGATGAGCAGCAAAGTTACTTGAATAACTTTATTTGGTCATCTTTATCCAAATATATTCAGTAGAACACTTAGCTAGATAAATGTATTTATTTTAGATTTAACTCACACCATTTTATTGCTAGATCAAGGTGAGTTTCATCCAGGTACATAGGTATTTCCTTGTCCCCCAAAGAGGTCCTCTGAAATCCAGTTTAAGTTATCTGGATAACTCTACCCAGATAACTTTCCCAGTCACCAGCTTACTCAATATGGATCTCCTTAAATTTTGTTCACGGAGAAATAAATTAGCAATCTAGAACCACCACATGCATAGGATTGACTTTGTTCCTGGGTTTGGGTTCACATGAGATGATTCTTCCAATACTGCTTATTTTATTTCAGATTTATGCACTGCTTTCTTTTTAATTATTCTAATTTTTATTATTAATAATTTGATTTATTTATATTTATATAGCTGTTGTTATAACAATTATGTAAACCGTTGCGATGGTCCCCCAAACGACAGTATACAAAATCAATAAATCAAATCAATGAACTTGTACATGTCTAAAGAAGCCATCCCCTTAAAGATAATTTTAGCTACCCATAAAAGGGAAAATATTTCTGTCCAGTGAGAGGAGCCCACTGGGCCCAGTCCACTACAAGAAATGCTTGATCAAATTCTACTTGGAACCATTACTGGAGGAGGATTTCAAATCCATCCAGCAGATATTGGTTACATATATGTTCTGGAATCCAGTGCACATTTTTAATCAGACTGTGAGTGAGAATAACTTTCAAACAATCCAATTTACCCAAATAAATTGCTATCATGGAATGACTTTGAAAATTCCCCACCTCTTCCCTACTCTTCCCCTCCGCACCACACACACACACATGTCTTGAGCCACATACATTTCTGAATCATATAAATAGCTAAATGGAGATATTCATCTTACTACATATTTTCTTGAACTGCATAAAAACCTCCTTGGACTAGGTCGGCAAATTATTATTTGACTATTCCACTAAACTTCTGTAATTGCTCCAGGATAGATTAAGGCTCAAATAAATACCAACTTTCCAAAGGGGAGATTAGCATATGTGTATGTGTGACCCTGCTGAATACCTTTTAAGCAGAATTTTCAAATATCCTGCAGGCCTTGCAAATCATAGATGCTTTATACTTGCAGAACTATAAGCTCATATTCAAAGGGAAACTCCTTGAAGAGTTACCCTTTGAAACTTTCATTGGTTATTATTTACTGACATTTGATCTGAGATATCACATTGGTTTATATTCAGGTACTGTAGATATTTTTCTATCCCAGAGGGCTTACAATCTAAGTTTTGTACCTGAGGCAATGGAGGGTAAAGTGACTTGCCCATGGTCATAAGGAGTGACAGTGGGACTTGAACCCTGGTTTCTTGGTTCATAGCCCACTGCTCTAACCACTAGGCTATTCCTCCTCCCTAAGCGTTACAATGAAGAAGGTACAAAACAAGCCATTACCGCACATTTGTGCCCTCCCCTGACCTGACCATGATGCTTTATTTTTGTTTGCGTAGCTGTACCCTTGCCAATCAGGATGACTGAAGGGAAGTATACTCCAAAAATGACCTTCAGCATCACACATGCCACCTGAATACTATGGAGTTCAGTAAGATCCTCCTTATCCTTATGACAGAAGTTAAGAAAAAGTTATAATATCAAGATTAAAGCATGAGAGCAAATCTTAAAAGCAGCCTAAAGCTGGAAATTATAGTTTACTATTTAATAACTCAGTTTTCATAAAGAAAGTAAAAAATAGGTACTTACTTTCAGATACAGTACTCCTTTGTAATAGAGTATGGTCCTTTAAACACAAATTATGTTACCAGGTGCTTTACAAAATGCATACATGCCAAGTACCATCTAAAGTAGAAAAAACAGATGGAGGACACTATCAACCAGCTAACATTTCCAACAGTTTAAACAATATCTGTACAATAAACTCCCCTGTAAAATATATCCCCACAGAGAAATCCTTGTTGCCTAGATCAAATGGGAATTCTCCAGGTGATACTAAGGAAAGGGGCTATAATGAGCACTAGTCTATTCTAAATTGCTAATTGACTTCTTTTTTTTAAAGAACACCTATCAGGGAACTTGACGTTTTAGAGTAAATGCTGAACAGAAGCTGTTTTCTAATTGTTCTTCAGGTTATATATGCCATGTAAGTTCTGCTTTCAAATAAGAAACAGGAGACCCATTTAATTGATGTTGTCAGCTGAAAGAATTGTATAATAATGCAGTCAGCAGTTAGTGAATTAACTACTGTAACAGTCAATCACTGAAATGAGCCTGGGAGGTAGAAAAACATTTACAGTGAAATTGTAGCACTGCATTATTATTTTAATTTTATCATGTGCTCCATACTGGATAATTGTTGTGGAATTTAACTAATGAACTACAGTGTAGTTTTCATTTAACTTTCCCTCAACTGAACTTGAAATGTATTCATCTTTGAGTTCCAAAGGTATTTGCTCAAGAATGCTTGCAATTCAAATGGAATGGATTCAATTTTATTTATGGAAAAGGACTATAGCGTTCAGTATATTGCTATCGTTTTAATGCATTTGTTAAAGCTATCACAGGATGCCATCTTGATCCATCCCTACTTAAATGGTGGATGCCACTGAAAATCAAAATGAAATTATCATTGAAAGATAGAACATGGTGGCAGATAAAGTCTGCAGTCTCTTCTGCCCATATGTCCTTCCTGTGGCAATATCTCAGATTTGGTTTTATATTACCATTATTTTCAGGTGGGCTAGGGATGTTAAGAGAGGTGTGAAAGGAAAAAAACATTTTGGTTCATACATTCATTTTGTAAAGCACCATCATTTGGTTCATTAATTCACAACAAAACACAATGATTTATTTGTTTTATTTTTTCATGCATTTACCTTTAAAAAAATATATGGAACAATCACTACAGCCTATTTTGGGCTCCAAAATTGGTCTTTTTTCATCAATTCTAATAAACCTGGTGTGTGGTCATCAGATGGATGAGGGAATGCTAACACATCAAGAATATATCAATGTGGCTTCAAAAGTGGCATGAAATAAATAAAATGACTAGCCAAAGGCATCTTAAAGAGGCAAAGTGGTACTAGCAGAGGTAGGAATTCTCCAAGGCACCATCAGAGGATCAAAGCAGCAGCAAGAAGTGAAGAACACCTCAAGGCTTCAAAAGAGGGCACTAAGAAGAGTGAACACTTGAACACAGCACGAGAGGGTAAATAACACCAAGAATGCCATCAACATCCTAGCATTCCATGAAGGAGGAATGAAGCAGAATAGGTGGATGGAAAAAAACCCCCAAGTAGAAATGAATCTGAAGCATGAATAATCAAACAATAGTAAAATTCAAAATTCAGCAATACTTCGTAGACCCATCATTGAAGAAAATAAACAAATATGACCATCGTATAAAAAATGGTAATGTTTACTTATTGGTAGAAAAGGTGGTCTTTTCCAGACCGCGTCTTAGGTTATAATCATTGGTCATACAATTGTGTTTCTTTTTTGTATGTAGTCTTTTGAGAAGAGTAGAAAGTATAAGAAGAACTTAACTTAAAACCCCTCTTATTCTAAAAAAAAGAGTCATCCGATCCTGTCAGTCATTTTTCAGTTTCTTAGAACAATAGTGTGACTGTCTTTTTTGACCTTTCACAGAGGTATTTCACTCACAGAGATATCAACTAAATGAAACTGGCTTGATCCTTATAAATGCCAGTATGAAAGTTAGCTTATAACTTGCTGGTTGTGATGCGCTGAGCTGTATCACTCCTAGAAATGACAGCATTGTTGATTGACTCTCCTTTAAGAACAAGAGGAGTTTTAAGTTAAGTTCTCATACTTTCTATTCTTCTCAAAAGATTGCGTACAAAAAATTATTAAAAAAAAACACAATTGTATGACTAGTGGTTTATAACCTAGGACGAGGTCTGGAAAAGGCCACTTTTTCTACTAATGAGTAGACATTACTATTTTTATATGATGGCCATATTTGTTTATTTCTTTCAGTGATGGATCTATGAAGTATTGGTGAATTTTAAATTTTGCTATTGAAAGAAACCAAGGTGCCAATAAAGGGACAAAGCAGAACAAGCGATGGTATTAACACACCGAGGCACCAAGGGAGTCATTTATTAAACTGCTTTATGGCATTTTTGCATGTGTTAAGGCATTTTCACAATCAAAAAACGCCTTTAACACATGTGAAAATGCCATAACGCATAGTGCGATGCAAATTAGAAAAAGGGGAGGAGTTTGGGGAAGGTTTTGTGGCCAAGTGGACTGGCTTCATGATTTGCGAAGCCATATTGCACAGCTTTAATGTGTATTTTAACTACACCTTTTTCATTTGTGTAAAGCCATATGATAGGGCTTTAGTGCGCTTTGCAATGTTTTCGCAAATGCTGCTTTTAGTAGTTTTAAGCTCCTGGAGAGCCAGCCTAGCTATCAGGGCCCTCATACAGAGAGAGAGAGAGAGAGTGTTGCATCTGTTGGTGCTAGACGGCTTCGCCCCATTTGCCTCACCTTGTTCATGGCTCCTCCCGCTTACCTTGGGAAAATGGCTACCACAGTGTCTACAAGCCGCCCTCTCTGGCGTCCCCGGAATGGCTATGGTGCTGCCTCCTGCCATGCTCCTCCCAAGGAGCGCGCACCACCCACGTCTTTATTCCAGCATTGGCATGAACCTCGGGGGTATTCCCCTCTACTGACATAACGCCATCTGGGTATATAGCCTGTACTGTTTTGCTAGCTCGTTGAGATAGCAACTGGTCTAAGCTACTCTGCCGCTTTTGTGCTGCCGCTGAAAGCTCTCTCTCTGCCCTTCGGGGTAATTGCTAACCTGGGTACCTGCTCCTCAGGGGCCCTCTGCTTTATTTCAGGTGCCTTACAGGGATCAGGTACTCACTCTTCGAGGGCCTGCTCTCCCTGCCTCGGTGTCTGTACCATCTACTTCAACCTGATGGAATCGCATATCTATAGCAACCATCTAGTGAGTAATCTAAGTCTATCTCATCCACAGTACTGCCTTGCTGGGAAACCTGTACCGGAATCCCCCTATACCAATGGGGTGAGAAGGGTCCCCTCTGCCAAGGGTCCTGAGACTGCTACATCCATACTACCTCACTACTGCCACCTATGGTCCTGAGTCTAGCCCAGTACTGTGGCTCTTCACGGGGCTCCTCCCCCTGAGCTTGGTCATCTGCCACAGTACCCAAGAATCCACCCCATACCCCGCTTAACCATAACAGATTGCTAACTCCATGGATTTGCTCAGCTCACCATATTGCAGGCCATTCCAGGCCTGGCCCAGCGAATCTCCGAACAGCAGAATGCGCTGGAAAGTTTGACTGCTGCATTCAACCTGCTGCACACACAGATGAACTTACCCACCACCACAGGTAAAGAAGTCACACTTCCAGAAGTGATGGTCAAGACTATTGTACCTCTATCTGCTCCTACACGCTTCTCGGGGGAAGTTTGGAGATGAAGAGGTTTTATTAATCAGTGTTGCATGAACTTTTCCCTGCAATCTAGCCATTTCCCCACAGCTTATGCCAAGACCACCTATATCTTGTCTTATCTGGATGGAAGAGCGTTGACTTGGGCCTCTTCTCTGTGGGAACGCGAGGATCCTATTCTACATGACCTTGAAGGATTCCTCAAGCTGTTCAAATCAGTTTTTGATGACCCTGCCCGGTATACCACTGCAGGATCTTCATTGGTTCACCTGAAGCAAAGTACTAAACCTTTAGCTGACTTTGCTATCGAATTCAAGACACTGGCATCTGAATTACAGTGGGACCCTAAATGCCTGAGGACTGAACTCTCGCCTGAAGGATGAGCTCGCTGCTTGTGAAATGCCTGAGACCTTGGCTGAACTAGTGAAGTTGGCAATAAGGATTGATCGCTGACATCATGACAAGGTTCAAGAGACCAAGACTCCCAGGAGACCCTTTCAGGGTGAAGCTCGAGTTAAGTCCACACCCAGGCCTATTCCCTCAGGTCCAGTTGCTGGCGAAGAAAAACCAATGCAATTAGGATGCAGCCATATGACATCAAAAGAGAGAAGAACATGGAAGAAATTGGGGCTGTGCATGTATTGTGGACAAGCTGACCATGTTGTTCAAACATGCCCTATATGTCCGGGAAACTGGCAGACCTAAGTCCTGCGGAAGGACTCTTCTTAGGTCTTTCTGCTCCCTCTCCTCCGCTCTCTCTTCCAGTATCCTTGATCTGCGGACCCTTGGAGTATCAGACACTTGCCTTAGTGGACTCAGGGGCAGGAGGCAATTCCATTCTTCAATGATTAATGGAACACTTGTGGATTCCCACTACCACTATGAAGTCTCCACTACTCCTATCTTCAATTCATGGAGAGCCCTTACCGGGCGAAGTAACCCAGCTCATCGAACCAGTATGTCTACAGACTGGTGCTCTCCATTCTGAAACTATCTCCTTCTTTGTTTTAGAGAAGGCCATGCACCCTATAGTACTGGGGCTACCATGGCTACAGCAGCATATGCCTCAATTCAATTGGGCTACTCTGGAGCTTTCACGTTGGGGTCCAGACTGCCATGGTAAATGCCTGATGGAGGTTGCTCCGATACCCTGCATGCCAACTATCCCAGTGATGCCGGGGTTGCCTCCTCAATATGCATCGTTTCAAGATGTCTTTTCTAAAGAAGCTGCAGATGTACTACCGCCTCACAGATCCTAAGACTGCACTATTAATCTGAAGCCTAACACTGAACCACCCAAGGTGATGGGTGTACTCTCTCTCTGTGGTAGAGAATAAAGCCATGTCCGAATATTTTCAGGAAAACCTCCAAAAAGGCTTCATAAAACCCTCCAAGTCTCCTGCTGGTGCAGGCTTCTTCTTTGTGGGGAAGACGGACGGAACATTGCGTCCATGTATAGATTACAGAGGTCTCAATGAGATAGCTATGAAAGATCGTTACCCTCTACCTCTCATTTCAGAGCTATTTGACAGATTACAGGGAGCCAAAATATTCTCCAAGCTTGATCTTAAGGGAGCCTACAACACTTCACATTTGCTCAGGCGATGAATGGAAGGCAGCCTTCAACATCCGGTCACTTTGAATGTTTAGTGATGCCCTTTGACCTGTGCAACACCCCGGCTGTCTTCCAAATTTAATGAACAACATTTTACGGGAACTCCTCTATAAATGTGTCATCATATATTTAGAGGACATCTTGATATTCTCCCAAGACATGACCACTCATCTGGAGGATGTCAAAAGAGTGCTGCAAAGACTCCGTGAGAATCATCTATATGCTAAATTGTCTAAGTTCAAATTTCACAAGGAATCAGTGCCTTTCTTGGGCTACATTGTTTCAAACCAAGGCTTCCAGATGGATCCACAGAAGCTGGAGAGCATTAAGAATTGGGCACAACCCACTGGTCTGAAGGCTCTCAGACGTTTCTTAGGTTTCAACAATTACAGAACCTACCTCAAGAATTACTCCTCACTTACTGTTCCACTTACAGCTATGATGAAGAAAGGTACCAATGTTGCTAATTGGTCTATGGAGGCAATAACTGCATTCCAGAAACTAAAAGATGCCTTCTCGAGCAAGCCATGTCTCCGACACCCGGAACCCACTAAGCCCTTCATCGTTGAGGTCGATGCCTCAGACGTCTGCATATGGGCTGTGCAAAGCCAGGCTGGTGATTCCAAGGTCTTACATCCATGCTCACTCTTCTCTCGTAGCTTCTCTCCAGCAGAGAAAAATTATAGAATAGGAGATAAAGAGCTCCTGGCAAAAGATGGCATTCGAAGAGTGGTGCCCTTGGATCGAAGGACATAAGAACATGCCATACTGGGTCAGACCAAGGGTCCATCAAGCCCAGCATCCTGTTTCCAACAGTGGCCAATTGTAATAAATCTGCTGTTAGTTAGACTGCAGAGTTAGCAATCTGTTCTGAATGAGCTTAGTTGATAAGCTAGGAGTTAGCAATCTGTTATTATTGGCTCCTAAAGAATTCGGAGTCAGCAATCTTGTAGTGTCTCAGATATCATCTTGCTAAGGAGTAGCAATCTGTAATGAATCTGATATAGTTGTGGGTGGATCCCTGGACCGGTGGCAGATGACCACGCCCCCAGGAGGATATCCCGAGAGGGACCACCGGCTAGGCTTGAGTATGGAGACACACATTAGTTCTTTTATTAAATAGGTTTTTGAAACCACCAGAGGTGGCAGTAGTGAGCTGATATGCCCGGCAGGGCTGTAGTCCCTCAGGTACTGGAACAGCGATCCAGGATGGCTGAGCTGTTGAGAAACTGTAGAAAGTGAGTAGGTAGAGTAGGCAGAGTTCATGAACAGAACTAGATGACAAAACTCACATAAGGTCTCAAGGAAATTCAGGAGCTGGAAAGGTTTAGGCCCTCGAGGAGCGAGTACCTGGTTCCAGGGAAAGCTCTGAGAGAGTGATGGTAACTCACAAATGTTTGTACCAGCGATAGCTTCCAGGCACACTAAAACAACCCTTCCCCTCCCCCTTCCCCCGATTTTCGATTTTTGACGATAAATCGGGGGAATTCCTATTATATATCGCCTCTAACGATTTTTGACGATTTAAAATATATCGGACGATATTTTAAATCGTCAAAAAACGATTCACATCCCTACCAGGCAGTAGAGAATCTTCAGAGTTTCCAGGAATATGTGCCCTCAAGGAGCGAGTACCAGTTCCTATCTGTAATCTGAAAGTAAAGAAAAAGAGCGAGGCCCCCGAGGAGCCGGGTACCTCTGGTAAGTCCGAGGAGGCAGAGTAGCTTGGGAAGCGTAGCTGTAAACAGTACCCCTGCTAACTCAGATAGTGAAATAGAGACCTTTAAATATTAGAAGTGGATGACGTCATCTCAGGGGGACGCCCCTGAGGTTCGCGCTCTTGCTGGTAGTTCAATCAGAGCGCGCGCGCGCACCCTAGGTCTTCAGGCAACATGGCGGATCTGCAATGTTGAGTCGTCCGGGGATGCTGGAGGGAGATGGCATGGAGACACCAGGGCAGCCAGCTGTACATCAGACCCGGACGGAGTCGCCACAGAGGTAAAGAGGGCGGAGTGAGGACATCGAGCAGCAACGGTCGCAACACCAATCCAGGCCACAGGAACCTGGCAAGAACCCAAAAACTAATTCTATTCCATGTTACCATTGCTAGTAATAGCAGTGGCTATTTTCTAAGTCAACTCAATTAATGTCAGGTAATTGACTTCTCCTCCAAGAACTTATCCAATCCTTATTTAAACACAGAGGTATTTAAAATCATGAGAGGTCTAGAACGGATAGATGTGAATCGTTTTTTTTAACTCTTTCGGATAATAGAAAGACTAGGGGGCACTCCATGAAGTTAGCATACGGCACATTTAAAACTAATCAGAGAAAGTTCTTTTTCACTCAATGCACAATTAAACTCTGGAATTTGTTGCCAGAGGATGTGGTTAGTGCAGTTAGTATAGCTGTGTTTAAAAACGGATTGGATAAGTTCTTGGACAAGAAGTCCATTACCTGCTATTAATTAAGTTGACTTAGATAATAACCACTGCTATTACTAGCAACGGTAACATGGAATAGACTTCGGTTTTGGGTACTTCCCAGGTTCTTATGGCCTGGATTGGCCACTGTTGGAAAGAGGATGCTGGGCTTGATGGACCCTTGGTCTGACCCAGTAAGGCATGTTCTTATGTTTTTACAGCTATATTAACTACACTAACCACATCTTCTGGCAACAAATTCCAGAGTAATTGTGCATTGAGTGAAAAAGAACTTTCTTCGATTAGTTTTAAATGTGCCACACACTAACCATGGAGTGCCTCCTAGTCTTTCTATTATCTGAAAGAGTAAATAACCGATTCACATCTACCCGTTCTAGACCTCTCATGATTTTAAACACCTCTATCATATCCCCCATCAGCCGTCTCTTCTCCAAGCTGAAAAGTCCTAACCTCTTTAGTCTTTCTTCATAGGGGAGCTGTTACATTCCCCTTATCATTTTGGTAGCTGCTCTCTGTACCCTCTCCATCGCAATTATATCTTTTTTGAGATTCGGCGACCAGAATTGTACACAATATTCAAGGTGTGGTCTCACCATGGAGCGATACAGAGGCATTATGTCATTATCCATTTTATTCACCATTCCCTTTCTAATAATTCCCAACATTCTGTTTGCTTTTTTGACTGCCGCAGCACAGGAACTGATGATTTCAATGTGTTATACACTATGACGCCTAGATCTCCTTCTTGGGTTGTAGCACCTAATATGCAACCTAACATTGTGTAATTATTGCATGAGTTATTTTTCCCTATATGCATCACCTTGCACTTATTCACATTAAATTTCATCTGCCATTTTGATGCCCACTTTTCCAGTTTCACAAGTCTTCCTGCAATTTATCACAATCTGCTTTTGATTTAACTACTCTAAACAATTTTGTATCATCTGCAAATATGATTATCTCACTCGTATTTCTTTCCAGATCATTTATAAATATATTGAAAAGTAAGGGTCCTAATACAGATCCCTGAAGCACTCCACTTCCCACTCCCTTCCACTGAGAAAATTGTCCATTCAATCTTACTCTCTGTTTCCTGTCTTTTAGCCAGTTTGTAATCCATGAAAGGACATTGCCACCTATCCCATGACTTTTTACTTTTCTAGAAGACTCTCTTGAGGAACTTTGTCAAACGCCTTCTGAAAATCCAAGTACACTATATCTACTGGTTCACCTTTATCCACATGTTTATTAACTCCTTCAAAAAAGTGAAGCAGATTTGTGAGGTAAGACTTGCCTTGGGTAAAGCCATGCTGACTTTGTTCCATTAAACCATGTCTTTCTATATGTTCTTTGATTTTGATGTTTAGAACACTTTCCACTAGGGATCTGAATCGTTTTTTAACGATTTAAATTATCGTCCGATAATTTTAAAATTGTCATTAATCGGTAAGGGACTCGATATAATAGGAATTCCCTCGATTTATCTTGAAAAATCATTAAATCGAGTATGGGAATTATTTGGGGGGAGGGCGGGAAAACCGGCACACCAAAACAACCCTCAAACCCACCCCGACCCTTTAAAACCAATCCTTTACCCTCCCCCACCCTCCCGAACCCCCCCAAAATGTTAAATTACCTGGTGGTCCAGTGGGGGGGGGGGGGGTCCCAGTGCGATCTCCCACTCTCGGGCCATCGGCACCATTTTGGCTACCACTGATAAAAATTGCGCCGATGGCCCAATAAAAAAAAACCCACCCCGACCCTTTACAAATTATCCCTTTGCCTCTCCCACCCTCCCGATCCCCCCCCCAAAACCTTTTACATGTACCTGGTGGTCTAGCGGGGGGTCCGGGAGCCATCCCTTCAAACATACCCTCGGTGCCGGTGCTGGACTCGTTTCAAAATTTCGCCGATCGCCTTTGCCCTCACTATGTCACAGGGAGCGACCATCGCACAATTAAACTCTGGAATTTGTTGCCAGAGGATGCAGTTAGTGCAGTTAGTATAGCTGTGTTTAAAAAAGGATTGGATAAGTTCTTGGAGGAGAAGTCCATTACCTGCTATTAAGTTCACTTAGAGAATAGCTACTGCCATTAGCAATGGTAACATGGAATAGACTTAGTTTTTGGGTACTTGCCAGGTTCTTATGGCCTGGATTGGCCACTGTTGGAAACAGGATGCTGGGCTTGATGGACCCTTGGTCTGACCCAGTATGGCATGTTCTTATGTTCTTATGTTCTTATGCTCTCTCTCTCTCCCTCTCCCTCCACCCCCCTCCAGTGGTTGTATGTAGGAAATACAATTCTGGCACTTAGTGCAAAAAAGTTATCTTTTCCTATTGCATGTGATATTTAGTGCATTTTTAATAAATCCAGGCCCAAGACAAGTGCAAAACAGCCCCCCCCCCCCCCCAGTGGGCAGAACAGCCCAAGGTGTAGAGTCTGGGGTATGACAGCAAGGCAGAGTATCAGAAAGAATTCCAAGGTTTATAGTTTGGGTATGGTAGGAAGCTACATGGCATGGGAGATGTCTGTCTTCTTGAAGTACTTGCTACTTTAATGATCTGTCATCAATATCACATTTGTGACATAAGCTTTTACATATCCTATTTGAATCTGAGCTTGAAGCTGGGTGGAATTTTGAGTTTCTTACGAAATTTGCTTTCCTATTGAATCATTTATCACAATTAGAACATGTAAATGTTTTCTCATCATTGTGGATTTCCTGGTAATTTGTGAGATTTGCTTTGTTAAAAAAGCTTTTTCCACATTCTACAGCTGAAAAGAATCTCTTCCATTTGTTCATTTTCAGATGTTCAATTAATTCTCTCTTCCTAATGAAACCTTGATCACATTCAGGACATGTTAAAGGACTCACCTGTGCTTCTTTTTTCTTGTACCTGCATTTTTTCCTTCTTTGGACAATACCCTTAGGTATAACAAGAAAGAAGAAGAGTGGGTGAACTAGGCTGGGATCCTAGAGATGTACAACAAAACAGTAAAGGAAACAGAAAAGAAACTGGATAGGAGGAGAGCCTTGTATTTTTTTTTCGGGTTTTTTTTTCTGGGGATAAAACGCCCCCATATAATCTACAAAGAAATAGGGTAGAATAACTAGGGCAGGATTGTAAATGGGTACAACAAAACACAGAACCAGAAAAGAGGTAGGGTGGGAGAAAAACTTGAATTTGTTTTTCTTATTTTACTTTTTTTTTTTCTGGGGGCTAAATATACCAGTATATCCAGGGCCATTTTATCCATATGGCAAAGGTGGCACTTTCCCAGGGCCAAGATTGATCCCCCCCAAAATTAAAGAGAGAAAATGTAAAAAAAAATAAAAAATAAAGAAGGTAAAATAAGATAGCTAACCAACGTGCCCTATTTTCTTCTTTAGGTCTTAATGAGGATCAGCTGAGTACATGGTTATCAAATTGAATAAAAAATGTATATGGTGAGGAGTGGGGGGCCCCAGCAAGTGACTTTTACCGAGGGCCTTATAGAAGCTTAAAACAGCCCTGAATATAACACACACAAAAAAAACAAAAAACATGGTGGGGGAATAGGTTGAGATCCCAGCAGCAAACAACATTGAGGCACTAAAATTTCCATGTTGGTGTATAATATTCATGGTAGCAGCAAACCCTTAGATGGTACATCTGCGGTATACAGGTAGGCATGTGGCAGCAAGACCCCCAACATAGTAGATATAGGGCATATTAGGTAGGCAGAGGGGTAGCAACAAGATCCCTAATGTAGTATATAAGAGGCATGGCAGAAGTGGTGGGAGCAAGACCCTTTGGGGCATGCTAAATATGCAGAAAAGTAGTAGTAAGACCTCTTTGGTGGTACATATGGGGCATGGCAGGTAGGCTGAGTGGTCAAAGCAAGACTCCTAAAGTGGTATAACTGGGCCATGGCATGTAGTCATGTGGCAGCAAGACCTTTAAGGTGGTATAGAAGTGACATGGCAAGTAAGCATGTGGCAGCAAAGCATTCAAGGTGCTTTCATTCACTTTGCCATTTGTACGGAAATTCTGGAAATCCAAGCAAAGGCAGATTCATTAAAAAAAAAAAAAAGACCAGCATTTCCATTAACTCTGGCACCAGCCTTTAGTTATGAGGGCTCACAATGTCCCCTGTCATTCAGAAGACACATTCATTGGGCAGGAAAGATAGTGCTGAGCCATCATGGCTAGGTCTGGCCATACCGTGGACTTGTGTGCCCAGTATTATTTCTAGTGTTTGTGTGTTCATGACTTTGGGCTCTGTGAGATAGCATGTCACAGAAATGGGTTATCCTGCTGGATTAGGCTTAGGGTCTCTCTTCCAAACTGCTTTAGCAAACATTCTATGTCTGGAGAGAGTTTTTTGATGGAAATGTGGTTTTAGTGTATTAAGGTGGGGGAGGAAGTGGTAACTGACAGGTTGCTGCTTCTGCTTGCACTACTTTCTGAGGTGGCAAGTCTTTTCTGTGCTACATCACCACTATGCATCAGCCTCTGGTGCTCCTTTTCACATGCCCTAGCTACCAGCATCTCCCTCATGAATGCGAGACACTAGAACTGAAGGTTGAGAATAAATTTTACCTATAGATCACACAGGGCTCAATACTGAGTGCTAGCTAGTTAAATAACTTAGCTGGATATGACTTCTCTGGCTAAGTTACAAGGGATATTGAGCGACATAACTTTGCACTTGTCTCCCCCCCCAAAAAAAAAAAATCTGCCTGCGGCCTGTGGGTTGGAAAACGGATGCTCAGTTTTGCCAGCGTCCGTTTTCCGAATCCATGGCTAACAGTGGGTTCGACAACCGACACCAATAAAATTAAGCGTCGGCTGTCAAACCTGCTGACAACCGCCGCTTCTGCCAATAAGGAGGCGCTAGGAAATTAGCATGGGCCCTTATTTGTATAGTGAATCGCATGCCCAGGAGAGGGGCCTGGGCGCGCATTGGGAGAGCGGGCACTCGCCTCGGAGCGCCGGCTCTCCTGCGCACTTTACTGCATCGGCCTATAAGTTAGACCAGCTCTATGGATGGTCTAATCTTTCCAAATAACTTAACTGAATAAGAATGAATATCACTACTTAGCTGGTTGTTAACCGGATATATAGTACCGCCCTGATCTTCCCACTACCCACCCACAAATTGATCTGCTAAAAGATAGCCGAATAAGTGACGTATCCAATAATCTAGCGGCTGCTGATTTTCAGCGTACTGCTAAATAGCCAGATAAGTCCTACTTAAGCAGCTATCAAGCACTGAATGCACTTTCAATATTGGGAACAAAGTGTAACAGGCAAGTATGTATTGTTTCGCATGAAAGGTTTCAGTCTCTCTTCAACCTGTTTCTACAAGAAGCCCAGAAACTGCAACATTTTTGCTACCATTCCCTCTTGATCTCAGAAACCCTCTAAAATTTTCTTCCAGAATATTTACTATAAACATGACCTTACCCAGTTTGGTACTTCTGGAACTAATTTCCTCCATGTCATCTTTGAAAGGCTTTAGGATTAGTAACAGCTGTCTTGTCACTACCCAGTAATGAAGTAATATGTTGCGTGTTCGGCTGCGGCAGACCCGCAGCCAGCCCTACTCACCCCCGACGCCTGGGTTCTGGACCTGGCCCTTCCTATTCAGCAGCAGTAGGCAGTCGCCTACGCGCCTGTGCTCCTACCATATTCCCAGATTCCTCTGGCAGCTCCGCGGCCGCCTCCAGTCCCAGTTGGATCTCCCCAAGTGTGCAGAGGGGAGATGCCGCCACCACATAGTTCCAGTCATTCTGCCTTGTGTGCGCACCTTCCTCGACTTTAAAGGGGCCGCGGTGGGAAACCTTCCCACGGCCCTGGATGATGACGAGGCTGGGCCCTGCTACTTTTGGCGGGCCCTGCCATCCAGTCTTTGCCTTGGCAACAGATCTCCATGCTTCTTGTCGTGTGCTTAGTTGCTACTCCTTCGTGTTCCTGTTCCTGCTCCTGTGCTTGTTCTATTCCAGTCCTGCGTTCCTGTTCCAGTTCCTGAGTTCCAATTTCCTGTTCCTGACCTTCACTTGTTCCTGATTACCTTTTGGACAGATTCCTGGCTTTGACCCTCGCTTGTTCCTGAGCACGCTTTGGATGGATTCCTGGCTTTGACCCTCGCTTTTTCCTGACCTCGCTTTGGATGGATTCCTGGCATTGACATTTGCTTGTTCTTGACCATGCTTTGGATGGATTCCTGGTTTTGACCCTCACTTGTTCCTGACCATGCCTTGGACGGATTATCTGGCTTTGACCCTTGCTTGCATCTGACCTAGTCTTCAGCCGCCTAACCTGACTTCAGCTTGAACCTGACCTTGCCTCCAACTGACTCCTTGGACTTGGCCTTTCTTAGGCTCTTGCCTACTTAGAAGCATGGACTTAATCTGTTCCTGTTCTCTAGTCTGCCTCAGCCTGTCTGGGCTTCTGGATCCAGGTCCTGTCTTGAACTAATCCCTTTCAGACCCTATGTCTCTGGTGCTTCCTGGCTCCCTGCCTTGAACATCCTTCATGGGATCAACTACGCGAAGGCCCACCTAAGACCAGCCGGCCTTGGTACCCAAGGGCTCAACCTGCAGAGAAGGAGGGCTGGTATTGGTGAAGCTCCAGTCGGCCTCCGCTTCCAGTTCTGCTCCACCTCCTGACGGTGATGACCCATGGGGACTTCCCCACGAGTAGCATCAACTCCACCTCGGGCCAAGGGTCCACCTCTGCAACATAATAGAGGTGATCCACACCTATTTGTTTCCAGAAACAAATCATAAAGGGTGTCTGCTCCACCACTAACTTCTTCAGCATGAGAAAGGTGGAGGTCAAGCAGATGTAAACATCTTGAATCATATTCTTTTATTTATTTATTTATTGAGGCTTTTATATACCAACTTTCTTGATACAAATCAAATCAACCCGGTTTACAATGAACTAAGCAGAATATAAAATTAACCAATCAACAAGAGATACGGAGCATACAGTTACATTATAACAAGGAAGCCTTAACTTGGAGTAGGAAAATAAAGAAGGGGTGACCGGAGCAATAAATATATAAAGTGAAATAAAATAGAATAAATACTATATACAGAAGAGGGGGCAAGGGGCCAACCTCTTTAATGGATATTATGCATGAAAAATATGGAGAATTTTGTTTACAAAGATGTGTGGTGTACGATTCTAGATCAGGCAATGGGGTTTGTAGTGGGGAAGGCTTGGCTGAACAGCCATGTCTTTAGTTTCTTTTTAAAAGTTGTTAGACAAGTCTCCAGTCTGAGGTCCGGAGGCATGGCGTTCCACATGGAAGGGCCTGCGGTAGAGAATGACCGGTCTCTGATGTTTGCGTGGTGCACTAATTTGATTGTAGGAATGTGTAAAGATCCCTTGTAGGCATCCCTTAAAGGCCTGGCTGTCGAGTGCAGTCTGAGAGGATGAGACAGATCAAGCGGGGTCTGATGGTGGATATTTTTATGAATGATTGTGAGAGATTTATGAAGGATCCGGAAGTTTACTGGGAGCCAGTGGAGATCTTTTAGAATAGGAGAAATATGCTCTCTCCGATTGGTATTTGTCAAAATCCTTGCTGCTGCATTTTGTAGCAGCTGGAGAGGTTTAATGGTAGAGGCTGGAAGACCATGCAGAATGGAGTTGCAATAGTCGATCTTGGAGAACAGAATGGCTTGGAGGACGGATCTGAAATCGTAGTGGAATAGGAGCGGTTTGAGTTTTTTGAGTACTTGTAACTTGTAACAGCACTCCTTAGTAGTGTGTTTTATAAAATGCTTTAGGTTCAGGTGACTGTCGATTAAGACTCCAAGATCTCTGGCGTGTGATATATGTGGAATATTTTGTGATTGGAGAAGTATGGGACTACCTTCTGGAGTAATTAGTAAGAGTTCGGTTTTAGAAGTGTTGAGCACAAGGTTGAGGCTGGATAAGTAGTGGTTTATAGTTTGTAGATGAGAGTTCCATAACCTGAGTGTTGAGTCCAATGATTTGGATATAGGGATTAAAATTTGAAGGTCATCTGCGTAAATATAGAATTTGAGTTTGAGGTTTGAAAGTAGGTGGCAGAGGGGGAGAATGTAGATATTAAACAGGGTGGGTGATAGGGAGGAGCTCTGGGGGTCGCCAAAAGGAGCATTAGTATGAGGTGATTCCATGTTTTTAATTTTTACCTTATAGCCTCTATTACTGAGGAAAGATTTGAACCATCTGAGGGCTGAACCTGTAATTCCTATGTCTGAGAGTCGGTTTAGGAGGATATTGTGATTTACCGTATCAAAAGCCGCAGAGATGTCGAGGAGAGCTAAGAGAAATGACTGTCCTTTATCAAAACCAATATATAGTTGATCCAGGAGGGAGGTGAGGAGGGTTTCCGTATTGTGTACTTTTCGGAAACCATATTGTGACGTGTGAAGTATATTGTGGTCTTCTAGGTAATTTGAAAGTTGCTTATTTACAATTTTCTCCATGATCTTAGATAAAAATGGGAGATTTGATATGGGACGGTAATTGTTGAGGTCTTCCGGGTCCAGATTGGATTTTTTGAGTATGGGTTTGAGCGTGGACAATTTGAGCGCGTCCGGGAATGTTCCTTGTGTAAGGGAACAATTGATGATATCAGCTAGATATTTGGATATGTATTCTGGAATGAGAATCAGTAACTTGGAAGGTATTTGGTCCAGCGGGTGGGTCGAAGGTTTCATTCTTTTTATCAGCGATTCTACCTCTAAAGTGTGGGTCGAATCAAAGGAGTCCAATCTTATGTCTGAGTTTGGTAGGAGAACTGTGTCCGGAAGAGGAGGATTTGTGTTGACAGGTAATCTGGCCAGGGTATTGGTGATTTTATTTTGAAAGAATAAGGCCAGGTCATTGGCCTTTGATTGAGCTGTATCGTCAGGGATATTAGGAAGAGCCGTTTTGGTAAGTTCTGAAACATAGGAGAAGAGGGCCTTTGCATCATACAGCATATTGTGGATGCGGTGAGCATAGAAATCTCTTTTTGTTCGAAGTGTTGCTGATCTGTACTGGTGGAGCGTAGTTTTGTATATGGAAAGAGAGAGGGGATTAGGATTCTTCCTCCATTCTTTTTCTTTCCGTCTTAGATTTTGCTTCTGAGTGCGGAGTTCGTTTGAGAACCACGGTTGCCTATTTTTATGGGAAGGGTTTATAATTTTTTTTTACAGTGGGCATAATTCGTTGGCTATCATTTCAGTGATGTTTTGCCATGAGGTGATAGCTGAATTGGGATTTGAAAGATCCAAATTTGGGAGTTTTCTGATCAGGGATTTGCCAAGATCTTCTGAAGAACAAGTTTTCCTGTAGTATAGAGTTGTAGGCTGATGAGGTGTGGTCAATCCTGTCAATGACCTGAAGGTGGAGTTGATCATAAAATGATCTGACCATGGGATTGGTAGGCATAAGGGGGGTGAGAGTGGGGTGAGATTAGAATTTGTGAAGATAAGGTCAAGAGTGTGACCCGCTTTATGTGTTGGTTGGTTAATGTGCTGTTTGAAGCCCATGTCCGAGAGTGCTGATAGGAAAGCATCACAGTTGGTCGATCGAGGATTGGCATCAATGTGGAGGTTAAAATCTCCAATGATTATGGCAGGAGAGTCTAGTTTTAAGTATTTTGCTATAACTTCTATCATGGGAGAGGCGTCTTGATCTAAAAATCCGGGAGGAGCGTAGGTGAGGAGGATTTGAAGTGACTTAGACTTGAATAAGCCTACCTCAAGTTTGGGTATAGTATAGATAGGTTGTTGCGTGAGGTTAAAAAGTTTTTTTGCAGCTATTAGGAGACCTCCTCCTTTTTTTTTTTCTTTCTGGGTAAGGAGAAGACATCATATGTCTGTGTGGGCAATTGATTTATTAGGACTGTATCTGAGGATTTTAACCAGGTCTCTGTGATGGCACAGATGTCTGGTTTGGTATCTAGCAGATGGTCATTAAGGATGTGGGGTTTTTTTGTGATTGATTGGGCATTGAAGAGTGATAAGGTGAATAGAGCCAAACCAAGTAATTGTGTGACTGGTGAGATCATTACCGGGGTTAGATTTCTACGGGTTATAGGTTGATATCTTAGTGTAGGCTTCATCTTGGAGAGGGAGTTGTGATGTAATATATGTATTGGGTGTCCTTGCAACATGGTTGTACTAGGGAGATTACTTTGATGGGGTTGTCAGAATCAGGTGTCCTATGACGTTGTGGCGGTAATAGATTGTGGAAATGTTCTTTAAGGAGGTCTGACTGATATGTTTGGTTGTGTAATCTTTTGTTGGATGAATGCTGAGGCTGTTGTTTGAGTGCTGAGGCTGTTGGTTGACTGCTGAAGTGGCTGGTTGAATGCTGAGACAGTGGTTTGAATGCTGAGGCTGTTGATTGAGTGCTGAGGCTGTTGGTTGACTGCTGAAGTGGCTGGTTGAATGCTGAGACAGTGGTTTGAATGCTGAGGCTGTTGATTGAGTGCTGAGGCTGTTGGTTGACTGCTGAAGTGGCTGGTTGAGTGCTGAGGTGGTTTGAATGCTGAGGCTGTTGATTGAGTGCTGAGGCTGTTGGTTGACTGCTGAAGTGGCTGGTTGAGTGCTGAGGTGGTTTGAATGCTGAGGCTGTTGATTGAGTGCTGAGGCTGTTGGTTGAATGCTGAAGTGGCTGGTTGAATGCTGAGACAGTGGGTTGAATGCTTAGGTGGTTTGAATGATGAGACAGTGGGTTGAATGCTTAGGTGGTTTGAATGCTGAGGTGCTTGGTTGAATGATGAGACAGTGGTTTGGATGCTGAGGCTGTTGGTTGAATTGAATGGTGGGTGGATGCTGGATGAGTTCTAGTGTGGTATTGGTGTGATGCAGCTCGGGGAAGCGAAGGTCGACACGAAGGGGCGAAACAAAGGGGCAGGCCCCTTTGTCGCGCTCCTTCGTGCGCGTGACGCCCAGCGCGCAGCGCCAGGAGAGTGGTGGTTTCAATAGCCCGCCGGTCGCGCCTCTGACATCACCGCCGCGACGTTTTTCGTGGGCGGTACGGGGCGAGGGCTCGCGGCTCGGCTAGGGGCCTGCTGGAGGCGAGGGCTCGTGCTTCGGGTCGAGGCTGGGTAGAATCGATGTATCGCAGCTCCGATGGCGGCTGGCTGGAGGCGGAGATTCGCGGCCTTTCAGGTAAGTGGATGCTGGAGAGACAGGCCGGCGATCGGCGAGGGAGCCCGATCGGGGTGAGCGGAACAAGAGGCCTTACCCCGACGGGCTTCAGCGCCGATTGCGCAGGCCTAGTTCACCGCTGGAGCCCAGTGGAAGATAAAAGGAGGATGTAGCGGAGAGCGGAGGTTTAAATAGCCCGCCGGTCGCGCCTCTGACGTCACCGCCGCGACGTTTTTCGTGGGCGGTACGGGGCGAGGGCTCGCGGCTCGGCTAGGGGCCTGCTGGAGGCGAGGGCTCGTGCTTCGGGTCGAGGCTGGGTAGAATCGATGTATCGCAGCTCCGATGGCGGCTGGCTGGAGGCGGAGATTCGCGGCCTTTCAGGTAAGTGGATGCTGGAGAGACAGGCCGGCGATCGGCGAGGGAGCCCGATCGGGGTGAGCGGAACAAGAGGCCTTACCCCGACGGGCTTCAGCGCCGATTGCGCAGGCCTAGTTCACCGCTGGAGCCCAGTGGAAGATAAAAGGAGGATGTAGCGGAGAGCGGAGGTTTAAATAGCCCGCCGGTCGCGCCTCTGACGTCACCGCCGCGACGTTTTTCGTGGGCGGTACGGGGCGAGGGCTCGCGGCTCGGCTAGGGGCCTGCTGGAGGCGAGGGCTCGTGCTTCGGGTCGAGGCCGGGTAGAATCGACGTATCGCAGCTCCGATGGCGGCTGGCTGGAGGCGGAGATTTGCGGCCTTTCAGGTAAGTGGATGCTGGAGAGACAGGCCGGCGATCGGCGAGGGAGCCCGATCGGGGTGAGCGGAACAAGAGGCCTTACCCCGACGGGCTTCAGCGCCGATTGCGCAGGCCTAGTTCACCGCTGGAGCCCCGTGGAAGATAAAAGGAGGATGTAGCGGAGAGCAGAGGTTTAAATAGCCTTTAAGAGGCATCCCAAATTCTGCCTGCTTCTTCTGGAGAAACTGCCCATCTTTCAACCTTCAATGGAAATGTCCACTTTTCTCTTGCATCTCTCTATCAGGTCCTTCAGGAATAGATTCCTGTCATTCTTGGTCCCAGGCACAGGGCATCCCTCACTGCCAGATGCAGCAAGTTTGCATAACAATGTATATAGCAAAATCCACAGTCTTTTTTTTCCTTTGTGATATTTTTCCCACTGTCTCTTATAAAGAAACCTGCTTGAAGTCTCCTGCCTTGCTGGTCTAACTGCCAACCCTCCAACATATTTCTTATGGCTGGCAGAATATTGCACAAAGAACATGGGCTGTGCATCAGTGGAATGTGCATGCTGATGCTCCATCCCATCCAGAGCTGCTGCTAGCCCCTGCCTCACCAGGTTCCATTCATATACTGTCAGGGAGAGGTAAGAATGCATGGCATTTGTGCTGGTTCAGATTTTGCTGGTGAATGCATGCCACTCCCTTCTAGGGATGTGCAGCCAAAACATTTTCGTTGCATTTGTGATACATATTCGTTGGGGGTCATTTCCGTTGCATTTGGACGTATGGCGTGCCCGATACGTTGATATGTGAATTTGTTTTCCGGTTCCCATTAAAGTCAATGGGGGAAGGATTTCCAGCCTATTTTTGGCTGCAGAATTGGGGTTTTAGTATCAATTTTGATGAAACTTCTGGGGAGCAATCATCACAACAACAAAAGAGCTCCAAGGTACTTAGACTGTGGCAAAGTGGCACCAAAGTGGCATGAATAGCCTAAGGCACTGTAAAGGTGCAAAGGGGTACCAGAAGTGGCAAGAGTGCAGCAAGAGTGTCAAAAACACACCACAGCTTCAATAGAGAGCACCGATAACAGATGCATGAACCCTCGAAGGCAGCACGACAGGCAAAGCGGCAAAACAAGTGGTATTGACATCCTATAGCACAATGAAGGGGAACATAGCAAGCAGAAAGACTAGCAACAACACACTGAGGAACCATAATAGTGGCAATAACACCACAAGGAGTTGAGTGAGTCATCTGGTGATTGGCAGCAAGGCAGAGTGGCAGAAAGTTGATAGGGGCAAGACAGGCTGGCAGAGCCGAGGTAGTCAGGTCCCTGTGGTTTGATAAGGGAAAGTCAAGGAGGCAAGACAAGATGAGGCTCAGCATGTGGTGGGACTGTCAACTGTGCATACTGTGCACCCGACCAGTCTTGAAACAGGGACCAGGGAGTCTAATACGAGTGCTAGGACCTGAAACATGATGAACTATGTCTGGGTGGAGTGGAACATCTGCGGGTGCCGATTTTGGTGGTAGTAGCAAATATTCAAACAAGAGCCCCGGGGAGCGTTCCCTTTCCTATCAGCAGGAAAGGGCTCCCTAGAATGGGTTTGCGCCTAGAGTGGGGTGTTTCCACTGGTGCCCAGTGAGCTCTTGCTGGTCTTTTAAAATCCGGTGGATGTTGCTGATATACAAACTACAGTTTTAAAGGCCGAGACAGAGGAGGGTGAATGTGAACAGCGGTTCAACATGGGTCAGAGGGTAGAAACAGGCAGGCTATACCTGGGGAGAGTTCCCTTTCCTTTGCGCAGGAAAGGGCTCCCTAGAATGGGTTCGCCCCTAAAGTGGGGGTTTCCATTGGAGTCCAGTGGGCTCTCGCTGGTCTTTTAAAATTAGGCTGGCTGCACCCGGGATTCCCAGGGACTGTAGTGTGAGAATATCCTTGACAAAAGACAGGTAGGCCGGAAAGCAGGCAGAGTACAGCTTGGCATAAAAAGAGGCTGATTTCAAAATGGAACAGCGGTTCAACATGGGTCAGAGGGTAGAAACAGGCAGACTATACCCGGGGAGAGTTCCCTTTCCTACGAGCAGGAAAGGGCTCCTTAGAATGGGTTCGCCCCTAAACAGTGGTTCAACATGGGATGGAGGGGAGAAACAGGCAGGCTACACCAGGGGAGAGTTCCCTTTCCTAAGAGCAGGAAATGACTTCCTTGGAATGGGTTGGCCCCTAGAGTGGAGCACGAGCCTTCAAAGCGTGGCGACAGGGAGCAGGGTGCCATGTGAACAGCGGTTAAACATGGGTCAACAGGTCCTAAGAGAGAGGCTGCAACACCGGGGAGAGTTCCCTTTCCTAAGAGCAGGAAAGGGCTTCCTTGGAATGGATTGCCCACTAGAGTGTATAATGGTACAAATTCTTTGGATTTAATCATTTGTAAACAGATCATGACTTCATAAGCAAGACGAATGAAGTTCTCTTCTCTGCCGCCCTGAAACTAAAGAAAACTCTTTGTTTTATTTAAGGATCCATGCTGTGAAGGATTACTAATTTTAATTGCAAGAGACTGAGGTTTCTCTTTGCAACGACAAACAAGCACAGCATTCCAGGACAGAGGTGAAACACTTGTAGGAACATAAGACCTGGATGGACAGGCAAAGCAGTTGAGGACAGAAGTCTATCCCACCTAGGGACATAAGGCCTGGACTGACAGGCACAGTAATCAAGGTCAAACACTTGTAGGAACATAAGGCCTGGACTGACAGGCAGAACAATCGAGGACAGAAGTCAGTCCCACCTAAGGACATAAGGCCTGGGCGGCCAGGCAGCGCAATCGAGGTCAAACACTTGTAGGAACATAAGGCCTGGGTGGCCAGGCAGAGCAATCGAGGTCAAACACTTGTAGGAACATAAGGCCTGGACGGACAGGCAAAGCAGTCGAGGACAGAAGTCAATCCCACCTAGGGACATAAGGCCTGGACTGACAGGCACATCAATCAAGGTCAAACACTTGTAGGAACATAAGGCATGGACGGACAGGCAGAGCAATCGAGGTCAAACACTTGTAGGAACATAAGGCCTGGACAGTTGACAGTCAGGCACAGCATTTGAGGTCAGGCCCTTGTAGGGATGTACGGCCTGGGCAGTGGATGGTCAGGCACAGCGTTTGAGGTCAGGTACATGTGCTGCAGTGCTTATATTATCTGGAGCATAGGAGGCAGTTGGAGCTGCTGCAAGGCTTTGAATTGCTTTTATTCATCTTGCCATTCACATGGAAAATTTGGAAACCCAAGCAAAGGCAGGTTTACTTTCAAAAACACTAGCATTTCCATCAACTCTGGTGCCAGCCTTGAGCGGTGAGGGCTCATGATATCCCCTGTCAATGAGAAGACACGTTCACTGGGCACACTGGTTGGTAGACATGACAGATATCGCTGAGCCACTTTGGCTAGGTGTGGCCAGACAGTGGACTTGTGTGCCCAATATGCCAGCGGATCTTTCTGCATGTTCTCTATAGACTCTGAGAGATACCGTGTTACTGACAGCTGTGCTGGTGTCTCCTTTGCTTGGGCGGGCTGAGAGTCAATTATGCCAGCTGCTTTCTCTCTCGCCCATTGCACAATTGATGAATCTTTATGGGCAACATGCCTTGGGTGTTCTGACATGGAGGAGGAGGTACTATCTGTCGCTGACACAGTGCTGCTCCTGCTTGGGCTAGCAGCACAACTCTCTGAAGTGTCTGCTGTTTTCACCTCTACTTCGTGCCTAATCTGTAATGGTGTTGGCCTCGTGCCTTTTAAAATCCCCTTACTTACATGGTAGAAGCAGTATTTGTGCACATAGGCATGCATCCACTTAAAATAGCGCGCCCCTGTACGTGTGGTCAGTCTATTTTATTAACATGCGCGCATATATACGTGTATGTTATGAAATGTCCATGCCCCTAGGCGGCCGACAAATGCATGCACATATGCACCCATGTGCCTGTTTAAAAGTTACAGTCCCTCGCAATACTCTGTATAATACCACAAAGTATGATGTTGTTTAATAATATTGGAAAGTCATTAAAAATGTTGCTAGCATTTTATATGATAGAGGAAGGTTTATAAAGGGAAGATTTCCTATATTTCCTGAATCATAAAATATATATTTTTAAGTGGAAATATTGTTTCCATAAGAAGTATAGAGAATTGCTTAGCTGCAGCAGCATTGGTCTTGGACATACTCCTGCCTCAAGAATGGGTAGATATATTGAGGTTTTAGGGCTTCTGGAGGTGAATAAAAGGCATACATGTGTTTGTGAATGGGTGTTTTGAGGCAAGTTTTTGGCCATAACTGAGGTCATAAATGGAGAATCTATGGTAACTCCAGCATACTTCAATCATGTTGCCTTGGATCATAATAAATACTTTTTTCATTGACAAATCTCATTAATATCTCATTTAATAACAGTTGTAATTTTTTTGTTTTGCTCTATTTGCCCTCCATTGGCCAAAATAATTTGGTGAATCAAACTCTGTAGGATTTGGTTGATATGACAGAGAAGGTGATTGAATGACTTGATATGCAAGCCAAATTATTTATTTATTTGTATAATTATGATGCCCATAGCAGCTTGCAATAAAATATAAATAATATTACCCAACACTAAAAACATGCAAATCAGAGACAAAAACAAAAATCATGGAGCTGATCAACCCATTAATCAGATTAGAAAAAAGTTTGCCTAAATAGGAATGCTTTTAGAGAACTCTTAAAATCTTAGAACATTCCCTCAGCCTAAGCTCTTGTGACAGCGAATTCCAGAACCTAAATGCTGCAATTGAGCATGTGTGATCTCTAGAGTCAGAAAGCCTAGTCTGTCAAAAAGAAGTTTCATTTTTTGCCTGTTCATTACAATAAGGTTATAATTTCATGAGAATCTGAATGTGTCTGAAAATTCTACTCAGAATGTAAAGAAAGATGTCATCACTTTGCAAGACAGCAAAACCTTTATATTGCTAATATCAGCATCCACAGATCTTTCTGAAAGTGCCAGGCACAGTATTATTAAATATATGCTAATCTTCATAAAAGCTGAAAGAACAACATGAGCCCAATTTTTATTTCACAGTTGAAAGCAACACTACATTGTTGAAACTATTAGAAAAGCAGTGATATGCTTTTCCCCTCAACACACGCTGTTTATTGTGCATTTCTAAAGCTGTCAAAAATAAGAATTTAAGTGAAATATGGCTCACTTTCCTCCTTAAAGTCTGTTACCCATAATTCTTCTTACACCCTTGGGCAATGTCACTGTATGTGGTAAAAGAAACAAACCTTTTTGTTTTATTTATAAATGTTTTTCGCTGTTCCTTGATGCTCTACATTAAGACAGTACTCTGTGCAATACCATAAAGTAAGATGTAGAATTTTGAATTACTAACAATTAAAATTTCATATTTTGCAATTTAAGAAAATATGTCGGTGTAACAAATAATGAGCTGGTCAAAGTAGTATGAATCAAACTTGAAACAGGCAGATTTTAGTCTGACTAAAGTAAAAAAAAAAAAAAAAATCCCTAGATTTCCCCGAGAGCTGCATGAAAAATTGTTCACAACGTTTTGGCTGTGGATCTTCCTAAAATTCACTGTGAATCTGCAGAAATTTGCCAAACTACAAGGGATTTACACAAATCCATGGCACATTTCTAAAGATTCCTTGCAGATTTTGGTAGTCTATTTCATTTAACAACAATAATGGCTCAAACTTATTTTACAAACTCATAGTGGTTGAATTTATCCTGGTAGTTTGGACCTTCTTTTGGCAAATGGATGCTGAATTGAAGCTTTTATCTTACGTGCATGGACCCTTGGGCCGAGACGAGGGTGGCGCTACCTGCAAGGAGAATTTGTGTCTGTCCATGGTGATCGCCACTGGGAGTATAAGTTGGGGAGTAGGGGTGGTAACCTATGATCATCACCCCCTGGTTCCTAGGTTTGTAAATTTCCCTGCTTCACAGGACTTTGTGCCAGAAAGTGCCTCTTCCCGGCACAGTAGAAACAGAGACCCAGGACGTGACAATGGTGCTTCTTCTCTGGTGTGAGGTGACTCTGCCTAAGCTGCATGGGTTCCTCAAGTCGAGCTCATGTGGGTCCTGCCACTGGACCTCGGCCGGTGCCGGCCATCCAGTGCTCCTACCATGTGACAGGGGTCGGCCAATGGCACGGATACCCTGTCACATGGTAAGGGCAAAGGGGCATTGGCGCCATTTTTTTTTTTTAGAACAGCTGATGCCTGGGAACGGGAAATCTTTCCCCGAGGCCCCCCTGGATCTCTCCTCTCCCTGAGGCCCCCCTGGATCTCTCCCCGAGGCTCCCCTGGACCACCAGGTAACTTTAAAAGGTTTTGGGGGGGGGGGGTTGGGAGGGGGGTCAATTTAAAGGGTCGGGTGGCTTGTTTTTTTTTAGCGGCGCAGGCCTCCCTAAAAAAAAATTAGTGACGTGAATTGGAATCAGAAACGATTCCAATTCAAATATCTTAGCGATCAGATTCCCCCCCCCCCCCAAGCCGAATCTGATCGTTAAGATGATCTGGCACACGATTCACATCTCTAATCATTAAAACCTTTCAAGTATCTGAAGGTCTGTATCATATCACCCCTGCTCCTCCTCTCCTCCAGTGTATACATATTCAGGTTCCTCAACCTCTCCTCATAAGTCATTCGATGGAGATCACCCACCATTTTGGTCACCCTTTTCTGAATCGCCTCCATCCTGTCTCCTTTGAGATACGGTCTCCAGAACTGAACACAGTACTCCAGGTGAGGCCACACCAAGGACCTGTACAAGAAACAACAAAAGATGAGTCACATGAAAAATCTGTGGGAAATGAAATTTTATGACCAGTGGATGAAAATATACAATCAGACTGTAATCTCAAAGAGCAAAATTCACAATTCTGCAAATATCAAAGTCAGAAGTCACAGGAGGAGTATACAGGATGGAATGCACTACCTGATATTTAATATTGTATCCCCTAAAAAAAATGCAATTCTGGGGATAAATTCAAATATAGAGTGTACTTTCGGTACCTTGCATCAGTGTTTTCTTATAGCCTTACAGAAAGAGGCAGATACTATAGAATGTTTCAGTACTAGAGTCTGCAGGTTTGATTCCTCATGTGGGGCATTTTTGGAATAAAAAAGCTTGGTTGCTGTACAGGGACCTGCCATAAGCTGTTTTTATACACGGCATAGGATAACTCCTATTCAGAAATCTCTCAGCTATGATTTTAGCTTGAATTTTAAAGTCATCCTGATCCAAACACAGGAGTCACAGCCTCAAATATTGTCCCAAAGGAAGACTTTTCTTACATATAGGGGTAGATTTTAAAAGCCTTGCGCCCAAGCGCCTATTTTGCATAGGCCATCGGCGCACGCAAAGCCCCGGGATGCGAGTAAGTCCCAGGGCTTTGCTTGGGGGGCACGTCGGGGGCATGTCGGGGGGAGCCTGTCGGGGGTGGCGCAGCATTTGGGGCATGTCCGGGGGCATATCCAAAGGTGTGGTGGCGATCCGGAGGCGGAGCCGGCGATGCGCGCAAGTTATGCTTGCCAGAGGCAGGCGTAACTCAATGAAATAAGGTAGGGGAGGGGGATTTAGTTAGGGCTGGGGGGTGGGTTAGATAGGGGAAGGGAGGGAAAGGCGGGGGGGGGGACAAAAAAAGTTCCCTCTGAGGCCGCTACGATTTTGGAGCAGCCTCGGAGGGAACGGAGGCAAGCTGCATGGCTCGGCGCGCGCAGGCTGCCAATTTTGCACAGCCTTGCATGTGCCAACCCCGGATTAAAAGATACGTGCGGCTACGCACGTATCTTTTAAAATCAGGCGTACTTTTGTATGCGCGAACAAAAGTACGCGCGCACTTTTTAAAAAGCTGCCCCATAGTGGGATGAAAACTGTCAAACCATAATAATTGATTATGTTCATTTAGTTTACAGTGAATACCTGTTGTGATTTTTTTTGTGGATGCTGGTTTTAGTTGGTTGAAGCTCCCAGAGACCTAACCTAGCTATCAGGAGGGAGAGAGAGAGAGACTGACTAGCCATAATGCTCTCACACTAGATAGGTATTTATATCCTTATGGAAGGCCCACCTAGGCACTCGACGTGAGGTTTAGGTATTAGTGTAGGGGTTAGGGGCCACTTTGACATTTAAAGTGAGATGTACGAATAGAACAGTGCTCTCTTGGGAAGATTTGATGACCCTCGGAGTGAGGACACTCACCCAATGATGAGATTTGTGCAATGTTCTCTCAACCTAGCTTGATGTTATCAGGTAGAGAGACTATCAAGCTAGGTTGAGAGAACATTGCACAAATCTCATCTTTGGGTGAGTGTTACTAGGTGGGCCTCCCATAGGGATATAAATACCTATCTAGTGTGAGGGCATTATGACTAGTCTCTCTCTCTCTCTCATCCCCCCAGTGGTCGTATGTAGGAAATACCACATTCTGGCACTTATCTCAAAGTGTGAAGACGTTATTGCAATTTGCGGTAACTTAGCTCTTCGCATAGGTATTGTGAAAGTGCCTATTATCATAAAACATGCCCCTTTTTCTCACGCAGGTGAAATTTAGTGCATTTTGATAAATCCAGGCCTAAATTAGAAATTTCTTGATGGTGAAAATTCATAGTAAACTTCAAACAAGAACCCAGTGAATTCAGCCAATCAGGAAATTCCAATAAAGTGGATGAAGTACTATTACAAATCATGAAAACATTATCTATATAACATTTCCAGCACACCAGATAATTACTCCAGGCACAATAAAATTCCACAGTGAAATCCAAATCAAAACTACATGTTTTGAAACTGATACGATTATAACTGAAGAACTTTTCTTGCCCAAGTCACTGCATTCTATGTACCACTTCACATGGAGTCCCTTCAAGGGCCACCACATTCAATATTCAATGTTCCAGTGATCCCAAATTTAATTCAATGAAGCAGCATGGCTTACATGATGAAACTGAATGGCATTTGTTATTTTAATGGATAATAGGGATGTGAATCGTGTGATCGATCGTCTTAACGATCGATTTTGACTGGGGGGGGAGGGAAATCTGATTGTCATGTTTTTTTTTTTAAATCGTAAAAAATCGTAAAATCGGGGGAGGGCCGGAAAACTGGCACACCAAAACAACCCTAAAACCCACCCCGACCCTTTAAAACAAATCCCCCACCCTCCCGAACCCCCCCAAAATGTTTTAAATTACCTGAGGTCCAGTGGGGGGGTCCCGGCATGATCTCCCGTGATCTTCCGCTCTCAGGCCACGGCTGTGTTACTAGAAATGGCGCCGGTGGCCCTTTGCCCTTACCATATAACAGGGCAAAGGTAACGCTGGCACCATTTTGGTTCCTGTCACCCGACGTCACGAGTGCAGAAGATCGTTCCCGGACCCCCGCTGGACCCCCAGGGACTTTTGGCCAGCTTGGGGGGGGCCTCCTGACCCCCACAAGACTTGCCAAAAGTCCAGCGGGGGTCCGGGAGTGACCTCCTGCACTCGCGCCGTATTGCCAATATTCAAAATGGTGCCGGCGCTACCTTTGCCCTCACTATGTCATACAACCCGTTAATAGACCCGTATGGCGCTACCTTTGCCCTCACTATGCCATACAACTCGTATAAGATCACGCCGGGACCCCCCGGCACTGGACCCCAGGCAATTTAAAACATTTTGGGGGGGGGTTCGGGATGGTGGGGGATTTGTTTTAAAGGGTCGGGGTGGGTTTTAGGGTTGTTTTGGTGTGCCGGTTTTCCGGCCCTCCCCCCTCCCCTGATTTACGATTTTTTGATGATAAATCGGGGGAATTGTTATTGTATCACGGCTCTAACAATTTTTGATGATTTAAAATATATCTGACGATTGTTTTAAATCGTCAAAAAACGATTCACATCCATGGTATCTTCAGTAATATACTTTAAATATGGAAAGTGCTTTTAAATGTTTTTTGTTGTTAAATTCATTGTTGACTTTATCTTATCCACACCAGAAATGAGTGCTAGAAAGGGTTACACAGTCCCAAAATTCCAAATCAATTTTAGATCCAATGAAAATTTTATTGTTTATATCGGCAACTCCACTGTGTATACAAGCATATTTTCTCAAGTGGAAGGGTCCCCCGACACGGACCCGTGTTTCGCCAGGGGCTGCATTGGGAGGGACGCACAAGAAGTTTAAATATATGCTGTAAACAAAAAATAATAAAAAGGACTGTGTGAGAAAGCCAACATCAATGCCGTACATCATTCAGAAATAAATAACACTTACCAAATTGAAGTTTTCAGAGTAACATAACAGGGAGCGCGTTACATGTCATTAAACAAGGAGCTTTAAACATGTCAGAAGGCGCCAAAAACATTCACAAACCAATCAGCTAAAGAGCTAAGTGTTATTTATTTCTGAATGATGTACGGCATTGATGTTGGCTTTCTCACACAGTCCTTTTTATTATTTTTTGTTTACAGCATATATTTAAACTTCTTGTGCGTCCCTCCCGATGCAGCCCCTGGCGAAACACGGGTCCGTGTCGGGGGACCCTTCCGCTTGAGAAAATATGCTTGTATACACAGTGGAGTTGCTGATATAAACAATAAAATTTTCTTTGGATCTAAAATTGATTTGGAATTTTGGGACTGTGTAACCCTTTCTAGCACTCATTTCTGGTGTGGATCTAAATTTAGAGTGCTAGCTGTGCTCGGCTGCTTGTTGACTTTATCTTATGCCAGCACCTCATTGGTTCTTTTGATCTGAGGGATGCTCCATAACAGTATCTTTTTGTTAATGCCTCAGCCTTCAGAACGAGCTAGCGGCGAAAGAACTTCCGGAAGACCTTGACGGCCTGGTAGAATTGGCCAACCGAATAGATCGCTGGATGAGGCTTCGCCTTCCAGTAGTCAAGGTGGCGAGGAGGTCCTCACCGCCTTCCAAGAATGCTTCTGAAGTTCCTGAAACGTCCGCCGAGGAACCCATGGAGTTGGGTCGTGGAAGAGTCTCCCCACAGGAACGCCACAGGCGAATAATGGAAGGACTGTTTTTACTGCGGAGCAGAGGGCCATCAGATAGCAGTATGCCTGACTCGGTCGGGAAACGCCCGGGCCTAGGACCGAAAGGAGGTCTCATCCTGGGCCGTGCTTCTCCTGTACCTCCACTAACGCTACCAGTTGCGTTAACCTTCGCCGGCGGCGAGTTCCACAATTTGGCCTTGGTGGACTCCGGTGCCGGGGGTAACTTCATCATGAAGAGTCTGGCGGAGAATTTGGAGTTACCACAAGCTCGCCTTCCAGCGCCCTTGGTCATCTCCTCCATTCAAGGGAAACCTCTCCCAGAGCGCGTGACATGCACCACAGTTCCGGTCCCACTGAGGGTTGGAATCCTCCACCAGGAGCGCATGCCATTGTATGTTTTGGAGTACTCCATACACCCAATCATCTTGGGCCTTCCCTGGCTGCAGGAACACGAGCCTCAGTTCAACTGGAAAACTCTGCAGTTGTCTCGCTGGGGGCCGAAGTGCCATGGCCACTGCCTCCAAACCGTGGTTCCCATCCCCTATTCCGTGGCTTCTACCAGCCTTCCTGGCCTGCCGGCCCCTTATGCCTTGTTTGCAGATGTATTCTCGAAAAAGAAGGCCGAGGTACTTCCACCCCATCATCCCTTCGATTGCGCCATCAATCTCCTCCCTGGTACTGAGCCTCCTCGGGGCCGCACCTACGCCCTCTCACCTGCTGAGATGCAGGCCATGAATGACTACATCAGAGAGAACCTGGAAAAGGGCTTCATTCGGAAGTCAAAGTCATCCGCAAGGGCGGGGTTCTTCTTCGTCGGGAAGAAGGACGGGACACTTCGTCCATGTATTGACTACCGGGGCTTGAATGCCATAACGGTCAAGGACCGTTACCCTCTGCCTCTCATCTCGGAACTCTTTGACCGATTACAGGGGGCGAGGATCTTTTCTAAGCTAGACCTCAGAGGGGCGTACAACCTCATTCGAATCAAGGAGGGGGACGAATGGAAGACGGCCTTCAACACCCGAGACGCCCACTATGAGTATGACACAGTGAGGGCAAAAGTAGCGCCGGCGCCATTTTGAATATTGGCAATATGGCGCAAGTGCAGGAGGTCGCTCCCGGACCCCCACTGGACTTTTGGCAAGTCTTGTGGGGGTCAGGAGGCCCCCCCCAAGCTGGCCAAAAGTCCCTGGGGGTCCAGCGGGGGTCCGGGAGCGATCTCCTGCACTCGTGACGTCGGGTGACAGGAACCAAAATGGCGCCGGCGCTACCTTTGCCCTGTCATATGGTAAGGGCAAAGGGCCACCGGCACCATTTCTATTAATGCAGCCGTGGCCCGAGAGAAGGAGATCACGCCAGGACCCCCCCACTGGACCCCAGGTAATTTAAAACATTTTGGGGGGGTTTTGGAGGGTGGGGGATTTGTTTTAAAGGGTTGGGGTGGGTTTTAGGGTTGTTTTGGTGTGTCGGTTTTCCCACCCTCCCCCGATTTACGATTTTTTATGATTTTTTAACAAAAAAACCCATGACTATCAGATTTCCCTACCCCCCCCCCCCCCAGCCAAAATCGATCGTTAAGACGATCGATCACACGATTCACATCCCTATTGTTTACTGTCCCCCTTCTAGTCATTAAATCAAATTTGATCATATTATGATCACTATTGCCAAGTGGCCCCACCACTGTTACCTCTCTCACCAAATCATGCTCTCCACTGAAAATTAGATCTAAAATTGCTCCCTCTCTCGTCTGTTCCTGAACCAATTGTTCCATAAAGCTATAATTTATTCCATCCAGGATCTTTATCTCTCTAGCATGTCTCGATGATACATTTACCCAGTCAATATTGGGGTAATTGAAGTCTAAAATTACAATCCAGAACAAGCTGCACTTTGAAGCAATATCGCATAGTACAAAAAGTGCAGATTCGTTGTCGATCCTGACAAAGTACTCACAATAATTTTCAAAGGTCAAAGAGGTTTTTATTCATTCAATCGGGCAACTCCACTGATTTATATTGCATAGAGCTTTACGGCGTCCCCCGACACGGTCCCGTGTTTCGCCTAGGGCTGCATCGGGAGGGCACGCCACCAGGAATTCATATGCAAAATACTGACAGCTGGTATGCTTATTTGGCAGGCGCTCCCAACTTTTGACCAGCTTGGGGGGGTCAGGAGGCCCCCCCAAGCTGGCCAAAAGTTCCATTTGGATCCAACGAGGGTCCCGGAGTGGACGCGCGGTGAATCACGTGACGTCCGCGTCACTCCGACGTGATGCCGACGTCACGTGCTCCTCGCAAAGGAATACAGGAATGACGTCCTGGACCACCAGGGAGTTTTGGTAAGTCTTGGGGGGGATTAAGGAGGGTGAGGGGTTTAAATTTTTATTTAGGGAATCGGTACACGTATGGACATAGCCTGAACTTATGGAATTCTACATTTGTCCATATTGACCGAAATTGACCCTCACCTTCGACTTATGGACTTATGAACATAAACTTTTTCTCTGCACATCCCTATAATCCAATAAGGTAAATTAAAATCTCCAAGAAGCATCACTTCTTCCTTCTTTCCTACCTTTTCGATGTCTTCTGCCAGATCTCTTTCCAGTTCATCTGATTTGGAGATCTGTAGACCACACCAATGTAAATGGAAACACTATCTTCTTTTTTTTTAAGACAACACACAGTGCATCTTCCCTTCCCCATTTCTATCTTCTCTATCCTTTCTGTAGTCTGGATTACTATATCCAATTCATTAACTTCACTGAGCCATGTTTCTGTAATAGCAACAATATAGAAATTTTCCTCCACCATTAGGGTTTTCAGATCTGGAATTTTATTGCCCAGACTATGAGCTTTTCTTATTCAGCTTGCTGCTTTTCCTGGATACCTTATCTGCTGCATTAAGCTGATTATTATTAACTGTTCTGCCCATTTCACATGTTTGCTGGGGTGACATTCCAACTTCTTCTGCCACCCCCATCCTGTAGTTTACATGCCTAATGAAATTTCATTTGAATTTCTCACTTAGGATTCTTTTTCCTGCTACTGACTGATGTAACCTTTCTTTACCATATAGTCTTTTATTATTCCATATATAGCCCCAGCTCCAATGTATCCAAAATCTTCTTCCTTATAAAAAGGTTTTGAGAGAAGTATTGAAGTTGTCTATATGAATTAGCCTTTTCTTTGCCTTTACATGTACAGGTAATAATTCTGAAAAGGCAATAGTCTTGGTCAAATACTCAGTCTATTTCTCCAGAGTCTGGAAATCACTCTGAATGTGTGGATGTTTCTAGCAAGATCATTGGTCCCCAAAGCAATGTTAATATTGATTTTAGAGTCCTTACTATATTCATTAATTACATAAATTATCTGATTTACATTTCTACCAGCTGAGGA
Organism: Rhinatrema bivittatum; assembly: GCF_901001135.1. NCBI lineage: Eukaryota > Metazoa > Chordata > Amphibia > Gymnophiona > Rhinatrematidae > Rhinatrema > Rhinatrema bivittatum. Next base: position 84,817,911 of record NC_042615.1, on the reverse strand, counting down.
TCCTGGAAGGCATTTAATTGCTGTGTTCCCCTTAAAATTATCTCCTAGATTAGTGCCTTTAATGACAATGTCTATCAGAACAAGGAGTTTTCTGCTATGAATTTTGACAGTGTTGTGGAATTTCTATGTGCTTTGGCTATGCACTTTTATTTTAGATACCACTTCAGTACCGATTTTTAGGCCATCTTCTTTTTCTAATACAGAAAAGGCTGTATTGGTATCTTTTCTGAGAATGGGTGTCTTCAAGTATGGCCCACTATAATCCATTTATTCCTGGTGTTCTGAAGTAGTGAAGGCAACATTTCTGAATGCATTAATTTGGGGGAAGTTTCTTTGGAGATTGCTTATTCTTTTTTAATTCTAGCTAATTCAGCTCCCCAGCGCTGCATGACGATGTGGGACAGGACCTTTTTCTTCATTTGCCAGTGAGACTGCTGCCCTTTCGCACCGGAATCGCCGCCTGAATCGCCGCCGCTTCCAGCCCTCCACCCGCCGAAGCAAGCGCGCCCGGAGCCGCCGAGGAGACCCAAGGCCCGCCGACCCCACGAGGCTGAGACCAGGCCCTCCCTCCACTCCACCGCAAGCAGCCCAGCCGCCATACCTCCAGGCCTGCGACCGGGCTCCAAGTTCCTGCCCCACACCAGCCGGCAACCAATCGCGGCTCCCCAGCGCTGCGTGATGCGTGGGACAGGACCCTTTTCTTTTAACCGCCTCTCCTGTAGGCACTGCTCGCCGGCGTCGTGCACCAAAGGAGCGCAACAAAGGGGCCTGTCCCTTTGCACGCCCCTTAGCGCTGCCCCTTATAGCAAACCCACAGCGCAGTCCCCCTCTTTCCCCCATCCTCCCTGCCACCTTAATAACCTTCACCCTCTCCCCTGCAATCTTTCGCAATGGCAATCATCCCCATCCCCCGCATCCATCATCCATTTTCCAGACCCGCTTTCCCTACCTCCACAAGCCCTCCACTCGGCGTAACTCCCTAATCCCCATCCTCATCTCCCCATTTAGGCCTTACTACCCTCTCAATAGTACTATTTAACGCACAATCCCTCTCTAAAAAAAAACCCTATCCTAAACGATCTACTAATTGACTGAAGCCAGACATCTATGCAGTTACCGAGACCTGGCTTAAAGACACTGATGTTGTTCTTCTTAACCAACTCCCCACATCTTCTTATGAGATTTTCTCTATTCCACGATCCAAAAAAAGAGGCGGAGGCCTCCTCCTTGCGGCTAAAAAATCCCTAAATCTCAAACCTGTTCCTTTTGAAACTCTGCCTAAACTCGAAATCAGCCTATTCAAATCCATGGAACTTCAAGTTTGCCTAGTCTACTCTCCCCCCTGCTCTCCTCAAATCCAACCCCTCTCCCCTCATTGAACTTATTGCAGACAATATCAATATTGACATCCCTACCATAATACTCAGAGATTTTAACCTCCATGTCGACTCCCTTCCACTAACATCATCATGCAAAGCCTTCCTCAGCTACCTCCATGCTATCGGACTCCAACAAATCATTTCCCCCCCCACCCACAAAGCTGGACATACCCTATACCTGATATTTACCAACTCCTGCATCCAGCCCACTAGCACATCCACTTGCACCCCAGTGCCCTGGTCTGACCACTGTCTTATTGAATCTCTTCTCTCCTTTAATGTTAAGTCTCCTAAGAACCTTACCCAAAGCTCTACCATAATTTTCAGAAAGTCCTGCCCTAGTAACGATCTAATTTCAGCACTATCCAACTCTCTACCCAAACTCGACTGCACTAATCCTGAAACCGCCATAGCCTCATGGAGCAACCTCGCGTTGGACATTGCCAACAAACTCTGCCCAATCTCTCGACGTGATCTTTCCCCGGCATCCAAACACTCTAACCCTTGGTATACCACCGAGCTAAAAATAATGAAAAATAGACAGAAAGAGAGAACTTGGTGCAAGAACCCGTCTCCACAACATACCTCCAACTACAAATCTGCCCTTCACTGCTATAGAATCACCGCCCTTAAGTCCAAAAGGGATTTCTATGCCTCAAAAATCCATGAATACATGTACAACCCCAAAGCGCTCTTCTACTTTGCAGGCCTCACCAAATCTTCACCACCCTCCATACCTGACTCCGAAGCCTCTGCCAAAAGTGAAGAATTGGCACTCTTCAACAGCAAAATATCAAACCTCCTCTCCAGATTCCCCAACACCCAGCATGCCCCTCCCACAGGGACTTGATCTCCCTCTGCCTCCCTAGCCTTGCTTGAACTCACATCCTCCAAAGAAATTGAATCCATACTCAAAAAGATTAAACCTGCCTCCCACCCCTCTGACACCATCCCCACTAAAGCACTTCTTTCTATCCCTAACTCCATTTCCAAAGTGATAGCCGACATCATCAACTGCTCACTCTCATCAGGCATAGTCCCAGACACTCTCAAGAAGGCAGTGGTTAAACCCCTCCTCAAGAAGCCCTCGCTAGACCCCAAAGACCCTGTTAATTTCCACCCCATTTCGAACCTCCCGCTCATCGCCAAACTAATGGAAAGAGTAGTCAACACACAACTCATGGACTACCTCGAAAACCACAAGATTCTTCACACTTCACAATTTGGTTTCCGTAAGCACTTTAATACGGAAACCCTCTTACTTACCCTCTCTGACCACCTACTGAGAGGAATGGACCAGGGCCATTGTTACCTCCTCGCCCTCCTTGATATCTCTGCTGCATTTGACACCATAAGCCACAACCTCCTCCTATCCCGCTTATCGAACATCGGCATCTCTGGCCTAGCCCTCCTATGGTTCAAATCCTACCTGACTAAACGGACCTTCTCTGTTAAAATAGGTAATGCTTTGTCCTCCCCCACTCCCTGTTGCAAGGAGTCCCCCAAGGTTCCTCTCTCTCCTCTACTCTCTTTAACATTTTCCTCACCCCCCCCTCTGCCAATTACTCTCACTTGGTCTAAAGTTCTATCTATTCGCTGATGATGTTCAAATCATCATACTGATCCATAAATCCATCTCTGACACTTTAAAGTACTGGGAATCCTGCTTCTCATCCATCAATTCCCTACTCACTAACCTCCACCTCGCCCTTAACACCAACAAAATGGAACTACTATTTATCTCCCACCACTCCACTCCCAAACCCTCCCTGGCAAGTGACCCATCGCTCACTTCCATCACTGCACAACTCACTGTTAGAGACCTTGGAGTCACTTTAGACCAACAACTAAACTTAAAGAAACATGACAGCTCTATCCTCAAAGAAGGTTTTTTCAAATTCAAGGTTCTAAAGAATCTAAAATGCTTGCTACACTCCCATGATTTCCGTACCATTATTCAAGCCACCCTGTCCTCAAAACTGGACTATTGCAACTCACTCCTCCTTGGGATCCCTTACTCCATCTTAAAACCGCTCCAAATGCTCCAAAATGCAGTAGCAAGAATCATCACAAACACCTGCAAATCTGACCACATTACCTCCATCCTCAAAGACCTCCACTGGCTCCCCATCCCATCTCATATGCTATATAAAACCCTCTCCATCATCCACAAATCCCTATACTCTCATGACTCCAACTGGCTCGATTTTCCTTTCAGTATCACACCCTACTCAACCCACCAGAACAACCAATAAAACAACCCTCCATGTGCCTTCCCTTAAAAAAGCTCACCTTTCATCTACAAGGGGCCAGGCTTTCTCCATTGCCGGTCCCACCCAATGGAACTCCCTGCCTACAAATCTCCACCTTGAACTTTGCCCCTTCAAATTTAAAAAGAAACTAAAAACATGGTTATTTAAATAGGCCTACCCTGACTAACCTGCTTGCCCCTTTCATTCTGAAATCAGCCATATATAGCGCTCTGTACCCTGCAGATAGTACCGAACTCTGTTTATAGTTCGGTTCCTGTTTCTCGATTTTAGTTATTACTTGCTGTCCCACATATGGTTAATTTGTTACTCACTCTTCATGTTACTGGCAGATATAAATGACCTGTCTTTCCATATTGCCATCTTGGCTGCTTCTTTCGTTTTATCCCCACCCCATACCCTGTTTTATGTACTTTCCATCTTTTTGTTGAATGTGAACCAGCATGATGTACCCACTAATGCCGGTATAGAAAAGTTCCTAAATAAATAAATAAACAAATAAGTAAGTCAACTTCTTTTTTTTCAATGAAGAGAGCTGTGAACAAATAGGGCAAGCTCTAAGCTTCCAGATGGTATGCCTTAAGACAAAGACCTCACAGTTAATACACTGAATCATAGTCTTTAAGATAGGTGATTAGATAATGAAATCCTTTAATATTTATTTTATTTATTTTATTTATTTAAGGTTTTTATATACCGGCAATCATGAGAACATATCTTGCTGGTTTACATGAAACGGGAGTGCATTAAATACATCAAACTAGAACTGAGGTGACCGAAGGTACAGTTACAATTAACAAGGGTAGCAAAACTTGGTGAAGAGGAAGAAATAGGAAAGAATAAACTGGTTAAACGATATACAAGTCAAATTACAAGTTATGTGCAAATGGCATGATTAATGGCTGAATGTTTTAGAGGAGTCTTTGGATTGTGTCCTTGGATTGTGTCATTAAATTGTGTCTGGGAAAGCTTGCTTGATAAAGATTTGCTTTGTGCCTGGTTACCAGTAAATTTAAGGACCCTAGCAAAAGTATATTAGAAGAGCAAGCCCTGGAGTAGGTGGATAGAGAAGTAGGAAGGGAGGGCTTTAAACAGTTGAGATTACAAGCAAATAGGGATGTGAATCAGGCTTCGGACGATTGAAAATATCGTATGATATTTTCAAAATTGTCATAAATCGGGGGCTCCTCCAAAATGATAGGAAAACCCCACGATATTGTTTGTGGGGGTTCTCTTATCGTTTTGGGGGAGGGCGGGAAAAATAGCACACAAAAATAACCCCTAATCCCACCCTGACCCTTTAAAACTAATCCCTTAGCTTCCCCTACCCTCCCTACCCCCCAAAAAACCTGCCACTAATCAAAATGGTGCCGATGGCCCTTTTCCCTTACCATGTGACAGGGTATCCGTGCCATTGGCCGGCCCCTGTCACATGGTAGGAGCACTGGATGGCCTGTGCCATTTTTAAAGATGGCGCCAGCCATCCAGTGCTCCCTCCATGTGACAGGGGTCGGCTAATGGCACGGATACCCTGTCACATGGTAAGGGCAAAGGCAATCGGCGCCATTTTTATTAGTGGCAGCCGACGGCCCGAGAGCGGGAGATCACTCCCGGGACCCCCACTGGACCACCAGACGGACGAAAAAAAAAAACACGATATGAATCGGAACTGGAATCCGAACCGATTCCAGTTCCGATTCACATCTCTACAAGCAAACAATAAAAACTAGCTTTGCCTTACATGCAATTATTGGGATCTTGTCTAATCCACAGGGATTTATCCCTTACTTTCTCTTGAGCTAACAATCTAAAATACACACTTTATGCCCTTTAGTGTTTAAATTTAAGCAACCTGCTCCAAAAGGCACATAACAATGTTTGAAGGTTTTCTGCTATATCACAGATATTTAAGGCAGAAAAATATATACTTAATTGGGAGCTCTCCTGTACTGGATAAACCTGCAAGGAAATGGTACAGGCATCCTGAAATACACAAGCTTTCCTGGCTAATATTGTTGTTTGGATCAGCCATATCACAAGAAAAATCAGGATTCTGTTAGAGGAGGTTTTTATCCCTTTTTCTTCAGGTAACAAACAATCTAAAATTCACAAATTATGCCCTTTAGTGTTTAAATTTAAGCAGCCCCCCTCCGAAAGGTACATAACAATGCAAATAAAGACAACTTTTCTGCTAGTACACAGACATTTAAGGCATAAAAATATATTCTTAGCTTGAGAGCTCTTCTTTACAGGATAAATTTCCAAGGAGCTCTTCTGTACAGGATAATCTTCCATGCAAGTTATAATGTTCAGTAGCAAACTTTCTTGTGCACATAATTGGGTGCATATGAGCAGTTTTGAAAGTTATCCTCATGTTACACTCCAGCTGGGTCGTGTGTGTCCCAGATACATTCACTCTCACCCCTTGGTATAATCCTGTCAGTCCTAGTTACATTCCGGTTTGGCCCAGTCTTCCCCAGTCTGCCCCAGTCTCATCCTCTAGTCTGCTGCCATGTCCACTCACCAGGAGAAGCCACCCCACCAAACATAAAGTGGCAGAACAGCATGAAAGTTTGAAGCTGTGTGTGTAAATGAGTAGTAATTTATTTAAATAAATGTATCACCTAGTAACATTCAATGAATGTCCCCTAGTCCTTGCATATTTTGAAAGAGTAAACAACAGTAATAAATATACTCACATAGACATGATGATGGTTGCTAGGGATGTGAATTGTTTTTTGACGATTTAAAAAAATCGTCAGATATTTTTTAAATCGTCAAAAATCGTTAAGAGTCGCGATACAATAGAAATTCCCCCGATTTATCCTGAAAAATCGTAAATCGGGGGAGGGCGGGGAAAACCGGCACACCAAAACAACCCCTAAACCCACCCCAACCCTATAAAACGAATCCCTTACCTTCCCCCACCCTCCCAAACCCCCCCAAAAACTTTTTACGAGTACCTGGTGGTCCAGTGGGGGCACGGGGACCGATCTCCCGCTCTCGGTCCATCGGCGCCATTTTGGCTGCCACTCAAAAATGGCGCCGATGGCCCGATAAAAAAAACAAACTACCCAACCCTTTAAAAATGACCCCTTAACTTCCCCCACCCTCCCGATCCCCCCAAAACATTTTAAAATTACCTGGTGGTCTAGTGGTGGTCCCGGGAGCGATCTCCCATTCCCAGGCCGTCGGCTGCCACTCATAAAGATGGCGCCGATGGCCCTTTGCCCTTACCATATGACAGGGTATCCGTGCCATTGGCCGGCCCCTGTCACATGGTAGGAGCACGGGCTGGCAGGCACCATCTTTAAATATGGCCGCTGCCATCGTAAAGATGGCCGCCGCTATCTTTAAAGATGGCTTCCGCCGTATTTAAAGATGGCCACCGCTGTCGTAAAGATGGCTGCCGCCATCTTTAAAGATGGCACCGGATATCCAGTGCTCCTACCATGTGACAGGAGCCGGCCAATGGCACGGATACCCTGTCACATGGTAAGGGCAAAGGGCCATCGGCGCCATCTTTATGAGTGGCAGCCGACGGCCCAAGAATGGGAGATCGCTCCCGGGACCACCACTAGACCACCAGGTAATTTTAAAATGTTTTGGGGGGCTCAGGAGGGTGGGGGAAGCTAAGGGGTCATTTTTAAAGGGTTGGGTGGGGGTTTTTTTTTATCGGGCCATCGGCGCCATTTTTGAGTGGCAGCCAAAATTGCGCCGATGGCCCGAGAGCGGAAGATCGGTCCCCGCGCCCCCACTGGACCACCAGGTAATTGTAAAAGGTGGTTTTTGGGGGGGGGGGGGGGTTCGGGAGGGTGGGGGAAGGTAAGGGGTTAATTTTAAAGGGTTGGGCCTTACTAAAAAAAAAAAAAAAAAAATCACCACCAATCAGATTTTTTTCCCCCTCTAGCCGAACCCGATCTTTAAGACGATCGGGCACACGATTCACATCCTTAATTGCACATACATCATTTTTTTAAATATCTCATTCTTCATTTAAAAGAGCTTATTCCACATACAAGGAGACCTTGCCCCAACCCACCCCCTTTTTTCACAAATAGTGTTAAACGCAAAAGCTCATATATGCACATATGCTACATGTTTATAAAATATGAATTGTGTGCAGATAAGAGCATAAAACATATGATTTAACACACTGGGTTAGAACAATGGTCCATCAAGCCCAGTATCCTGTTTCTAACAGTGGCCAATCCAGGTCATAAGTACCTGGCAGGATCTAAAAGATCAATAAATTCCATGCTGCATTGCTTATCCCAGGGATAAATAGTGGATTTCCCCAAGTCCACCTTAATAATGCTTTATGGACTTTTCTTCAAGGAACTTGTGTAAACATTTCTTAAATCCGTCATCTATACTAACAGCTTTCACTACATCCTCCAGCAATGAATTCCAGAGTTTAATTATGCATTAAGAAAAAATATATTTTCTATTTATTGTAAATGTATCACCTAGTAACTTCATTGAATGTCACTTAGTCTTTGCACTTTTTGAAAGAATAAACAACATATTTGCATTTACCCATTCCACACTACTCATTATTTTATAGACCACTATCATATTTTCCCTCAGCTGTCTCTTCTCCAAACTGATGAGCCCTAAACTCTTTAGCCTTTCCTCATATGGGAATCATCCCATGCCCTTTATCATTTTGGTTGTTCTTCTCTGTACCTTTTCTAATTCTGCTATATATTTTTTGAAATGGGGTGACCGAAACTGCACATGATATTCAAGTTGCAGTCACACCATGGAGGAATACAGAGGCATTATGATATTCTCCATTTTATTCTCCATTCCTATTCTCTAATAATTCCTAGAATTCTATTTGCTTTCTTGGCCACTGCTGTACACTAAGCAGAAGATTTCAACATATTATCCACAATGAGCCTAGATCCTTTTCCTGAATGGTGACTCCTAATATGGAACCATGCAATGTGTAACTATAATTTGGCTCCTCTCTACATGTTTAACTTTGCACTTGTCCACGTTAAAGGTCATCTTCCATTTGGATATCCTGTCTCCCAGTCTTGCAATGTTCTCTTGTAATTTCACACAATCCACTTGTGATTTGGCAACTTTGAATAATTTTGTATCATTTGAAAATTTGATCACCCTACTTGTTGATCCCATTTCTAGGTCATTTATGAATATTTTTAAAATCATCAGTCCTAGTACAGACCCCTGGGGCACTTCATTATTCACCTTTCTCCATGTAGAAAATTAACCATTTAGCCCTACTATCTGTTTTCTATCTTTTAACTAGTTTTCAAACTGCAATAGAACATTGCCTCCTATCCCATGACTTTTTAATTTCTTCAAGAGTCTCTCATGTGGTATTTTGTCAAATACTTTCTGAAAATCCAAATACACTGTGTCAACTGGCTCACCTTCATTCACATATTTATTATTGCTCACAAAGATTTAAACACAATTTAAAGACCTGGCTCTTCTCACTCACATACTCCTAACACCCCTCCCTCTCCCCTCTCTCTCTCTCTCTCTCTCCCCCAGTGAATATATTGTAAATTGCCTCTCTCCCTCCCCCGGTGAATATATTGTAAATTGCCTGTAATTACTTGTAAAGTCTCCCCTTCACCCTGTTTCCACTCCCTCTACCCAATGTTATGATTCTGTAAATACTTCCCCCTCATTTACCTTTCCATTATCCTATTTATCGTTGTCATCCCTTTTGATTGGTTTCTTGTTTATACCCTATTTTATCTTTGACTGTTCCTCTGCGAAGCTTGTTGCTACGTTGAGTTACCTGTAAACCGAGATGATGTTCCCAACATATCTCGGTATATAAAATGCTTATAAATAAATAAATAAATAAATAAATAAATTCACATCTTCAAAAATAGGTAACAAATTGGTGAGACAAGACTTCCCTTGTCTAAATCCATGCTGACTTTATCCCATTAAATTAGATCTAGCTATATGTTCAGTAATTTTGTTCTTTAGAATAGGTGTAATCAGTTTTCCCAGTGCTGACATCAGGCTCACTGGTCTGTAGATTCCAGGATAACCTCTGGGACTCTTTTTAAAAACTGGTATTACATTAACCACTCTCCAATTTTCAGGAACAGTAAATGATTTTAATGTTATTTTACAGATAATAAAGGAGGTCTGTAATTTCATTTCTGGTCCAGGGGATTTCTTGCTCTTTAGTTTGTTAATATGCCCTAGTATATGTTGCACTCTCCGGTCGCTTACGCAGCATGGCCAGCCCCGCTCACCTCGCTACTACATCAGCCAGCACCGGGCTCACCTCCACAGTGACCTCGGCCAGTGCGTGGCATCCCGGCTTCCCTGCTCTCCTTCGCCGGACCAGGCCTCACAGCGGAGCTCCCGTTGGGGCTCCGTGTCTTCCTGCAACTCGGCCCCACCCCTAGGCATGCACACGCAGCCAATGTCACGCCTTTTAAGGCTCCTAGCATGGGAAACCCAGCTCCGACTCTCCCCGATGATGTCAATGGCCTGCGGTATATAAGGCTCGGCTCTTGCCCTTAATCCCTACCTTGGCATTCGAGTCGACACCGTGAGTGTTTCTAGTTTGCCTGCGTATCTGTCTGTGTTCCAGCCTTTGTTCCAGCTTTTGTTCCAGTCTCATTCCAGTCTCATTCCAGTCCTGTTCCAGTCCTGTTCCAGCGTCCCTTGTCTCCTCGTCTCCCCAGATTGTACCTTCGGACTGTCTTCTCGGCACTGACCACGACTTTCCTTGACCATGTTGATTGCTGCCTGCCTCTGACCTTCTGCCTGTTTCCACGACTATGTCTGACCCCTGCCTGCCCCTGACCTTCTGCCTGTCTCCAGGTCCACGTCTGCACGCTGCCTGGAACTGACCTCTGCCTGAACTCGACCACATCTGACTGCCTCCTGGATCTTGACCCCTGCTTCGGCTGACCACCCAAGGATTGACTACTGGAATTGACCTCTGCTTTTCTCGACTATCCACGGACTGATATTTGGCACTGACCTTGCATTGGCTGACCACGCTTCCTTGGTCAGCCAATGCAAGGGAAGACCTTGCATTGGCTAAGATCAGTGCCAGGTTATCTGGCATTGATCTTAGCTATCCATTCAGAGACACTCTTCTGGCCTTCAGACACAAAGGAATTCCAGGCTAAGGGTTGACTGTGCCCCCTTGCTTGTGGTGGGCACACCTTTTAACTTTCTATCAAGGAGATCCTGCAAGTCCCACCTAAGACCATGTGGCCTGAGTACTCAAGGGCTCAACCCGGGGGTACCTAGGGTTGCTCATGGTGAAGCTCCAGCTAGCCTCTGACTCCTCTTGTGCTCCACCTCCTGGTGGCAGGTGCTCTCTGGGTCCGACCAGGGAGCCTACCAATCCTGCACTAGGCCAAGGGTCTACCTCCTGGTGCAACAGGTTGCCAGGGCCATGGACTCGGCGGAGTCTCTCGCCATACGGACCATCCCAGGTCTGGCCGCAACTATTCAAGAACAATGAAGAGCCATAGAGACTCTAGCCTCCTCTGTAGAGGAACTCCACTCTCAAATGCAGGACGCAGCAATGGCCAATCCAGTGGGCCTAACCTCTACCCTTCTACTGAGAGCATCACTGGCATTGCCAGCACCTCCTCGCTTCAATGGGGATCCTGCCTCTGCCGAGGCTTCCTCAATCAGTGCTTCATGCAATTTGCTCTCCAACCCTCCTTGTTCCTGAAGGAGTCTACAAAGATAACCTTCATTCTCTCTCACCTTGAGGGGAAGGCCCTGGCATGGGCTTCTCCACTTTGGGAGCATTCTGACCGTATCCTCTCACAACTGTCCCAATTCATCACCACCTTTAAACAGACCTTTGAAGATCCTGGCCATCAGGCAGTTCCTGGCCATCAACCACTCCACCTTCATCAAGGCTCCAGATCCCTTTCGGAGTTCATGGTAGAGTTTCGTACTTTGGCAATGGAACTAGGATGGCAAGAGGATTGCCTTCAGGCACTCTACCTTGAGGGTCTTTCATCTGCTCTCAAAGACTAGCTTGCTCTCCATGAGATTCCCATATCTCTAGAGGACCTGATTTCCCTCGCTGGGAAAATTGATCATCGCCTCAGACAATGGCACCACGGCATGAAGGCACCCTGGCCTCCTGCTCAGTGGCCAGCACGGGCACCTAGCCCTCACCTAAAGGCTCTACCAGCACCACCTTTCTCTAATGAAGAGCCAATGCAAATCAACCAGGGGCGGTTGTCCCCTGAGGAGCGTCTTCGGCGCAAGAAGCAGGGCCTATGCCTATACTGTGGTGCCTCCAGACATCTGAGGCAATCCTGTCTGGTCCGTCCAGAAAACATCTTGGCCTAAGCCCGACAGGGGTCCCGAGCTTGAGCGCTACTGTCACCGGCCCCCAGCTTCTGCTACCTGTTACTCTATCCATGGAATCTCAATCCTTTGCTACCACTGCTCTCATCAATACTGGAGCCAGTTGCAGTTTCAAAATGGAGGACATAGTGAACCTTTTGAAGATTCCAGTACAACCCCTGGAAGTTCCTCTTCGCATAGCCTCTATTCAAGGGGAACACTTCCCTGGATGTATCACGCACCGCACGGTGGCCTTCCATCTCACCGTGGGAACACTACACGAAAAAGAGATATCCCTATAAGTCCTAAAGCATTCAACACACCCAGTGATACTGGGCCTCCCCTGGCTCCAGACTCATATAGACCCCAATTTGACTGGCAATCCCTCCAGCTAGTTCAGTGGGGCCCACAATGCCAAAAGAATTGCTTGAAGCAAGTGTCTCCAGCAGTGACCGTCCTGAGGGCTACTACCCTCGCCGGGTTGTCTGCTCAGTACTGTGACTTCGAGGATGTTTTCTCCAAACAGAAAGCAGACACATTACCTCCACTCCGAAAATATAACTATCCTATTGAACTCCTACCAGGTACAACACCTCCCAAGGGTAGGACCTATCCAGTCTTGTCCACGAGACTCAGATGATGTCTGAATATATAAAAGAAAACCTCGAGAAGGGATACATTAGGCCTTCTGATTCACCAATGGGAGCAGGCTTCTTCTTTGTTAAGAAGAAGGATGGAGGACTCCGGCCTTGCATCGATTACCGGGGGCTAAACACATTACCTGTAAAGATCGCTACCCACTACCTCTCATCCGCGAATTATTCGACCGTCTACAAGGAGCTCAGATCTTCATGAAGCTTGATCTATGAGGAGCGTACAACCTCATGCGCATCCAGCCCGAATACATATGTAAAACCGCATTTAACACCAGGGATGGTCACTACAAGTACATAGTGGTGCCTTTCGGCCTTTGAAATGCCCCTGTGGTGTTCCAATGAAATCCTTAGAGATCTCCTCTACTCTTTTTTGTGGTGGTGTACTTAGATGACATCCTGATATTCTCGAGAGATTTGGAGTCCCATCGCTCCCATGTCAGGACTGTCCTCCAATGCCTCCGGGAGAACCACCTTTACGCAAAGCTTGAGAAGTGTATCTTTGAGCAGAATCTTCTACCATTCTTAGGTATTATAATTTCTAATCAAGGGTTTATGATGGATCCCGAAAAACTCCAGGGAATTCATGACTGGCCCCAGCCAGTCGGTCTCCAGGCCTTACAAAGGTTTATTGGATTCACAAATAATTATAGAAGCTTTATAGCCAACTACCCAACATTGGCCACTCCACTCACTGCAATGACCAAGAAGGGAACTAACCTCCAGATTTGGAGCCCTCAAGCGCAATCAGCATTCCACGCACTGAAAGAAGCATTCTGCTCTGGACCCTGTTTGAGCACCCCGATCCCAGTCATCCATTTATCGTCAAAGTAGATGTGCCTGCTATCAGAGCCAGTGCAGTACTAAGCCAGTACTCCTCCAAAGGTACACTGGTACCATGCTCTTTTTATTGTCATAAATGTTCACCTGCGGAGCAGAACTACACTATTGGAAATCGAGAACTACTCGCTGTTAATCTCGCACTCCAAGAGTGGTGCCCCTGGCTAGAGGGCGCTCAACACCGATTTACTATCTTCACAGATCACAAGAATCTGGAGCACCTCAAGGAGGCACAATTATTAAACCCGAGACAAGCCTGCTGGGCATTATTCTTCGAACAATTCAACTTTGAATTGCGTTACTGACCAGCCTCCAAAAACCTTTGTGCTGATGCACTGTCATGCTCTCTCAAGCCTGAAGATACCCCATACATCCCAAGTCACATTATTGACTCAGCTTGTGTGTGTCTTGCAGTAATTACAACAGTACTGGCTGGTAAGATGGTCATCCCACAGCGGTTACTTGAACATGTACTCCGCTGGGCCCACGATTCAAAACTGGCTGGCCATCCAGGGCGAGCACAAACTTTAGAGATGTTGAGGCGTTTTTACTGGTGGCCTAATATGGTATCAGACTCCTATAAATATGTGGACTCATGCCCAATATGTGATCAGCAGAAACCACCCATCGGTCAGCCATGGGACTTCTGTAACCACCAGCAGCGCCCACTGAACCTTGGGCTAGCATCTCTACAGATTTCATCACCCATCTTTCACCATCATCTAATAACAATGTCATCTGGGTCATAATTGACAAATTTTCCAAAATGGTACATTTCATCCCACTCCAGAGCCTCCCATCGGCCCCTGAACTCACCAAACTGTTCCTGATTCATATCTTCCGAATTCACGGATTTTCGAAAGAAATTGTATCTGATAGAGGTCCACAATTCGCCACGAAGTACTGGCAGTCCCTGTGCCAAAGATTTTATATCCAAATGAGCTTCACGTCAACATACCATCCTCAGGCGAACTGACATGCTGAGAGGACTAACTGGACCCTGAAGACTTTCCTCAGATCATACATAAACAATCAGCAAAACAATTGGGTGACTTGCTCCCTTGGGCCGAATTATCTCATAATACGCACCTTGCTGCTGCCACAGACGTATCTCCATTCGCAGTGCTATTCAGGTGTCAACCACGACTCCCATTACCGATACCACTCTCCGTGCCCTCATCAGCAGTGCAAATCATGGCACAGTGTATCCAGAACACCTGGAATCAAGTAAAGGAACAGATTACCCAAGCCTTGGAACATGCTAAAAGATTTACAGATGCACACAGAAGAGCGGAACCACTCTTCAGACCTGGCCAAAAGGTATGGCTAAGTACCAAGCACATTAGGCTGCGACACCCAAGTACATTGGGCCGTTTCACATCCTCTGTAGAGTGGGGTGCAGTCACCTATCAGCTACAATTGGGGCGATCCATGGGTATCCATAATACGTTCCATGTCACTCTGCTGAAGCCCTTAGTTCTGAACTGGCCTTCACGGAAGCCACCTGCACCTACCCAGCTGGAGGTTGAGCCTGTAGACAGCCTCCAGGTGAAAGAGGTCCTCAATGTCAGGTGACACAAGGGTCACTGGGAGTACGTCCTGTCGTGGGAGGGCTTCAGGCCAGAGGAGAACTCCTGGGAGCCTCCCACCACATCTTTGACAAATCTCTTCTTTCTGATTTCCAACGTACTCATCCAGAGAAGCCCAGGCCGGTAAGGGGGAGGCCTAGAAGTGGGGTACTGTTGTGCTCTCTGGCCACTTCTGCAGTGTGGCCATCCCCATTCACCTCGCTACACCATCCACTAGCACTGGGCTGACCTTCACAGTGACCTCAGCCAGTTCGCGGCGTCCCAGCTTCCCCACTCTCCTTCACCGGACCAGGCCTCACAGCGGAGCTCCTGCTGGGGCTCCACGTCCTCCTGCTCCTCGGCCCCACCCCTAGGCATGCACACAGCCAATGTCACACCTTTAAGGCTCCTAGCATGGGAAACCCAGCTCCGATGCTCCCCGATGACGTCAATGGCCTGCGGTATATAAGGCAGGGCTCTTGCCCTTAATCCCTGCCTTGGCAATCAGGTCGACACCATGAGTGTTTCTAGTTTGCCTGCGTTTCTGTCTGTATTGCAGCCTTTGTTCCAGCTTTTGTTCTTGTCTCGTTCCAGTCCTGTTCCGGTCCTGTTCCAGCATCCTTCTGTTCCAGCGTCCCTTGTCTCCTCATCTCCCCAGGTAGTAACTTTCGACTGTCTCCTCGGTACTGACCTCAGCTTTCCTTGACCAAGTTGATTGCTGCCTGCCTCTGACCTTGTGCATGTTTCCACAACCACATCTGACCACTGCCTTCCTCTGACCTTCTGCCTGTCTCCACATCCACCTCTGCATACTGCCTGGAACTGACTTCTGCCTGAACTCGACCATGTCTGACTGCATCCTGGAACTTGACCCCTGTTTCGGCTGACCACCCATGGACTGACTACTTGAATTGACCTCTGCTTTGCCCGACTATCCATGGACTGATATTTGGCACTGACCTTGCATTGGCTGACCATGCTTCCTTAAACCTGGCATTGATCTTAGCTATCCATTCAGAGACACTCTTCTGGCCTTCTCAGACACCAAGGACTTGCAGCCTAAGGGTTGACCGCACACACTTGCTTGTGGTGGACACACCTCTGAACTTTCTATCAAGGAGATCCTGTGAGGCCCACCTAAGACCAGGCAGCCTGGGTACTTGTTGCGACTGTCACTGCCCGACGACTCCGCTCCACCCACCTTACCTCTTTGGTGACTCCCTCTTTTGTCGATGGAAGTTTGGCTGCCACGGCATCACCTTGCCGACCTCCTCCAGCATTCCCGGACCGGCTAGACGCTGCCTTCTGCCATGTTCTCCTGAGGCCTATGGGCACGCGGCGTGGCCCCGAAGTAAGTACCAGCTGTGAGGCAAACCTCAGGGGCGTCCCCTGAGATGACATCATCATCAACAGATATTTAAGGTCTCTTGTTTTGCTAGCTAATCGAGTTAGCAAAGGGTTTCCTACCTAGCTGCCTCCAGGTATCCGAACGGGAGATCATTCTTGGGACCCCCACTGGACCACCAGGTACCTGTAAAAGGTTTTGGGGGCTGGGGGAAGCTAAAGGATTACTTTTAAAGGGTCGGGGTGGGTTTTTTGTTTATCAGCTCGGGCGCAGTCGATAAAAAAACAAAACCTGATCGGGCCGGACTAAAAAAAAATCACGATGTGAATGGGAACCGGAATAGGAACTGATTCCAGTTCCGATTCACATCTCTATTATCCTCCATTCATGGAGAGCCCTTATCGGGCCACATGACTTGCCAAACCGTACCAGTTACTCTCCGCACTGGAGCTCTCCATACGGAATCGCTCTCCTTCTTTGTACTGGAAAGGGCCATGCATCCTATTGTCCTGGGGTTACCCTGGTTGCAAGTGCACCAGCCCCAATTTGACTGGGCATCCTTGGATCTCTCCCGCTGGGGCCCAGAATGTCACGGGAAGTGCCTTAAGGAAATCTCGCCTATCATTTGCATGCCTACAACTCCAGTGATGCCAGGACTGCCGCCCCAATATTCTTTCTTCGGGGATGTATTTCCAAAGAAGCAGCTGATATTCTTCCACCACATAGGCCCTAGGACTATGCCATAAAACTGAAGCCCAATGCTGAGCCACCGAAAGGACGGGTGTACCCTCTCTCAGCCATTGAGAATAAAGCAATGTCGGAATACATTGAAGAAAACCTCCAGAAGGGCTTTATTCGACTGTCAAAGTTGCCAGCCGGCGCATGCTTTTTCTTTGTGGGGAAGAAGGATGGTACCCTACGTCCATGTATCGATTACCGAGGTCTAAATGAAATCATGATCAAAGACCGCTACCCCTTGCCGTTAATCTCGGAGCTGATTGACTGGCTGCAAGGGGCCAGGATATTTTCAAAGCTTGACTTGAAGGGGGCCTACAACCCCATTCACATTTGGAGCGGCGATGAATGGAAAACAGCCTTCAACACGCGAGATGGCCACTTTGAGAATCAAGTAATGCCGTTCGGGTTGTGCAATGCACCTGCTATTTTCCAAAATATGATAAACGACATCTTGTGGGACCTGCTGTACAAGAATGTTGTGGTCTACCTGGACGACATACTAATCTTCTCCCAGGATTTGGACACCCACATTGCAGATGTCAAGCAAATACTCCACCGTCTTCGCGAACACCGGCTCTATGTCAAACTCACAAAGACTTAGTGCCTTTTCTAGGCTACATCGTGTCAAAAGAAGGCTTCCAAATGGACCCTCATAAACTTGAAAGTATCAAGAATTAGTCCTAACCTACCAGCCTGAAGGCTTTAAGGAGATTCCTGGGGTTCACCCACTATTATCAAAGCTTTATAAAGAACTATTCTTCTTTAACCATACCCTTGACTGCGATGACCCGCAAGGGTGCAACGCTTCAAAATGGTCAGCGGAGGCCATTTCCGCGTTCGAGAAATTGAAGACTGCCTTCTCCACAGAACTGTGCTTGCGGCATCCAGACCCAAACAAGCCCTTTATCACTGAAGTTGATGCTTCAGATGTGGGTGTAGGGGCTGTGTTGAGCCAAACAGGAGACTCGAAAGCCTTACGTCCCTGTTCTTTCTTCTCACGAAGATTTTCTCCAGCTAAGAAAAACTATGGGATCGGTGATAAAGAGCTCTTGGCAATAAAGCTTGCATTCAAGGAATGGTGGCCTTGGCTCGAAGGCGCTCAACATCAAATAACAGTATTCACGGATCATAAAAATCTAGAGTATCTCCACCATGCACAATGTCTGAATTACAGACAGGCCAGATGGTCCTTATTTTTTAATCGTTTCAATTTTGTGTTGAAGTACTGCCCTGGAGATAGAAACACCAGAGCAGACATGCTGTCATGTTCCTTTCATTCAGAGGATGTGCCTGATGAGCCACAGCACATAATTGACCTGAAGAAGATCCTCTTGGCATCCACTCAGTCTGTACCCATCGTAAAACTATTATTCCTAAAAGACTCAGGAAGAACGTGCTCTTTTGGGTGCACAATTCCAAGCTGGCTGGCCATCCTGGCCAACGCCGTACCCTGCTCAAGATACAGAAGCTGTATTGTTGGCCTACCATCAAAAAGGATACCTATTCCTGCATGGCATCCTGCACCAATTGTGCTAAGAACAAACCCGCTTCTGGACAAACATGGGGTCAAATGCAACCACTGCCAGTTCCAGAATGGCCCTGGTCGCACATTGCTACTAACTTTATAGTCTATTTACCTACTTCCGGAGGAATGAATACCATCTAGGTGACAGTGGATCAATTTAGCAAGATGGCATACTTCATGGCACTCCCTGGCATAACTTCAGCCTTGGAGCTTGCAAAGCTCTTCATAAAGCACATATTCCGCCTCCACGGACTACCTTCTCACATCGTATCCGACCATGGGTTCCAATTCACAGCACGATTCTGGAGGGCTTTGTGCAAATTGTTTGACATCTCTCTAGACTACACCTCAGCCTATCATCCGCAGTTGAATGGCCAGACAGAATGGATGAATCGAACAATGAAGCAGTTTATTTGAGCTTATGTCACGTCCCGACAGAATAACTGGGCCGAATTGCTTCCATGGGCTGAATTCACCATCAACTCTCATCCAGCAACATCTACTGGATTGTCACCTTTTGAAGTGGTTTTTGGACATTCCCCAACACCGCCACTTCCACTGAAGCTCTCAGTGATGTCCCCAGCAGTTCAATCAACTGCTGATGTTATCCATAATCTGTGGGTTCAGACAAATGTATGCTAATCAAAGTGAGTGACCGTGCTAATAAGTACTATGATGCGCACCATTCGCAAGCTCCAGTCTTCAAGCCAGGAGACAAGGTCTGTTTGTCAACCAAGCACCTCAGATTTAAACTACCCTCCTCTCGGTTTGCTCCTCACTACGTTGGACCATTCCCAGTCCTTCAACGTATTGGCAAAGTCACCTACCATCTGAAGCTACCACCTGGTCTCAACATCCATAATGCTTTCCACGTTTCACTTCTGAAACCGCTCATACTCAGCGAATTTACTTCCAAATCTCATGACCCACCTGTCATCAATGCAGAAGATGACTTAGAGTTCAAAGTCGAAGAGTTTCTGGATGTTCGAAAGAGAGGCAATACCTTTGAATACCTTCTATCATGGGAAGGTTTCGGCCCTGAAGAAAACTCTTGGGAGCCTCAGACCAATATCTTGGACAAAGAGATGCTTTGTCAGTTCCACATCACACATCCTTCTAACCCAAGCCTGGTACCCGAAGAGGAGATCACCCTTTGAAGGGGGTACTGTTGCGACTATCGCTGCCCGACATCTCTACGCCCACTTTACCTCTTTGGCAACTCCCTCTTTGGTTGATGGAGGTTTGGCTGCCGCAGCGTCATCTTGTTGACCTCCTTCAGCGTTCCCGGACTTGCTAGATGCTGCCTTCCGCCATGTTCTCCTGAGACCTATGAGCGCACGCGCGGCACGGCCCCAACTTAAATACCAGCTGTGGTGCGAACCTCAGGGGTGTCCCTCTGAGATAACATCATCATCACCAGATATTCAAGGTCTCTTGTTTTGCTAGCTAATCGAGTTGCAAAGGGTTTCCTACCAGCTGCCTCCAGGTATCGCTGCGGATGGGATTCGCTCTCTACTTACCTTGCTATTCTGCCTCCTCGGACTTTATTAGGGGTACCCGCTCCTCGAGGGCTTCGCTCTCTCTCCTACTTTTCAGGTTGCATTCTGGAATCAGTACTCGCTCTTCGAGGGCCCACGTTCCCGGACCTGCTACCGAATATAACTTCTGCCAGGAGGAAGAATAGACCAGGGTTTGAGTCCCACTGTTGCTCAGGTTCTTATGGCCTGGATTGGCCACTGTTGGAAACAGGATGCTGGGCTTGATGGACCCTTGGTCTGACCCAGTATGGCATTTTCTTATGTTCTTACAACACCAGTGAGTTACCATCTCTCTCTCAGAGCTTTCCCTGGAACCAGGTACTCGCTCCTTGAGGGCCTACTTCATTCCAGCCCTGGGGCTGTTCCAAGAGACTATTGTGTGAGTGTTACCATCAAGGTTCTGTTCCTGAATTCTGCCTACTCACTATCTCAGTTTCTCTACAGTGCCTGAGGGACTACAGCCCAGCCGGGCTCTTCCAGCTCACTACTGCCACCTCTGGTGGTTCTCTAAATCAGTTTAATAAAAGAACTAGTGTGTGTCTGTCTCCCAACTCTGAGCCTGACCAGTTGTCCCTCTCAGGATCTTACCCCATGGGCATGGTCATCTGCCACCGGCCCAAGGATCCATCCACAATTATCATAAATAATAACAGTACTCAAGTGTTCAACCCAGGAGTACCTAGGGTTGCTAGTAGTGAAGCTCCAGCTAGCCTCTGTCTCCTCTTGTACTTTGCCTCCTGGTGGCAGACACTCTCTGGGTCTGACCAGGGAGCCTGCCAATCCTGCACTAGGTCAAGGGTTCACCTCCTGGTGCAACAGTATATCTTTCAGGTTCACTGAGATTTGTTTCAATTCCTCTGAATCATCACCTTTAAATATCACTTCTGGCTTACATCTTCTTTAGTAAAACTGAAGCAAAGAACTAATTTAATCTCTCCACTATGGCCACCTTTTACCCCTCTTTGATCATCTAATGGTCCAACTGATGCTCTCACAGGCTTTTTGCTTTGAATATACTTGAAAAAGTTGTTATTTTGAATTTTTGCTTCCACTGCAGTACATCTACAGCAAACTTCTTTTCAAATTTTGTCTTTGCCTTCCTTATCAAATCTTTGCATATATCTTGCCAGTCTTTACTGTATGTTGTTTCCTAATATTTCCATTCAGATCCCTTTTCCATTTCTTCAAAGTTGTTCACATATTTACTTTTTTATGTGCATGTAATCTTTTGAAAATTCACCTTTAAGTCTGGACTTTCAAGTAGGTGTTTTTAAACAGCATCCATGCCACATGCAAAGTTTAAATCTTTTCAACTTCTCATTTAAGTTTTTATTTCTAATTTCTTTACTTTATTTTAACCTCCTTTTTTAAGATTAAATGCTACTACAGTTTTCATTAATGTCCTCTCTTCAGTGATCATGTTATATTTGATTATGTTTTGATCATTATTGCCAAGGAAAGATGCTATAGAAATTTCTAGTCTGACTAAATATTTGGATTTAATTTATTATTTGTACTGTAGATAGAAAAAATCCACTTTTGGGTATAAAGTTAACTGCTGATCTTTTAATCTAGAGAAACAGATTGAACAGTTCAGCTTCAGAGGTTCAGTAGAGCACTGACAAGAGCATCAGCAATATTAGGCCAATCTTTCTAAATGACTACGCTGAATTAGATATGCAGCATCTAGATGAACTGCAGTGGGATACAATATATGCAAAATCAAGCAGATTACGTTTTGATTATAATGATGGTTTAACCATATTAACAAGTATTAGAAATCTGATTGACAGAAATGCAGTTGTTTTAACTGAATACCAGACACAAGGCAATTATTCTACATGATATTGCCTTTAATCCTGGTGTCTGTACAATAACTCCCTTTGAAAGAGCAAGGTTTAATGTATGAAACAGTGGAGGCAGCGTGAAGCACTGCTTGACAGAATATTGCAAATCATGCTTCTGCCCCCAGCATTAGGCATTTTACACAGCTCAGTTTTAATGGCAAATGTTCTCAGTTTTCCCCTTTCTAAATATGCACAAACTGTTCACTAGAGTCAAGAAATCACACTTTACTTGACCCTCAAGGAAAGAGAAGAACAGGGAGAGGTAAATTATGCAGTTCAGCTTTGTAGGTTTTCTGAATTTAAAGTCTAATATTTTTTCTAAAGGCCTAAAATGATTTTAGATACAAAAATATGAATAATGCAGCATATACGTGATAAAATCTGTTGTCCTACATTATGCCCATTTTTCTTAAATTCTCTATAAAATGTTTTGTATTTGTTATGAAGGTTTAAACGTAGACTATTACAATGCACTAAAGGGATGGACATTCATTTAAAATGAATATGAAATCCAAACTGAACCAAGAAGATTCATTTTACTTCATGGAAAATGAAAATGAATGGTCAGTGCCCCTAATATCAACAGAAATGTTAATTTGTAATAGGTTTTATTTCCTATTGAAGTCTATGGGAGAAGCAAACCTGAAGTGTTTTTTTATTTTCTCTGGAAGGTAGCTAGCAGCCAGCGATACCACATAAATCTAGACTGACCAGAGACAGGGAGGGAAGGGAGAAGAACAAAGCCAGGAAGCAGAATTAATCAAGGTTTTCTATCCAGCCTCTCATAGCTGGCTACTGCATGGATTGACAATTAAGTTTCCTTTTTTTTTCAAACTGACAGAGAAAGAATAATCTACCAGGGTTCATTTTGAGCTCAGCTGAGTTGGAGGGGAGGGTGGTTTGAAATTTGAGCTCTGATAGCTGAACAAAAATTGTTGAGAAAAGGTTAAGAAAAGTCTGGGACTAGGCTGCAGGGAAAAGTAAGGTTGGCTTTTGGTTCAGGCTCTGCTATTTCCTCTTATAGAGATACAAACTTGAGTCTGTCTTGCAGTGATATATACTGCAAAAGCGGAGCAGAGTGAAAACTTTTGGGAGTGCTCGGAAATTAACACCTGCTCTAAGCAAACCTTAATTTTTGAGCGCAAAACTATGCGTTTTTTAGACACACTATTTGTTTTGCATTTCTGGTGATTAATAGCCTCATCCACATGCATTTGCATGTGATGAGCACTATTAGTTTCGCTGCATGTTGGATGTGCATTGTGGAGGTGCTAATCCCCTTATTACATAAGGGGATTAGGTAGGTAGCACCTATACAACTCGTGGCCAACTGTGGGTAAAACAGTGCGCTTAGCTGAGTACACTGTATTGCATCAGCCCCTGTGTAAGCTCTCTGTAGTGGATACAAATGAGTGTACTGACACAGAGATTTGAAAACTACAGAAGTACAAAGCAATGTACATCTATTGAATAGGAAACAGAGCAAAGGCTTGGATTTTTGTTTCTCTGAGTCTCATCTTAGAGTGGGAAAGTTTGTAAACTGTGATTATAGTTGTGTGTTCTTTTTCCATAAACTGTAACTTAATCTGTGGGAACACAGTATATGACTATGACATACAGACAGTGGGTGTGAGTCTGGTAAAATAGGAGAACACATACTAATGTTTACAGTACTTGTAAAAAGAAAAACTCCTCTATATAGACAGTAAGCAGTGGGCACTGCTTATGGTAGCTGTGTCAAATTTCTAGGGATGTACACTGATTTTTTTTTCATGTTGATTTCATTTCATGTTGTTATCTGTTTAATTTAATTTTTTAAATGGTTTGGGGGTGTTTATTTCATGTTTCCCTAATTTCAGAGGTAGTGCGCACTAACAGCACTTAGGGGTAGATTTTCAGACCGCGCGAATAGGCGTACTTTTGCTGGCGCATCAGGCGCAAGCAAAAGTACGCGGGATTTTAGTAGATACGCGCGTAGCCGCTAAAATCCTGGATCGGCGCGCGCAAGGCTATCGATTCTGTATAGCCGGCGCGCGCCGAGCCGCGCAGCCTACCCCCGTTCCCTCCGAGGCCGCTCCGAAATCGGAGCGGCCTCGGAGGGAATCCTCTAACGCCCTCCCCTCACCTTCCCCTCCCTTCCTCTACCTAACCCACCCGCCCGGCCCTGTCTAAACCCCCTCCTTACCTTTGTCGGGGGATTTACGCCTCCCAGAGGGAGGCGTAAATCCCCGCGCGCCAGCGGGCCGCTAGCGCGCCGGGACGCGACCTGGAGGCAGGTCCGGAGGGCGCGGCCACGCCCCCGGACCACCCCGGGCCGTAACCACGCCCCCGGGCCTGTCCCCAAAACGCTGCCAACACGCCCCCAAAACGCCGCGCGGCTCGGGCCCGCCCCCCCGACACGCCCCCCTCGGAAAACCCTGGGACTTAAGCGAGTCCCGGGGTCTGCGCGCGCCGGTAGGCCTATTGAACATAGGCGCACCGGCGCACAGGGCCCTGCTCGCCTAAATCCGCCTGGATTTGGGCGGATTTAGGCGAGCAGGGCTCTTAAAATCCGCCCCTTAGTGTACCCTAACTGGATGTGAAAATGTTACAATAAGTTAAAAATTGTCAATCAAGGAGCAGTTTGTTAGCTAGAGGTATTGTTCTATATTCCCATTGGCTGTCTCCTTGGTTATTTGTTTGTGCTGCCAAGATTGCAAGGTGGTGTTTGTGGGTGGATGGCCAGTACCAGGTAACAAGTATAAACAAACAAGTGATGAAATAATAGCATCAGGTTCTAGTCAGCAAAAGTATGTAATGCAAAAACATATTTTGAATTTGCCAATCCCTTTGCATTTTATGAAAGGGAGATTTTGTATATGCATACTTTGAATCCCCTGGTGTGTGTCTGTGTGTTTGGGTGGGGGTGGGAGCAACTGGTGAGAGAGGAAGTGACTGAGGTGAATGTATGGGTTGACAGGTGGGATAGAGACTGAATGGGGTGGTGACTGGTGAGAGAGAGGAAGCCTGGTGTGTGTGGTGGGTGATTTGTCACCCCATACAGTTACCCCAGTTACCCCCATATATACCGGGCTGTCACTCTCTCCCACATGTTATCACATAGTCACTTCATTCACTCCCCCTCTCAATATTCATCCCCCACACAAAACAAGCTGACTTTTTCTCACCAGTCATTATTGTAACCAGTCTCTCCCCCCACCTGTGACCCCATGTAGTCACTCCACTCATTCTCCCTTTCACCAGTCTCCCCCACACATATCAGGCTGCCTCTATCTCACCAGTCACTACCCAACCAGTCTTTCTCCCACCGGTCACACCATAAAGCCACTCCAATCACTCCCCCTTCACCATTCACCCCCAAATACCAGACTGCCTCTCTTTCACCAGTCACTACCTCAAACAATCTCTTTCCCATCTGTCACCCCATACAGTCACTTCAGTCACTCCTCCTCTCACCAGTCACCCCCATACTCACCAGGCTGCCTCTCTCTTACCAGTCACCACCCCAAACAGTCTTTTCCCACCTGTCACCCCATACATTCACCCCAGTCGCTTCCCTCTCACCAGTCACACCCTCCTCCTAAACACACAGACACACACCAGGGGAATCCAAAGTATCCATATCCCAAAATGCCAGGGCCCCTTTCCTAAAATACAAAGGGATTGGCAAATTCAAAATATTCATTTGCACTTCATGCTATTGCTGACTAGAATTCAATGGTGTTATTATATAATATTTATTTATTTAGTGTTTTTCTATACCGGCATTCAAGATAAGAATCACATCATGCTGGTTTACATTTAACAGGGGGTGTAAAATGAAAATAAAATAATACAGTAACTGGTGAAGAGAAACTGTGAAGTTACAATAAAACAAGGATGTTCAAAACTGGGTGAAAAAGGAAAGGCTAAAGGAATTTAACAGAAAGAGCAATTATTTACAATGTTCTGGGAATGTCTGAGTATGCTTGTCATTGAATTGAGATTCAGTTGGGATCTGGAAAGGCTTGATTAAACAACCACGTCTTAAGCCTTTTTCTGAATCTTAGAAGGCACGGTTCCTGTCGAAGATCCGGTGGAATGGAGTTCCATAGTGATGGTCCTGCTGTGGAAAAGGCCCGGTCTCTAAATGTTATATGTTGAGAAGTTTTAGTATGGGGTACAAGTAGTGATTCTCTGTAAGCTTCTCTAATGGGTCTGGAGGAGGTATGTTTTCTGAATGGGATTTGTAGGTTGAGTGGAGCATGGTGATGGATGGCTTTATAGATAATGGTAATGGACTTATGAATGATTCTATAAGGAATTGGCAGCCAGTGTAGGTCTTTAAGGATGGGAGATATGTGGTCTCTTCTTCTCGTTTTTGTCAGTAGTCTGGCTGTCGCGTTTTGGACCATCTGAAGAGGTTTGGTGTGAAACGAGGGGAGACCTAATAAGATAGAGTTACAGTAGTCTATCTTAGAGAAGATTATTGCTTGCAGAACCATTCTGTAATCTTGAGAGTGAAGGAGTGGTTTTATTCTTTTCAGGACATGTAGTTTATGAAAACAGTCCTTAGTTGTTTGGTTGATAAATGATTTTAGATTTAGACGATTATCGATAATAACTCCTAAGTCTCTTGCTTGGGTGATGTGAAGGTTGGCTGGTGGATTCGTAGTGATATTACTGTTTTCCGGGGAGATGAGCAGGAGTTCGCTTTTTGAAGAATTTAGTATTAAGTTTAAGCTAGTGAGGAGGCAATTGATTTCTTGAAGGCAGATTTCCCAAAATTCAAGTGTTTTAGTTATGGATTATTTAAGAGGGATCATGATCTGGACATCATCGGCGTATACGAAGTGTTTTAGGTTCAGTTTGGTTAACAGCTTGCATAGTGGAAGAAGGTAAATGTTGAAGAGCTTGGGGGATAAGGAAGAACCCTGGGGAACTCCTAGGGAGGAATGATAATGGTGTGATTCTTTATTGTGATTTTAACCTTATAGCCTCTGTTACCAAGGAATGTTTTGAACCAGGCCAATGCAGTTCCTGTTATTCCTGTTAGACAGCTGGTTTAGGAGGATGGAGTGGTTAACAGTGTCAAATGCTGCCGAGAGGTCATATCACAAGAGGTTATATCACTTGTTTGTTTACTTTTGTTACCAGGCACTGGCCATCCCAACACAAAAACCTCTTTGCAACCTTGTCAATACAAATAAATAACTAAGGATACAGCCAATAGGAGTGTAGAGCCATACCTCTATCTAATAAATTGTTTCCTCAATTGACACTTTTTAACTTACTGGTAACATTTTCAGTTGGTGCGCACTAACACAAAACACTAATTTTTTATGAAATTTCATTTTTTTGTTTCATGGTGCTCCTGAAACAAGATGAAATAGACAATTTTGTTGCCATTGTCTATTTTGTTTGACTACAAATTTCCATCAAGCAACAGAGGTTGGGAGGAAGAGGCAGATGCTGCTGTAACAGTGACTGAGGGAGAGTAAAAGCTTTTTCTCCTTCAGGAAAATCACCTTTAAGTGTAAATCCCAGTATATCTAGAACTAGTAATACTATCACTATTCCCACATCTGACTAAGGAGATATCTTTTTTTTTTTTTTTTTTGCATGGGTAAACCATAGGCACAGACAGCGTTAATTTATTTATTTATTTATTTATTTACGATTTTTATATACCGATGTTCATTTCAAAAAGAGATATCACATCGGTTTACAATAAGGTACAATAGGTAATTCACTATCCCCTAAAAGGGCTTACAATCTAAAATTTTTGTACCTGAGGCTAAGAGATTACAAAAATAAAACCATCAAAATCAAAGTTCTTAACAATTAAGCAAAAGGTATAACAAGGAGCATATTAAAGAAATAACACAAAGGGTTGCACAAAGGGGTGCTTGCTTGGTGCCTTTCAACCTCCCGGCTCTGTTTAGGATTATGTCAGGGGAGGGGGCGGGTCTCAGAATCATGGTTTTCTCCACAGAAATCTCTTCTCAGTTTCAAAGACAGTTTTTTCAATTTTTTTGTCTTTTTACCTTGGATGTTAGCTGTTACAAGGTGATCAGCACTGGTGGGTAGCCCTCCCCATCACAAGCGCCTGCTGGCTTGGCGCCTTTCAAACTGCCCGGCTCTGTTTGCGATGATGTCAATAATAAGGTCAGGATAGCAGAACATGTGCTGCCTGCTGCCACTATTGCTGTACTCATAAGGTATAGGAGCAGACGAAAGACAGTCAGTGGAGGATGGCATTGGTGCTGGAGGTGGAAAGGCAAGGACAATGGCAAGGGAAGTAGTAGGAGCAAAGAATCCAAAAGCATCACAATGTTCCGCCCTGACAAATGTCTGCAGCAGATCATGCAAGAAAGCACTGATTCAGAGGAATCATGTGAGGGCTTCTCAGAATCAGAGGGCACACAGCAGATAGTAGCTGGGGAGAAGCTGAAGGGGGGCCCTAGTTACGAGTGTGCTATTCTCTATTGAACATGGAGAGGAAGCATAAAGCAATCCTGCCTTTGAACAGACCATCCTCCCAGAGGGGCCGATGCAATACAGTGCGCTCAGCTGAGCGCACTGTATAAACCGCACTCCGTCTCGGGTTAAATAGGCCTAATCCACCCCCTAATGCAATAGGGGGATTGGCATTTATTTAACCCATGTCGGACGCGGAATGAATGTAATAGCGCTCTTCACATGCAAATGCATGTGAATGAGCCTATTACTCATTCACTCCACATACAAAAAAATAAATGTGCGTCTCAGGCATTAATAACTGAGCGCATGTAAAAAAAAGTACAGAAAAGCAGAAAAAACAGCTTTTCTGTACCTCTTTTTAAGTAAAAATAAATAAATAAATAACTCGGCAGACCACCAAGTTACAAAGATCGACGCTGGTAAACTCGGCGTCGGTTTTCATAACCGGCCATCTGCCAGTAATGAAAACGGATGCTGATAAACGTGGGGTCACGTTAGCAATGAGGCGCTAAGGTCGCACAAGCGACCCACTTGCCTCCTTGCTAGTGACCCCCTAATTTGGATATTGCATGGTGCCCCCCTTGCGGGCTCCATGCGCAAGTTAGGAAAGTGGGTGCTGACTTATCAGCACCTGCTTTCCATGATTTATAATGCATCGGCACCAAAAAGGGTAGGTAGTGGAGGGCTTGAGTGATGGCCCTTGCCTTTACCCTTTCAGTTCACCCTCAACCCCTGCCCTAGCAGCAGTACCCAAGCTTGCAGAAGGAAAGAAATCTGAAGTGTGGGGATACTGAATAGCAAAGAAGAATTTATATTTTACAGAGTGCATTCACTGTTATAACTACATTAGTAGAGTAAATGTTCTGAGGCATATTACAAACAGCAGCATGCTGCATTACATAGAAAGTGAATATCTGTTAGAGGAGGGTGTCATTGCTAGAATGTGGACCCCATCTGCCAATCAAAGAAGTAGCATAAGAATATAAGAACATAAGAAATGTCGTGCTAAGTCATACCAAGGTCTATCGAGCCCAACATTCTGTCTCTGACAGTGACCAGTCCAGGTCACAGGTACCTACCAGATACCCAGTGGTTGATTTATTTCTTCTTTCACTCTTCCTGGGATAAGCACTGACTTTTTCAAGTATATCTGATTACTAGTTATTTATAGACTTTACCTTCAGGAACTTGTCCAATCTTCTTTTGAACCCCACCATGTTAGTTGTCTTGATTATATCCTCTGGCAATAAATAACATAGCTTGATTGAGTGCTGAGTGAAAACATTATTCCTATAACTTGTTTTAAATCTGCCTGTTGCTTGTTTCATGGAGTATCTCCTAGTAGGGATGTGAATCGTTTTTTGACGATTTAAAATATTGTCCGATATATTTTAAATCGTCAAAAATCGTTAGAGGCGATATTTAATAGGAATTCCCCCGATTTATCGTCAAAAATCGTAAATCGGGGGAAGGTGGAGGGGAAGGGGGAGGGCGGGAAAACTGGCACACTAAAACATTCCTAAAACCCACCCCGACCCTTTAAAATAAATCTCCCACCCTCCCGAACCCCCCCAAAATGTCTTAAATTACCTGGGGTCCAGTGGGGGGGGGGGGGGGGGTCGCGTTGTGATCTTCCACTCGGGCGTCGGGCGCGTTGATAGAAAATGAGCGTAGGAGATCGCGTAGGAGATCGCGTAGGAGATCGCGTAGGAGATCGCTCCCGGACCCCCGCTGGACCCCCAGGGACTTTTGGCCAGCTTGGGGGGTCTCCTGACCCCCACAAGACTTGCCAAAAGTCCAACGGGGGTCCAGGAATGACCTCCTGCACTCGAATCGTGTTGCCGTACGGCCGGCGCCATTTTTCTGTACGGCAATATGGCCGGCGCCATTTTAAGCAAAATGGTGCCGGCCATATTGCCGTACAGCAAAATGGCCGGAACCAAAATGGCCGGAACCAAAATGGCGCTACCTTTGCCCTGTCATATCAACGCGCCCGACGCCCGAGAGTGGAAGATCACAACGGGACACCCCCCCCCCACTGGACCCCAGGTAATTTAAGACATTTTGGGGGGGTTCGGGAGGGTGGGGGATTTATTTTAAAGGGTCAGAGTGGGTTTTAGGGATGTTTTAATGTGCCGGTTTTCCCGCCTTCCCCCGATTTACGATTTACACGATATTTTAAAACACAAAACCGTGACGATCTGATTCCCTCCCCCCCCCAGCCGAAATCAATCGTTAAGACGATCGATCACACGATACACATCTCTATCTCCTAGTCCTAGTGTTGTTTGAAAGGGTAAAAAAATAAAATTCCCTACTACCTGATCCATCCCACTAATAGGGGTGTGCATTTGTTTCCTACATATTGGTAATCGGCAATGTATAGGGCCATATTCGTTGTATTCGTGGGGAAGCGAAACGAAAGCAATGGATGGCTGGCACCATCTTGTGCTCCTACCATGTGACAGGTGCTGACCAATGGCACCGGTACCCCTGTGACATAGTGAGGGCAAAGGCTATCGGCGCCATTTTGATTACTGGCAGCCGACAGCCCGAGTGCAGGAGATCGCTCCCAGACCCCTGCTGGACCACCAGGGACTTTTGGTAAGTCTTGGGGGGTCAGGAGGGTGGGGGGTTGTAGTTGATTCATTTTTAGCTGGGACATGAATAAGAATTAACGCATGAACGTATCAGGGCCCCCCTTGCCGAATGCAACGTATCTGCCCCCCGACGAATACGAATCCCAAATGCAACATATGGCGTCCCTCTGCACATCCCTAACACTAATGATTTTAAAAATTTCAGCCATATCCCCTCTTAGTCACCTTTTTTCCAGGCGAAAGAGCTCTAATCTTTCCATGAAGGACGTTTTCTATCATTTTTCTTGCCCTTCCATGTACCTATTCTATGTCTGCTAGGGATGTGCAGAAAGAAAAATTTCATTTCGATTCGGTATTCATTTTGCCGGGACCCAAATTCATTGCATTTGTTTCATGGGTGGAAAACCAATTCGTTGATTAGTTTTATTCATTTTCCAATTTCCCACTAAAGTCAATGGGGGAAGTATTTGCAGCCTATTTTTGGCTGCATAATTGGGGTTTTCTTATCAATTCTGATGAAACTTCTGGGGAGCAATCATCATAATGAGAAAAGAGCTCCAAGGTACTTAGACTGTGGCAAAGTGGCATCAAAGTGGCATGAATAGCTTAAGGTACTTTAAAGGGGCAAAGGGGTACCAGGAGTGGCAAGAGTGCTTTAACAGAGGTGCAAAGCAGTAGCGAGAGTGTCAACAACACACCACAGCTTTAAAAGAGAGCACAGATAACAGATGCATGAACTATCGAAGGCAGAATGAATGGCAAGGCAAGTGGCATCAACATCCTACAGCACAATGAAGGGGGAACATAGCAAGCAGAAAGACTAGCACCAACACACTGAGGAACCATGATAGTGGCAAGAACACCACAAGGAGTTGAGTGAGTCATCTGGTGTATGGCAGCAAGGCAGAGTGGCAGAAAGCTGATAGGGGCAAGACAGGCTGGCAGAGCTGAGGAAGTCAGGTCCCTGTGATTTTGATAGGGGCAAACAGGCTGGCAAGGCTAAGGTAGTCAAGTCCCTGTGGTTTTGATAGGGGAAAGAGAGGGAGAGTTACCTTTCCTTTGCGCAGGAAAGGGCTCCCTAGAATGGGTTTGCCCCTGGAGTGGGATGTTTCCAATGGCATCTAGTGAGCTCTCACTGGTCTTTTAAAATCTGATGGAGTTAGCAGATATACAAACGAGAATTTTCAAGGCGGAGGAGGGTGCCATGTGAACAGTGGTTCAACATGGGTCAACAGGTACTAAGAGATTCACTGGCCGGCTACCCAGGGGAGAGTTCCCTTTCCTTTGAGCAGGAAAGGGCTCCCTGGAATGGTGTGGCCCCTAGAGTGGAGCACGAGCCTTCAAAGCATGGCAATGTGGAGCAGGGTGCCATGTGAACAGCGGTTCAACATGGGTCAATAGGTACTAAGAGATAGGCAGGCCATCTACCCCGGGGAGAGTTCCCTTTCCTTTCAGCAGGAAAGGGCTCCCTGGAATGGTGTGGCCCCTAGAGTGCAGCACGAGCCTTCAAAGCGTGTTTGTGTTAATTAAGGATCCGTGCTGTGAAGGATTAGTATTTTGAATTGCCAGAGACTGAGGGTTCCCTTTGCAACGAGGGTTCAGCAGTTAGGACAAAAAGAAGTGCTGACGTCATCTCCCGCCCAAATCTACAATATCAATCTATGTTGACGTTATAATTTACACGGTGCCTCTGTAAACTATGGGAAGACAGAGGATGAATTAGAGTGCAACTACCACCTGTTTTCTATAGTACTAGAAACATTACTGTTGGCTAGGGGTGTGCATTCGTTTTGAACTTATATGTAAAATGCTACTTTATTTTTTTTTTAAACTTAAAAAAGTGATGAGGCGAAAACGATCGGATTTCCAACTTATTCAACATAGCTATGTTGAATACGTTGGAAATCGCGATCATTGATCCTAAATAAAAATTTAAACCCCTCACCCTCCTTAATCCCCCCCCAAGACTTACCAAAATTCCCTGGTGGTCCAGCGGGGAGTCAGGAAGCCATTCCTCTATTCCTTTGCGAGGAGCACGTGACGTCCGTGTCACGTCGGAGTGACGCGGCTGTCACGTGGTCCACTGCGGTTCCACTCCCGGACCCCTCGTTGGACACAAATGGAACTTTTGGCCAGCAGGGGGCCTCCTGACCCCCCCAAGCTGGCCAAAAGTTCCGTTTGTGTCCAACGAGGGGTCCTGGAGCGGAACCGCGGTGGACCACGTGACGGCCGCGTCACTCCGACGTGACGCGGACGTCACGTGCTCCTCGCAAAGGAATAGAGGAATGGCTTCCTGACTCCCCGCTGGACCACCAGGGAATTTTGGTAAGTCTTGGGGGGGATTAAGGAGGGTGAGGGGTTTAAATTTTTATTTAGGGAACCGGTGCACGTATGGATATAGACTCAACTTATGGAATTCTCCATATGTCCATATTGAACGAAATTGACCCCCCTTTTCGACTTATGGACTTATGAACATAAACTTTTTGTCTGCACATCCCTACTGTTGGCACCTAAGAAAGATTTCGGGAACATATCCCATATTATGAAGGTCAGGAAAACTATTGAACATATGAACTATGCAAGCTCCAAACATCTTAAGTCAGCTTTTTATTTTCTTACATTCCAATTGAGGATGGACAGGCACAGCTTAGAGGTCAAGCCCTTTTAGGGACATAAGGCCTGGATGGACAGGCACAGCAATCAAGGATAGAGTTCAAGCCCTTTTAGGGCACAAGGCCTGGAGGGACAGGCACAGCATTAGAGGTCAAACCCTTGTAGAGACATAAATCCTGGAAGGACAGGCACAGCATTAGAGGTCAATCCCTTTTAGGGTCATAAGGCCTGGACGGACAGGCACAGCATTAGAGGTCAAACCCTTGTAGAGACATAAATCCTGGACGGACAGGCACAGCATTAGAGGTCAAGCCCTTGTAGGGACGTACGGCCTGGATGGACAGGTACAGCATTCAAGGCCAAGCCCTTCTAGGGACATAAGGCCTGGACAGACAGGCAAAGCATTAGACAACATAAGAACATGCCATACTGGGTCAAACCAAGGGTCCATCAAGCAAAGCATCCTGTTTCCAACAGTGGCCAATCCACGCCATAAGAACCTGGCAAGTACCCAAAAACTAAGTCTATTCCATGTTACCGTTGATAGTAATATCGGTGGTTATTATCTAAGTCAACTTAATTAATAGCAGGCAATGAACTTCTCCTCCAAGAACTTATCCAATCCTTTTTTAAAAACAGCTATACTAACTGCACTAACCACATCTTCTGGCAACAAATTCCAGAGTTTAATTGTATGTTGAGTGAAAAAGAACTTTCTCCGATTAGTTTTAAATGTTCCACATGCTAACTTCATGGAGTACCCCCTAGTCTTTCTATTATCCGAAAGAGTAAAAAAACGATTCACATCTACCTGTTCTAGACCTCTCATGATTTTAAACACCTCTATCATATTCCCCCTCAGCCATCTCTTCTCCAAGCTGAAAAGTCCTAACTTCTTCAGTCTTTCCTCATAAGGGAGCTGTTCCATTCCCTTTATCATTTTGGTTGCCCTTCTCTGTACCTTCTCCATCGCAATTATATCTTTTTTGAGATGTAGCGACCAGAATTGTACACAGTATTCAAGGTGCAGTCTCACCAAGGAGCGATACAGAGGCATTATGACATTTTCCGTTTTATTCACCATTCCCTTTCTAATAATTCCCAACATTCTGTTTGCTTTTTTGACTGCCTCAGCACACTGAACTGAGAATTTCAATGTGTTATCCACTATGATGCCTAGATCTCTTTCTTGGATAGTATCACCTAATATGGAACCTAATATTGTGTAACTATAGCATGGGTTATTTTTCCCTATATGCATCACCTTGCACTTGTCCACATTAAATTTCATCTTCCATTTTGATGCCCAATTTTCCAGCCTCACAAGGTCTTCCTGCAATTTATCACAATCTGCTTGTGATTTAACTACTCTGAACAATTTTGAATCATCTGCAAATTTGATTACCTCACTTGTCGTATTTCTTTCCAGATCATTTATAAATATATAAATATAATAAATATATTGAAAAGTAAGGGTCCCAATACAGATCCCTGAGGCACTCCACTGCCCTCACCCTTCCACTGAGAAAATTGTCCATTTAATCCTACTCTCTGTTTCCTGTCTTTTTGCCAGTTTGTAATCCACGAAAGGACATTGCCACCTATCCCATGACATTTTATTTTTCCTTGAAGCCTCTCTTGAGGAACTTTGTCCAACGCCTTCTGAAAATCCAAATATACTACATCTACCAGTTCACCTTTATCTACATGTTTATTAACTTCTTCAAAAAAGTGAAGCAGATTTGTGAGGCAAGACTTGCCTTGAGTAAAGCCATGCTGACTTTGTTCCATTAAACCATGTCTTTCTATATGTTCTGTTTAGAATACTTTCCACTATTTTTCCTGGCACTGAAGTCAGGGTAACCGGTCTGTAGTTTCCCAGATCACCCCTGGAGCCCTTTTTAAATATGGAGTTTACATTAGCTATCCTCCAGTTTTCAGGTACTGGAGGTTTTAATGACAGGTTACAAATTTTTACTAATAGGTCTGAAATTTCATTTTTTAGTTCCTTCAGAACTCTGGGGTGTATACCATCCAGTCCAGGTGATTTACTACTCTTGTTTATCAATCAGGTCTACCACATCTTCTAGGTTCACCGTGATTTGGTTCAGTCCATCTGAATAATTACCCATGAAAACCTTCTCCATTACGGGTACCTCCCCAACATCCTCTTCAGTAAACACTGAAGCAAAGAAATCATTTAATCTTTCCACGATGGCCTTATCTTCTCTAAGTGTCCCTTTAACCCCTCGATCATCTAATGGTCCAACTGACTCCCTCACAGGCTTTCTGCTTCTGATATATTTTAAAACATTTTTACTGTGAGTTTTTGCCTCTACGGCCAACTTCTTTTCAAATTCTTTCTTAGCCTGTCTTATCAATATCTTACATTTAACTTGCCAACATTTATGCATTATCCTATTTTCTTTTGTTGGATCCTTCTTCCAATTTTTGAATGAAGATCTTTTGGTTAAAATAACTTTTTTCACCTCCCGTTTTAACCATGCTGGTAATCGTTTTGCCTTCTTTCCACCTTTCTTAATGTGTGGAATACATGTGGATTGTGCTTCTAGGATGGTATTTTTTAACAATGACCATACCTCTTGCACACATTTTACTTTTGTAGCTGCTCCTTTCAGTTTTTTTCTAACTATTTTTCACATTTTATCAAAGTTTCCCTTTTGAAAGTTTAGCACGAGAGCCGTCAATTTGCTTACTGTCCCCCTTTCAGTCATTAAATCAAATTTGATCATATTATTGTACATAATTTTCTGTACTTAGGGCCAGGCACACAAGAACACTTAGACTCAGTAAACGGTATAAAGTGAATTTTATTTGTCATTATAAGTGTTCCTGGGAGATGCTGGATACTGGGTGCCCTTTGTCTTTCAAAACAACCAGCATCTCATTGAATACAGGAAGTGACCCTTCTTTTATAGTTAAACATACAGTATTGCCGAAACTTCTAGAATTATGTGACTGCCCAAAGACTCATTTACAGAGACACATCATACTGTGGTCATGACAACTTATCCTCTGAACTGCCCTGACAGGTTTTACCAGGTGTAGCTCATTTGCCATCACTCTCCAGATAATCCTTTTGTCCTGTTAATGATCTTGTCCAGTGAGGTTTCAACAGAATAGTGCCTGAAGCTCCCGTGTCGGTTCCTTCGTTGTGACCCATTGAATAGCCCGTCCCTTCATGGTGCCAGCTTGTCTATCTGCTCAGAGACATTCTGCAAGTCATGCTCAGAAAGTCACTCAGAGTTCATTCAGCTCTGACAAGCCACAGAACAGCAGAGGTGTCTGGGTATTTTCCTTCTCAATGTTGGTTGTCTGATCAGGCATATTTCTCATTTTGATTACTATTGCCAAGCAGCCCCACCACCGTTACCTCTCTCACCAAATCCTGTTCTCCACTGAGAATTAGATCTAAAATGGCTCCCTCTTTCATCGGTTTCTGAACCAATTGCTCCATAAAGAGGTCAAGCACTTTTAGGGACATAAGGCCTGGATGGACAGGCACAGCATTAGAGGTCAAGCCCTTTAAGGGACATAAGGTCTGGACGGACAGGCACAGCAATCGAGGATAGAGGTCAACCCTTGTAGGGACATAAGGCCTGGATGGACAGGCACAACATTAGAGGTCAAGCCCTTTAAGGGACATAAGGTCTGGACGGACAGGCACAGCAATCGAGGATAGAGGTCAACCCTTGTAGGGACATAAGGCCTGGATGGACAGGCACAGCATTAGAGTATTTCCTTTGTGTAGGTATGTTGTAGTTTGATATGTCACTTCTTCTTGAACTGGTTCACTGCCAGAAGAAAATGGCATATTTTTCATTTCTGAAAGATAATTCAACAGAGCTTGCTTTTAGAGTAATAGAGACTGCCATTTGTGGCGCCGATAGCCTTTGCCCATACTATGTCACAGGGGCGTAAATATTCTGTCTCCAATAGCGCAACTTGATCTTGAAGGACCAACAATTCCTCTTTGCGAACCTTATTCCTTCTCGCCGTGTAGCTTAGGATCTCCCCTCGGATGGTGATTTTAAAGGCCTCCCAGAGGGAAGAGGGTGAGACATCCTCGGTAGTATTGAAGTCGAAATAATCATCAATTTTCTGATCAAGGAATGATTTGAATTCAGGCTCTTCGAGGAGTGCCGCATTAAAGCATCATTGATGTTGAGTGGCAAGAGGATGAAGGAGAGAGCATGAGATGGTAACCACTGCATGGTCAGAAACCAAAATGGGGCATATTTGAGCAGAGATAATGCGAGAGAGCATGGAGTTAGCAATCAAAAAAAAGTCTATGTGTGAATGAGAAGAATGTGGGGAAGAAAAAAAAATATAGTCTCTTTCAGTGGGATTGAGCAGGCGCCAGGGGTCTGCCAGGGTGTAAACATCATTGAGATGACGCAGTGCTCTAGTAGAGTGAGACAAAGTAACGCGGGCTGAAGATTTTTTATCTAGAATGGGATCCAATACTTGATTGAAGTCTCCTCCTATTACATATTGAACGGTGTCTGACAGTAATAGGTGCTTGAACGTTTCTTGAAAAAAGGAAGGAGTATCCAAATTTGGTGCATAAATGTTAAGTAGAAGAAATGATTCATTCTGAATGGAAAAGTGGACCAAATTCCATCTGCCTTCTGTATCCGCCAATTGGTGGGAAATAGTGACCGGGAGCCGCTTGTGAAATAGAATGGCTGTTCCTCGTTTTTTCTTCAGGGCTGGACTAAAACATACTTGACCGACCCAACCTTGCTTAAGTTTAAGAGATTCCGCCGCAGTGAGGTGTGTCTCCTGCAATAATGCAATATCGGTACTGAGGGTCTGAAGGTACTTAAGAATTTTCTTCCGCTTAATCGGATGTGAAAAGCCATTGACATTTAATGAAGTCAATTTAATTGTAGAAATAATGGACGCCATGAGGCAGGGAGTATCGAATCAGACTTCCGATGTGCTATCTCTTCATTTCTTGTGTAGAATATAGGATAGGTGGGATATACCAAGAAAAACAAGAACTCCAACCTAAAAAACAAATAAAAAACACTAAAGGCCAAATATTGGATGACTGTGTGAATCGTAGGTACCAATAATAAAAAAAAAAGTACCAAGAAAATAAAGAACCAAATCGCTGAGACATATGTTGCCAAAGACAGCACGAGTCTGTCTTCTATCAAAATTAAAGAGCTTCAGGGCGAACCAGATAGCCCCCTGGTCCCCCGCTCCATTGTTCGATACCAGCCTTATTACTGGACCAAGGTCAAATAGAGAGAGAAAAAATCAGAGAGAATCCATATTTGACCATCTACCACCAGAAATGATCAAATGAGAAATCATCAGACATGGTCAGAATGTCAACCGGGATGATAATTGTATCCGTGAAAATGCAAACTGCCAAACGCAGAGTCTAACATTAAAACATAGCACCCTCTGAAACGTTGATTCAAGTGATCATAGATGCATCCGATTCCGAAGAAAGAAGGAAATCTTCAAGATCTTGCGGGGTATAGAACATTTTTGTTTGATTGTTATAGGTCACCCTTATTTGTGCTGGGTAGAGCATCCCATATTTAGCTCCCAAAGCCTGGAGTCGGGGCCTCAACGCCAGCAATAGTTTGCGTTTTTGAGCCGTAGCTTTTGCCAGATCTGGCACAAAAAGAATAGCATTGCCTTGATATGTAAGAGATGGCTTGCTTCGTTCAGCCGCAAAGATCTGCAAAACTTGTGGATAACGTAGAATTTTAAGAATTAGTGGCCTGGGGTACCTGGATCACTGAGAGGGCCTTGATGGTATCCTGTGGGCCCGTTCCAGATCTAATGGCTGGTCGAAGGAGATTTGCAAAAGGTTAGGAATAAACTTTGTGAGAAATTGTATACAGTCTATTCCTTCAGCGCCTTCAGGAATACCTAAAATACGGATGTTATTCCGGCGGTTGCGGTTAGATAAATCTTCAATATCCGCCTTGAGCTGTTCTATGTCCTTTGTATGTTTAGGTAATGGTGCAGTTTTTAAGAGAAGGGTCGAAATCTGCGACTCAGCGTCCTCCATTTTCGCCTGAAAAGAGTCCATGCGAGTAGTAAGTGATTGGAGTTCAGAGCGTATAGCAGTGGTATGCTCTACCCATATGGGATGCTCTACCCAGTGGGATGCTCTACCCAATATGGGATGCTCTACCCATCTTTTTGCGGATGACACTAAGATCTGCAACAGAGTGGACTCGCCGGAAGGAGTGGAGAGAATGAGACGAGATCTAAGGAAACTGGAAGAGTGGTCGAAGATATGGCAGCTGAAATTCAATGCCAAGAAGTGCAAAGTCATGCATATGGGGAGTGGAAATCCGAATGAACTGTATTTGATGGGGGGGGAAAGGCTGATGTGCACGGAGCAGGAGAGGGACCTTGGGGTGATAGTGTCTAATGATCTGAAGTCGGTGAAACAATGTGACAAGGCGATAGCTAAAGCCAGAAGAATGCTGGGCTGCATAGAGAGAGGAATATCGAGTAAGAAAAGGGAAGTGATTATTCCCTTGTACAGGTCCTTGGTGAGGCCTCACCTGGAGTACTGTTTTCAGTTCTGGAGACCGTATCTTCAAAAAGACAAAGACAAGATGGAGGCGGTACAGAGAAGGGCGACCAGAAAGGTGGAGGATCTTCATCGGATGACGTACGAGGAGAGATTGAAGAATCTAAATATGTACACCCTGGAGGAAAGGAGGAGCAGAGGTGATATGATACAGACTTTCAGATACTTGAAAGGTGTTAATGAACCAAAGACAACGACAAACCTTTTCCGTAGGAAAAAACTCAGCAGAACCAGGGGTCACGATTTGAAGCTCCAGGGAGGAAGATTCAGAACCAATGTCAGGAAGTATTTCTTCACGGAGAGGGTGGTGGATGCCTGGAATGCCCTTCCGGAGGATGTGGTGAAGACCAGAACTGTGAAGGACTTCAAAGGGGCGTGGGATAAACACTGTGGATCCATAAAGTCAAGAGGCCGCCAATGAAGAGTGGGTGACTTGCCAGAATGATGGCTACTGCCTGGAGACAATACCCTTATTAAATAAACATACACATGCTTACTGTGACTCCAACATCGCTCTAAGCTTCAACAGCAAGAGGAAATGTGGAAAAAAGGATTCACACTCACAAAGAGGGGAGTAGCTGGCTTGTTACGGCGGTTACTACCCCAAATCAAATAAGCCTGATACTTCACTTTCAATGCATATACAGCATAGTTCTCTGCTTCAACGGCAGGGGAGAAGAAAAGAGGGTTCGCACTCACAAAGTGGGGAGTAGCTGGCTTGTTACGGCGGTTACTACCCCAAACCAAATGTGCCTGATACTTCACTTTCGATGCATATCCAGCATGGCTCTTCTTCAACAGCATGGGAGAAGACTGATACTTCACGCATATCCAGCATAGCTCCCTGCTTCAACGGCAGGGGAGAAGAAAAACAGCCAATAAGGGCTGTATAACACAGTCTGGGTAAAACAAATAAGCATAGGTGTAGCTTGCTTATTGGCAGGGGAGAAGAAAAACAGCCAATAAGGGCTGTATAACATAGTCTGGGTAAAACAAATAAGCATGGGTGTAGCTTGCTTATTGCGGCGGCTACTACCCCTAACTAATCAAGCTAGATATTTCACTTGGATGCAGCTCCATCACTGCTCTCTACATTAAAGGTGGGGGTGGAAGGGAAATATAACCAAGAGCTAAGAGAAACAGATAAGT
Source organism: Rhinatrema bivittatum (assembly GCF_901001135.1). Taxonomy (NCBI): domain Eukaryota; kingdom Metazoa; phylum Chordata; class Amphibia; order Gymnophiona; family Rhinatrematidae; genus Rhinatrema; species Rhinatrema bivittatum. The sequence goes on along the minus strand of NC_042615.1, from coordinate 84,776,455 downwards.
ATGAGAGAAAAAATGTGTGAAGCTTGCTGGGCAGACTGGATGGGCCACTTGGTCTTCTTCTGCCGTCATTTCTATGTATGTTCCACATTAAGTTGAATTGTCCTTTAATTGTTTTAATTCAGTTAATACCAGGTCGGCGGAGGCCATAGCTTTGGTGGTAGACGCTTTATGCGGAGAGGGAGGGTCCGGTTTAGAGCATTTCGTACCTGTCGAGGCTGCGAAGGAGGCTTCAATTTTCCCGGATTTCGGTGTCGCCATTATTAAAAGAATATGAAGTCCAGTAACTAAAGATATTGAACTCAATGGTCCACTTTTATCATAAAAAAAGGAGCGGGGACTCACGGAGCCTTAGACTCAGGCGGCCATCTTGTGCGTCGCGCGACAGCGCCCCCCCCAAACAATGATTCTTAACCAAAAACTATTGAAGCTGATTTACCACAGTTTTTTCTATAATTTTAGTCAGGAAAGGAATGTTTGCTACTGGTCTATAATTATTTAAGTCCAATGGATCAAGTGAGGGATTCATTAAAACAAATGCCAAATGATTGCTTTTTAAGGCCATAGTAAAGGAAAGCTCTTTGGATTTGTCATCTGATGGATTTTGAGGTTGCTGGCATATCAGCTATAGATTTGTTTAATAATCTATATACATCAAACTTCAGTTTGTCAAAAGCATCCATTTTTGCAGATACTTTCCACATTCTCACCAGATACCTTTCAGAAAATTCAATGATTTTTGATATGTCATCTATTTCTTCAAATAGTTCCAAGATGTTTTCAGTCTGTGCAGATAGCTGTACATTTGGTACTAATTTTACTCAAATCATTATTTCTAGTTAAAATGTGAGCTTTTAACAAAACATTGCGCACTTCAGGTCAAAGCTTGATCAGAAGATGATATACAAGGCCAGAGCCTCTTTTTATATGAGTTCCAAACTGAACTTTGGCTCTGCTAGGCTTTTGATTTTAAGCATTGCCATAAATATTAGCAAACGTGTAATCACATATGGATCATTTGGAGGTACTACAACACTCTGGCTGAACTGCTGATTTCAGATATGGAATAATGTATTGATCTGCCTTCTCAATGCTACTACTGCATTCTTGAACTTCTTACTAGTCGTCATTTCTGTAAGTTTCTGCAGCAAAAACCTCACATTTGATGACCAACCAAAAAGGATTTAGCACTTCTTTGCTTATGGGCTGGTTATTGTAAGTTAACTTTATTAATTGAAGATGTCCTGAACTTGTCCATTTGAACAGGAATTAGTGTATCTGTGGTTGCTCCCCTTAGGAGAAGGCATGGAGATAACCTTTAACCAATAAGCCTTGATGCTTTTAATAAAACTGCAACATTGCTCCACATTTAGATGGCTAGAGGACAGAAATGAAGAAAAGTGTGTGGGTGGGGGGGAGCGGGAGGGAGATAACTTGCTGTTGCAGTGGTTACTATCTTTAGCAGAAGGTATGGAGATTACTACCCTTAACCAATAAGCCTTTATGCTTTTAATGCAGCTGCAACATTGCTTCCTGCTTAGGCAGCTGGGGGAAAAGAGGAATTGGATTCAGACAACAACAAAGGACCCTGATGTCTATGGTCTGGGATACTGATACACAGACATAAGGGAATAAGCACAGGACTGCTTCTATGGCCAAGTCCATAAGCAAAACACATCAACTGCATTATCTGATTTTTTAAGAAAGCTCATCAATCAGTAAAAAAAATGTTGCTACCTGAAATTTTTATGGGTTATCATATGGCTTGGAGAATACTGTATGGAGTGGCAGCTACTACCTAAAGAAGCTTGCTGGGCAGACTGCATGGATCATTTGATCCTTTTCTGTCATTATTACTATGTTACTATGATATATTTTAACTCAATAGTACCAGTGCAGGATCCTCTATGAACAGCCTTTCTGATTCCTTGACCAACAATCTGGGTGGCTATCAAAGAAAAGACAATGTACTTTTCTTGTGGGTGGTGACACACTGAATGTGAACTGACTATTGTAATTCCTGCTTGACCAAAGGGTGGGTTGTTTTTTTTTTTTTTTAGAGAGCTTGTATACATCATTCTAATTTGTGATGTCATCAACAGTAATTACAGTTTTCTTTTGAGGCACTAATTCAAATAAGCCCTTGGTAGTGTTGAAATGTTTATCTGATTCTGCAATAAGTGTGTTTCGTTGGTATCATTGCAGCCTCCTATGAACAAAGGGTTTAGTAGCAGCTAGAGATGTGAATCGGAACCAGAATCTGTTCAGATTTCAGTTCCGATTCACATCTCTAGTAGCAGCAGATCATGAGCCCAAATGGCCCAAAGAATCTCCAGTGACACTGTCACATTACTGGAGTGGGAGACTGTGAATGCTGATATTCTGAGTAATTGAAATGTGGGAGATACTTCTGCATATTCTGACTTTTTTGAATACTTACTTAAACCATCTTATATTCTGCTATTTCCATATTGTTCAATGTGGATTATGATTTTAAAAATCCATAATAAAACAGAAATAAGATACATAAAACATTATAAAACAGTAATATAACAGATCATTTGTAAACGTCACGTCTATGAACGATGACACTAAACAACCATTCGGAGACACTATAATCGACATACTGATTTTTTTTCCCCAAGTTATAAAGTCTTACTTGACCAATAACTTCAAAAGAGTCTCCTTTTGGCCACAAGAACTGAAGGAAACATGTAACATTGACATCAAACAGTTCTGCTTTCCTCCTTGTCAGCTCATGATGAGATGTTTCTATGTGATCCATCACTTTTGCATTTGTTAGCTCTCAGAAGATATTATCGATTGCCAGTACCTCATGGTACACAAGCTGCCAGTCCAGAACTAAGCACTCTTTCTTGTTTGATCAATGATGCCTTTTTATGTTTTTCAGACCTTTGAGTTGTCCAATCCAGCTTCTTGTCAGCTGGTACAGCATTAAACCTTCCATCCTTGTCTCACACAATAAAATTCCTGTAGATGAATTTATGGCAGAGGGAAGAGTATGACTGAAAAAAGATGCAAAACATACCAAAAATCAAATCCAGAAAGAATACAGTGATGATAAATATTTTTTGGTCTATTTATTTTCTCACACTTTCTATTTTATTTTATTTTATTTTTTAGATTTTCAGAGATATGGCACACATCAAGCTTCTTTATCCTTTCCAAATACCATGAAGTATAAAGTAAATAATTTATATAGTCATACACTGGAAACACAGATATCAATGATTGAACTGTTTATACTGTATAGGTAGCTCCCAATTCCCTTTATGGGCATATGTCACAAGGCTTCTGAGAAGACCCACAAGATGCAGGAAAAACATAAAAATACTTGCAAATTTTAGATCTTTCACTGTATACTTTAATGTACTCTTCAAATTGTACTTTTAGTCAAGACTTTTTTTTGTAGTAATTGTTGAAAAGAATGGACATATTTGTTTCATCTTTGGAGCGGTGCTTTTCTGAACTGACTGATTCTTGATATCATGTCCTGGAACTCATCAGATCTGTTTTTTTTTTCTCTTTTTCTTGAATATCTTTTATAGCATTGCTTCAGTTACTTAATTGATAAAAAGTATGTGCCCTATTGAATGGACATAGTATATGTCATTTATGACAGGATATATGGATTTAGTTTTGAATATTTCCATCTCAGTAAGGTTATCATTAACTCCACTCCTACTTAGGAATATTTCCACACAATGCGGAGCAGCATTTGTAAAATAAAAAAGTTCTTTTCATTTGGATTGAGTTCTTAAAGGATCTATGGTGGTTGATAATGATTTGCTAGGCATGTGCATTTGTTGCTCCATTCATTTGATTCATTTTGGCAGGTCACATATATCTGATAAATGGATAGTGTGCATGCAGAAACAAATGATGTGTGTATATGTACTTGATGCATGCAGAAACAAATGGTGTGTGTATATGTACTTGGTGCATACATATACATAACAATGGCCTGTATTCACCATTCTATCGCAGAATGGGGAATCCAGCAAAAATGGGGGGGGGGGGGCTGCGAAAGCCAGCAGCCTTCGCACCACTGCAGTGTTTTCGCTGCCGACTTTCACAGCCAATAGCGTCACTATGAAAGGTGGTGCTATTGAGCATGCTACTGGCGACGATATCATTACTAACCTTATCACCGCCAGCGAAGACACCGCTGAGTCCGCCTCCTCACCACCCCGCCTCCTCTCCTCGCCACCCTCCCGGCTCCACCCCCAGCATGCTATTGCACGCTGGGGGCCTTGCACGCTGGGGCCTTTTCGTGTGTGATAGAGGCTTATCGCACACGATAAGCCTTTGAAAATGACCCCCAATGTGAGAAACTGCTCCATTGTAGATAGGCATGAAAGACAAACACAGCTGCATATGCCCATTCTTACAATTCTTCATGGCTCAGAAAACTGTAACATGATCTATGGCTGGGGATGGAATTATTGGAAATAAACCTGCTTACTTCAGAGGAAGCTTGATGTCTGATAACTGTGTATGTGAACCTTCCCAGAGAGGTATTTGTCCTTTGTTCCCTTCTGGCAGTCCATATCTTGTCAGAAAGTTGAGAAGCTCTTTGTGACTGGCCTTGAGTAATTCTCTTTCAAATGACAACAAATCAATCATTTTAGTTACTTGGAATGTTTCCAACAGTCCTGGCTGCTTTACTTTCTTGTAATCCCAATGCATTGGTGTGGTAACATCAATATCAACCTAAACCTTGCTTCTTCAAATTGGCTACAGAACCAGTAGATGTCCCTGGTATAGCACGGCAAAGCAATCTTTTATTTATTTTTATTTTATTATAAAAGATTTATAGATCACATCCTTGGTCCAAGATATCACCTGAAATTGTGTACAAGTCATAAAAAATCCAATAAAATAAAAATGCAATAAAAACAAACCAAACATATTCTGTAAGCCACAACAATGGCACTATCTTAAAATAGCTCCATTGCTATATAGTATGTATCAGCAGTGCCACACAATGACTAGTCGCCCTCAAAGTCAGTGTTATCTAGATGACTAATTGTGTTCTGCTGAAATGGCAACATAGGTATGCTGTTCATTTCATATGTTTGTACTGCATATGCATCCTGCGGGCTCTGAGTTTTTGCCACATCAGCATAGCACACTGAGACACCAATCTGATTCATAGATATTATGAGCTCTTTACTTTTCCCATTTGCCACAAATACTATAAGCTGGCATCACATGCAGCAGATTTTCTTTGTGCCTTTGTGTAGTTCATAGAACATTATTTGGAACAGACTTGACAGCTGTTCATTTCAATCTACTATTTGTATCAAAGCCAGTGTCATCATCCCCGTCACTTTTTTCATCTTGATCATTTCCATGCCATACCATTATCACATGCAGCACATGTGATTTGCTGATACTGAAGAAAGATGATAAAAAAAAAAAATAAATGCCTGGAATACTTCCAGCATTACTCTTTTCTCCCATGAATAGTGTAGTTCCTTAGCATCACATAATTTGTCCTGCAGCTGGAAATCAATGTTCTGCTCTGCTTCTCTTGAAAGTGCTCCTGCAGATTTCACAGCATCGTGGGATTGTATTTTAGCAGTAAGTTCCTCAGCATTCACGGTAGCTGAAAACACAAGCAACATTTAATTTCTTTTGTTGGGCAAACAAAACAGAATTTTGTCTTTATGTGTTTTTCACTAAAACATTGAGATCTTATTGTTAAACATGATGGTCTCTTTACCTTGGATGTTCATCATTTCTCTGGTCTCAGCAAGTGTGAAGCAATAGTCCACTATTGCTTCTTTTACTTGTTGAAACAACTGACATTTCCAAGAGTGCCAGTTTTTCTGAGGCTAGGCAGATATCTTGAACATACAGTGATATTACTAAAGATAACCTTTCATATATTTTCCACAGGCAAACAGATCTGCAGTAGAACCTCTGTGTTGACTGTCAAGATCTGCACTGCATTCAGATATGTCAGCCTGACTGGAAGAAATTAGTCACAGCTAAATTAAAATATTTTTACATTGCTTTTCACAAATTCTGAACTTACGTCTTACCCTACGCCGCCCCCCCCACACACACATTCAGATTTTCTGGTTTATTACACAATAATGACAACATATGATGGGCACCTGGGGCTGAGTTCCTGGCTACCATGGATAACATGCATTCCAGCCTCAGCCGCTGGCTGCCCTAGAGGAAGGGAGGAGGGACAGGGATAGATCTGGTCCTTTCTGGATCCATCGTTGGAGGTGTGATGCCCAGTTTGAATCGGGCACTTTCTAATATGAGGGCCCTGTTGGACGGTTGCTGAAAGGCAGAGAGGGAAAATAGGAGCCAGCGACAAATAAAGAACTGGGGGCCAGAGGTTTCTCCTACTCTTACTGGCTACTGCAACAGGTTGTAGTGGCTGCATTTCATCATATTTTGTATGGCGCTTTGTAATATGGCAAGGAGGTCCCAGTGCACAGCTGCCCAGCTTCCTGAAAATATCTGAGGAAATGATGATATTCTGGCTTTGACAGTGGCTGCAGTGGTGAGTGATGAGGGCTTCCGGGGAGGGAGGGAGGGAGGAGAGGAAGTGGTGCTGCAGGAGCATTATTTCTTTAAATTAGGCCCTATTGGATTTTTCTGTTCTCCCCAGGCCTTCAGTTGCTGATGTGGACATGTTACGACCTGGGAATTTTGGAATGGCTCTTGCTCCTTGCATCATGTGAACATGGGGTTAGAGCCGTGGGCATGGGTGATTGATTTTAGCAAAGGGCAGAGAAACAGGGGCAAGTGACAGGCCTCTGCTCAGTGTGGCAGGTGGGGGCATCATGATGCATAGCCCTAGCAGTGCTGCGAAGAAAAGGGGTGTTTCCCAAGTTGGCACTGTGGGGCCTAGCCATGGGGTTGCACCGGCAAGGTATGCTTCTTCCTCTGCTTCATATCGCAGCAGTGCAGGTGATGGAATTGTCAGCCAGACCTACTGCTGGATCGGAATGCAATGCTGCCAGGGTTAGAGCAGTACTGGGGACTCTGATATGCTGCGTGTTCCTGTGTTCATGCCTGTGGTCAATCCCGGGCCTGCAGATGGTTTGGAACAATATTTTCCTGCGGCCTTGATGGGATGCAGGGGTGCTTTTGGCAATGTTTTGCCTCCAGAGTATCTGACTGGAATTGCTCCTCTGGTTGTGAGTTCAGCAGGCTGGATGGTGGATAATGCACCTGGTGGTGCTGTTGGGGCCTGGAGTGGTTTTGAGGTACCGCGCTGGGTTGAGAGTGGCTTCTATGGTGGATGCCTGCTGAAAGGTGCTCAGGGTTTTCATCAAGGTCAATCACATCTGGGATGAGGAGGATCAAGGGTGCTGACCCCATTGGTTTCAGACTTTCAGGGGTTGTGGAGATTGGAATGCTGTCCTGGGTATATCTCCTGATTGTTTCTTGTCTAGGTTAGGAACTCATTCCATGGGGCAGTCATTGCCTTGCACAATTTTTGCTTTTCCACCTCTTGCGTCTTCTGCACTTTCCTTGCCCATACAATTTCCATGGTAGGGATCTCTGGATGCAGTGGGTGGTTCTGGTATGTATCATCAGGAAGAATAGAAAACTGCTCTGATTGGCATGATTCAGTGTATGAGTCAGCATGGTCCAGGTCTGAGACGTGTCTCTAAGGGAGAAGCGAAAGGAAGGTTGCAGACCGTGCATCAGCTGGGTGAATCTGCGGGGCAGGATGTTGAATCCCTTTTCTATTCTGTGGTGCTGCAATGTGAGTCTGTATCTCAGGGTACTGTGATATCCCATGGTAAGACTATTGATTTATTTAATCAGGGAGATGGAACTTCAAAGAAAAAGAAGATAGGTAGGTCCAAACACAAATGGCATCATGGGCATTCCAATTCTTCTGGTTTGTCCAATTTTAGATCCCTGTCTTTGTCATCTTTATTTAGCTCTTCATTGGATTGACCTTTGGGGATTTAGGAGAAATCCAACAAAGGTGAGGATAGAAAAGTGCCAGTGCTAGTAGTGTTCTTAGAACTTTGAGAAGGTGTATCTCATTCTCTCAGGAATACAATTAAAAAGCATAAATACATTGACATTTTCAAATTGTTGGAGGATCAGAGAGGAAGGAGACAGGATGGGAAGAGGAAGAAGGATGAAGAGATATTGAGGAATTCAGAGCAGGGTTTCACATATGATTTTAAACTGGATTAGGTATTTCCTCCATTTGACCTGCTTTATGGAGCATCATGGCTCATCTTAGAATGAGTCATTGATGGTCTATGCTAGTTGCTAATAAAGATTACGAGGGTTGCATGTTGCTTAACTACGATGAAGGCTTCAAAAAGGGACAAATTGGAAGAAAATGCATTTGTCTTGGGAAATGCAGGATGTAGGCCTCTGGATTTCTCAAATGTCCAACAAAGCAGCCACATTTTGCATATTTAGAGGAGTATTTATCCCTCAGAGTTTGCCTTTCTAGATGTAATGGTATGTCTGTTAAATTATGAATTTGTCACTTCGATCTACAGAAAACCTACCAACAAAAATAAATTACTATTATATGCAAGCTGCCACCCATGTCACCTGTGGAACAACATCCCTGTTGTTCAGTTCTTCCATTTATGCTGCTTGTGCACAACACATGAGGAATATAATTCCCAGGCATGAACTATGACTTCTAACTTTGTACAACATGGCTACCTTGCAGAAATCATAAAATGGGCTTACAAGCGTGCACGCTACATCAACTGAGACCTTCTTTTCACAAAATCCCTCCATCTCAGCATAGATGAAGATGTAATAATTTGTGTACTTCCAAATTCATTAGCAAGCAGACAAATTTTCTCCCTGATCCGCCAACACTGATCATGTCTACAGCCTCATTTAGATGTAGAATTTAAAAACTCCACGCATGCGTCCATGTGTGCACAATTCCAGGCTTGCGCACTTGGACATGACTATTTTATAAATGCGCACATCTAATGGCACTGTCTCGGCCCGCCTCCCTCCCCGCCCCTCCAGCCCAGACCATGCCTCCCGACCCACCCCTTTCCAATGCCCTGGCACTTCTGCACGTTCCTGGGATTACGTGCCTGGCCAAACCCCTTTGAAAATGCAGGACCTGGCCATGTGCATAACCTCCAATATTTGTCCACACAGGCCATCAAAATTCCAGCCTTTAATGTTTCAAAAACATCACATTCAAACATGCACAGAGCTTACGTGGTCAGCTAGTTTCTTCGGAATTAACAAAACAAATCCTTCCTATTTCCTTGCCCTCTGGCCATTCCCCATACAGTCACTACAAAGTATGTCCATTCTCATTAACGGTCTCTCTTTAAGAACATAAGAACATAAGAAATCGCCATGCTGGGTCAGACCAAGGGTCCATCAAGCCCAGCATCCTGTTTCCAACAGAGGCCAAACCAGGCCACAAGAACCTGGCAATTATCCAAACACTAAGAAGATCCCATGCTACTGATACAATTAATAGCAGTGGCTATTCCCTAAGTAAACTTGATTAATAGCCGTTAATGGCCTTCTCCTCCAAGAACTTATCCAAACCTTTTTTGAACTCAGCTACACTAACTGCACTAACCACATCCTCTGGCAACAAATTCCAGAGCTTTATTGTACGTTGTACTGTTTCAGCTCAAATTTACATCTGACTGTTCCACCAAAGTTGTAGTATATATTATTCGATGCCCATGCAAGTTACTGTATGTAGAGAAAACTACCCAGAGTATTCGTACACGTATTTATGAGCAATGATCTTGTCTGCCCTCAAACTGAGAGTATGCACCCCTTGTCAAACATTGACAGAAAGCCCAGCTTGTAGTAGATTTTTCATAATCGAGGTGGGCTACTTCCCCCCCCCCCCCCCCCCCCCAGTGGACATTTTTTCTGTTTTCTAATGCAGCAAGAACAAAAATGAATTCACCTTTTGAACACTATATCACCTCAGGGTTTGAATCTCAATATCGACTGGTCTGTGTTCATTTAAAAGTTCTCTAACTCTTTATTTATTTTTCCTGCCCTCCTCTAAATATGCAGGAAGTGCCCCCTGTCTTTTCTGACAACCATAACCCTGGCATTATCACACATCATCATCTAGGAGGGTTTCTTCTGACAGACAGACACTATCATGTGACCACATTTTTGGCGCGGTTTCTATCTTTGTAACTGACCATACTCACTAACTGACTTTGTATTCTTGATGTATCACCCTCATTCACAAACAACTAAATCTCTGGTGAGTTATATATACATTTTTCTGACATATTCTTTAAAATATGTGTTTAAAAATTTCTATTGTTCTGCATTAGCCGGCAATCATATCATTTTTTTTTCATTAGAATATCACTTAAAACTGCCAGTTTCCCTGATAGATCATCCTTATTCATGAGCGACTAACTTCTTGGTGAGTTACATATTTATTTATTTATTAAAGGCTTTTATATACCGACTTTCTTGATACAAATCAACTCGGTTTACATCGAACTAGGCAGTAACTATAACCAACCAATCAACAAGAGACAATTTGAAGGAGTATAAAGTTACATTATAACAAGGATGCCTTAACTGGGAGTAGAAAACAATAAAGGGGGAATGAAGATAAAGTACAATATACAAGAGAGTATGTGAGGGAGGCAAGGAGCCGTCTCATGATAACTTGTAACGTGATTTAGCGTTTATTTATTTACATAATTGCTGGAACGTTATTTATTTACATAATTGCTGGAACAATTCTAAGTATCTGATCTCCTTCAGACATACTCTTTGTATTTATAATTGAACTGTCACTATATATTAGAGATGTGCATTTGTTTTTGCCGAATTGGAAAATTGCAACAAAATTGTCCAATTCGGCATGTTTCAGGGAGCCCGAAAAAAATCAGGATTTTCCCATTTTTTCGCAAAAATTTGTTTTTCCGATTAGTGCGCACTAACGGGAGTCAGTGCGCGCTAACTCCCCCGTTAGTGCGCGCTAACTCCCGTTAGTGCGCACTGACAAAAACTAACAAAAAGTAACAAAAAATAACAAAATCTAACGATTTTTGTTAGTGCGCGCTAACAGGAGTTAGCGCGCGCTAACGGGGAGTTAGCGCGCACTAACTAAAAATCGATTTTTCGCGAAAAAAAAAGACCCGAACTGAAAAAAAACGACATTTTCCATGGCGGCCGAAAAACGAAGAACGACACGAACACAAAAAACGATGCACATCTCTACTATATATTACAGCTGGTAACCATTCAGTTGTTTATTCCCACCAGAACAGAAAAACAGTTCTAGGTTTTGGATATATATAACTTCTGGTAAGTTGCCATAGTTTGTCAGTACTTGTACTTTTGTGTTTCTGATGCCATGTTGTCTCTTTATTAAATCAATTCAATGAACTCATAAAAACTCAATAATTGAACAAAGTTCTTAAATTGTCATGCTAATTTCCAATAGGACAAAAAATGTCTCAAAAATATATATATATTAAAGGAGAAGGTGGTAGTTTTATACCATGTATGTAGGCACCATCCCGGTTACCAAAACTTTTAATCATTAACTGACCACCATCCTCCAAACCATTTTTATGTGTGTAATTCCAAAACCTCTTCTCATGAAGTGCAAACATTAAACCGTGTCAAAAATCAAACCAATCCTTAATGCAAAATAAATGCTATAAAAGCACGGTACAAAACTTTGTATTTTTCTTTAAAAATTTGTGTCCTAGAACACTTATAACAATATTTCCAATATTTCAAAAACAATTTTTTTGCAATTTTTTCTCTTGTAATTTTAAGTACTTAGCTGCACATACGCGGATGTTGTCCCAAGGGCTCCTATAAATGTTATTGAATCATTAGGTAGTGAATCCTTTTCCCCAACATGGCCAAGTTTCAGATGTTTTGAACCGTGCTTTTATAGCATTTATTTTGAAGTAAGGACTGGGAGTGACCGGGCATCTAAACCAAAAACAAATAGCGTATGGATTTAATAAAGAGACCCAAAATCACAATGACTTTGCCAAAATGTGAGTAGATTCAATTACATCAATAAAATGATTTTTGTCACGGTTTAATTTTTGCACTTCATGGGAAGAGGTTTTGGAATTACACACATAAAAAACGTTTTGGAGGATGGTGGTCAGTTAATGATTAAAAGTTTTGATGGTAACCGGGATGGTGCCTACATACATGGTATAAAACTACCACCTTCTCCTTTAATTTATATTTTTTGAGACTTTTTTGACCTATTGGGAAATTAACATGACAATTTAAGTATGTTGTTCAATTGTTGAGTTTTTGTGAGTTCATTGTATTGATGTAATTGAATCTACTCACATTTTGGCAAAGTCATTGTGAATTTGGGTCTCTTTATTAAAGCCATACTTTATTTGTTTTTGGTTTAGATGCCCGGTCACTCCCAATGCAGTTATCTTACAAAACACAGCCTGTGCCAGGGGACTATGTAATTCATATTAAGACTGGAATATCCTGTAATGTGTCTTGTTTTTGGTAAATTGAGCTGGTCTAGAGAGCCTTGCACAGTTCCCACATTTGTCTCATGATGTTGAGCATATAGGATCATGAAGTATTGCAACATCACATGATCTATGTCTTACATTTTAAGTAGTCTCACTCCTTATAGCAAGTATCTTCATTATATGTGTTTTACATGTCTTAACTGCTGTTGCTAGCAGTAGTTTATTACCATGCTCATAGAATTGTAGCCTAGTGTATCGAAGAACTTTCTATAAATTATACCTCTCTGTAGTAATTTTACGTTTTGCTGAGCTTTATCTAATAGTTTTAATGTTCTTGAAGAGCAATCTTGTTTATGTTTAGATTCTAGTTCATCAATCCTTCGCTCTAATTTTTCCATAGTCTGATTATGTTCTTTATTCTTTGCACTAGCAAAAGATATTATTTTCCTCCATACGTATGCTTTAAAATCTTCCCAGTGCATTGCTGAAGCATAGTCACCTCTTGGATTATATTATTTTCATCCATTGCTTCTTTAAGTAAAGTGTAAAACTGTTTATCTCTGAGTAAAGCTACATAAAGTCTCGAAGATAGGATCCCAAATCTAGAATTATTTTTATTAAGTGATGATCTGACAGGAAGCAAATAAGGATGTTACTGTCTAATACTAAATGAACCAGAGTACCCCTACACAGAAATAAATAAACCATGCTGTACCGGGAAGAATAGAAAGTATTGTTTTTCTTGTTAGGGTGATGTTCCTTCCAGACATCCACAAGCTGAAGAGAGTCTACCAACCTCTGGAGCTCAGTCACAATACCCTGTCCTTCACCCACCACAGATGTTTTGTCTATAGCAGGAACAGGGCATATGTTCCAGTCACCCCCTATGCAGATTGTATTCTCAAAAAGCCCAGTTAGTATATCAGCCAGGTTTTGCTAGATTTCTCTCTGATTAGTATTTTGGCCATATATGTTAATTAGCCCAAACATAACTGAATATAGCATACAGGTCAAAATGTCGTACCTCCCTTCAGGGTGACATATAGAGTCATGTACAATGAAAAGTAAATTTGTATTTATCAACATTCAGCCGCTCTTAGAAGTAGTGTTATAGGAGGATGAGGAAACATGTCCCACCCATCTATATTTCAGCTCTACATGTTTCAGTTCTGTAAGCATTAATATCTTGAAGCATTAAAATCTGTGTCTTATGTCTCTGAGCAAATTGTAGAATCATGTTCCTTCTAATAGGAATAGAGATACCCTACACATTTAATGAGATGCATTTAATTAGATTCAACGTGTCAGGCTGGTAAATATGCTCTTCAAGCAGGCAACTGTACCTGATAGATAAGAGGTCCCAAAAAAGGAACCTCCTATTTCATTCCTCATTTGTAAAATAGGCATCACAGACATTATGATAAGAAATACTATAATCAGCCTTCTCTTCTTCTTGTACAGGAATAAAACATGAATCATTCCAATAGGTTTTCATTATGATAGGCCACAATCCCAACCTGGTCCTAAACCAACCAATTGCTTGTAAAACTCTTCCTTATCTAAAATCAACCCTCTGCTCCCCTCCAACTTTACCCAACCTAACAATCCACCCTGTAATCCCACTATAGTCCTTTTTACCTCCATAAGAAGACCTTCAGGACCAAGAGGGTGAATCCCTCCACTGCCTCCCTTCTACCCCCTCCCTTGCAATAAACCTCTCTGCGTTCTTACCACTAATAAAACTTTCCCTGATAATTGTCTAGAAATAAACAATACAGAATTTTACATATTTCAGGTACTCAACAAGGTACCCTCTTTGGTTGTCTTAGTCGAGCATATATTATACATGCATTTATCATATATATTAAACAAAGTTGAAAAAAGCCATCTACTAAAAGTACAGTAGAACACTTAATCAGGCCGATACAGTATTGGCTCGCAGAAAAATGAGCACTCATGATTGAGCGCCTGCTCTCCTAATGTGCACCAATCAATCTCTCAGGGGCACCTGATTTAATATTTAAAATGGCTGCTGCAGTAAAAAGGAGGTGATAGGGGAAATTGTACACAATTAGATCCTCCTCAGCAGTGGGCACCCAGGAGAGGTGGCTGTCAGCTGGTTAGGAAAATGGATGCTCATTTTTAAAGCGTCCATTTTCCTAACCTGTGCATAGCCACAGATTAGGAAAATGGAGCTAATTAATTAAGTGTCCCTTTTCCTAACCTGACCGCCAACACACATTTTATTTTTAATTTTTTTTAAACATTCTCCTCTTTTTTGTTCCTCTGAATTAATATCACCACAATATTAAGTTGAAGGAAGTACAGAAAAGCAGTATTTTCTGCTTTTCTGTACATTTTTTGGGCTGCTCAAAAATTAACACCTACTCCGGGGTTAAGAATAAAAATGTGCACATTGGGCACACATATATTTTTTGCATCGGAGTAGAATATCTAATAGCCTCATCATCATGAATTTACGTGTGTTGAGCGCTATTAACTTTGTGGGGGGTTGAACACATGTTTTGGACATGCTAATCCCCTTATAGCATAAGGGTTTGTGGATGCATCCAACCATAGGTTAACCAGTGCACTCAGCTGAGCGCACTGTATGCATCGGCCTGAATGAATGTTGTTGTAACACCTCTCCAGTACCTCTGTAAAAAGTGAGCTGCATGACACAAATGAAAAATTATATGAAATTGGAGTGAAGACTTGAGCACAGTCATTCTAATAGTAAATCTTTGTTAGATTATTCAGGCTCTTCTCTGACCATTCAGTGCATTGGCTTCCATTTCCGTACACAAAAAACTGCACCCTCATAGGTCTCAATGTCATAAAGGCAAACTAAGCAATTCGACAACTGCAAAAACAATGCACTGAACATAGTCATCATAACATGTGCTTTGGAGTTAGGCTCTTTCAGACTTACGTTGTCTTGGCAGCACCATTTTGCTTTTGTACCATTGGAAGTCAGATGAGTCAAAAATAAAGTATAAGTAAAATTAAAAACAAAGTTCCAATCAAGAGAACTCTTTACCTTAATGAATGCCAATTGAAATTATCTTCATTATGAAGTTGAACTTCCTTCAAAGCTGACATCAGCTTTTCACAGTCACTTTGGCCCTTAGCCGCTGCTCTTGCCTATAACAAAAGGGCCACTAAGCTCAGTAGGGATGTGAATCGGTTTTTGACGATTTAAAATATCGTCCGATATATTTTAAATCGTCAAAAATCATTAGCGGTGATATTTAATTAGGAATTCCCCCGATTTATCGTCAAAAATCATAAATTGGGGGAAGATGGAGGGCGGGAAAACCGGCACACTAAAACATCCCTAAAACCCACCCCGACCCTTTAAAATAAATCCCCCACCCTCCCGAACCCCCCCAAAATGTCTTAAATTACCTGGGATCCAGTGGGGGGGTCCCGTTGTGATCTTCCACTCTCGGGCCACGAGTGCGTTGATAGAAAATGGCATCGGCGCTACCTTTGCCCTGTCATATGACAGGGCAAAGGTAGTGCCGGCGCCATTTTGGTTCCTGTCCCCAACGTCACGAGCGTAGAAGATCGCTCCCGGACCCCCGCTGGACCCCCAGGGACTTTTGGCCAGCTTGGGGGGGCCTCCTGACCCCCACAAGACTTGCCAAAAGTCCAGTGGGGGTCCGGGAACGACCTCCTGCACTCGAATCGTGTTGCCGTACGGCCGGCGCCATTTTGCCATTCTGGTCCCTGTTTCCTCAACATAGGACATGGCACATTTTTGCGGCCTTATTTAAAAAATAAAGGTTTAAATTATAAGTGTCAGTGGGAGCTAAGCCAAGCAGCACCTTCTACCTTCAGTGCGTAACCAGAAGTTCCAGCTTTCAGGAATTTCCATGTGAGTAGCAAGATGACAGAAAGCTCCTTGGTGGTCTTATTGTCACTCTGCTAGCTGCAGAGTGGCAATACACCCTGTTTCTTTTTTGCTTATACAGGGGCATTTTGTCTCCACAATAAAAATATGGAAAAAGAAAAAAATTCAAGTTTCTCTTCCCAAATCATCTCTTTTATGGTTTCACACCACTTCTTTTATGGTTTTCTATTTTGCTGTCTAGGCCTTCTAGACCTCTGTGTTCTTTGCCTTGGGCTTATGTCATCTTTGTCCTGTTTACAAATAACTGCATTGTATCTCTTGAGGTTGGTGATGCCTTTATGCTATTTTTGATTCCCCACACTGAGCAGCTTGGTAGTTTTGATGTCTTTGTGCTGTTTGTGAATCCTCAAATTTTATGGAATGAGGCTATTTCTTTGTTCTTTTTCTTTTTGCCCACACTGTGTGCCAAGGGGTTTTTGATGCCTTTGTGTTGTTTGCATTTTCCTGTACTGTATACTGAGCTGGTTCTTTATACTGTTGTGATTTTTACATTTCCCTGGACTCTACAACTTGGGGGTCTTTCTATTTTGCTACCCTGCCTGTGATGCAACCCCATGAGGCTCTTGCTGCTACTCTGCCTAGTTATCATTCCCTTAGGAGCCACCTTGGTGGTCTTGCCGCCACTCTGCTTTATGCATATCCCTAATGCTAACACTTTGGGGTTCTTGCTGATATCCTGCCTTGCTGCTATATCCCTAACACTACAACTTGGGGAGGTCTTTTTTCCATTCTCTTTTGCTGCCATGCCCCTGATGTACCACCTTAGGGGATTTTCCCTTTGACACCACATGTTGGGGGTCTTTTTTGCCATTATGCCTTGTTGTCTTACCCCTTATTCTACTCCATGGAGGCCTTGCTGCCACTCTGCCCAGCTGCCATGGCTCTGATGCTGCACCTTGGGTCTCCTGCTATCACTTTGCCTATATGTCATGCCCCTGATATATCACCTCAGGTATCTTACTTCCATTCTATTGATGAATCACCATGAGGTCTTTCTACCACTCAGCCTTGTTACCATAACCCAGACTTTACAACTGGTGGGTCTTGCTGCCATTCTACCCTGCTACCATACTGCTCATGCTACGGAGTATTTATGACATTCAGCCTTGCTGTCAGATCCCCAAATTTGCAACTTTGGGGTCTTGCTGCCACTCTTCTTACTGTCATATGCTAGACTTTTCACTTTGGGGTGCTCTTGCCATTGTGGGTTGCTGCTTTGCAGCTCTCATGGTATCTTGGAATTTCCATGCCACTCTTTGTGCTGCCTTGGTTCTTTATAAGTGTCTGTGTATGTTTATGCCACATTTAGAGTCTTATGATGGTCATGCCACTCTTGGTATCACTTTACCCTTCTCATACTGCCTTTGGAGGTTTATGACCCTGTTATCCACACCCTCTTTTGAAGACTTGGGGTTTTCTTTACACTTGTGTTACTACTTTGCTTCTCTACTGGTGCCTTGGAGAACTTCTGCCACTACTGGTACCCTAGTCATGCCACTTTTGCTGCCACTTTGCCACCGTCTTGATACCTTGCAGCTCTCTTCCCCCTTCTGATGTTGTCTAGCCATAAGTGTCATTAGGATTGTTGGAAAACCCCAATTTTGAAGCTCAAAATAGGGATGCATTGCTTTCCCCATTGACTTTTATGGGAAACGTAAAAACAAATGAATTGAAGAAAAACATTTTTTGTTTGAAAATATTGAAATGAATGGTGGTTATCTGCAAAATGAACTGAAATGAAAATTTGACTCTGGAATTTCCTACTGCAGACTATGTAGAGCTATTTTTTTCTTTACCCTCTGAATATACACTGAAATCAGGATAAATGACACTGTTTCTACTATCTCAGGGGTGTACAGAATCAGAATATGTAGTGGATTCCCATTGGCAAAGCCATTAGCTAATTGGTGGACAATTTTCAAAGCCATTTACCTGGTAAATGGTCTGTATGAGAATTGTTCTCCTCTGTCAGGCTAAAAGTATATGTTAGCTACCATGGGGTGCATACTTTTATCTGGGTTAAAAGCAGCATCCCTATGGGTATGTTTATATCAGGGGAGGAAAAGAACATTTTATTTTCAAGTGACAATTATCAAACTGCCTGAGTTGCTGCAAAGTCAGTGTACCTTTTAGTATAGTTTAGTTTATTTTAAAATATTACTTTTCTAATAGTAATCAAAGCAGTTTACAATAAAATAGTACATCAGATAAAAAGCAAAATGATAATCCATGACAATATACAAGATTATACATACAACAATAAAATAATAATACATACATAAGTAATTTCACTTTGACAATTGACTAAAGAAAAATTTCCTACACTGATTTGTATCTGCTTTTTTATGCAGATGCTTTTTTTGACCCAAGCTACACATATAGGAGTGAATTTTCAAAATGCTGTTTTCCACATGTATATATGCCTTTTGAAAATTACCCTAGTGGTGGTATGTGTAAAAATAGACATGAAAGCAATTTCACTCTTACTCTTATGTACACTTGAAAGAGGTGTTTCCAAGGGCTCAAGCATGCTATCTAAAACACGTGAATATTTACACCTGCTTCCATGAAGATATAAATATCATACCTATAAGGGAGCTGGGACCGACATGCCGCAAAAACGCAGTAGAGAGCGGCTCTGACCAATGGGCTGCACATGCGTGGATAGGAGAGCGGAGCATGACGTAAGACAACGTGGCGCCGGGAGGAAATGGACCCATGTGAGGGCTGCCTTGCAAACTGTTGGCGTTCTTTACGGCGGATGCAGCTTTTTGCAGGCTCCGAGTGATGTGGAGCTAGGCTGAGGCGGACAATATGCACGTAGTGAAGTGGCGGGGAGGAGCAGCGGCAGCGGTATCAGAGCATCGGGTGGGCCAACAACAAGCCCGGTGGTGAGGCGCACGCGCGAGAGAGACCCCCAGAGACCTCCCATCTCTGTGTCTGCGCCATCAAGCAAGAGCGGGATCGCGCTTAATAGGACCCTGGGATGGCGGGTGAGTGGCCGGCGTCTTGCGGCAAGAATGAGGGACCCAAGCTGCTGTCGCCACTGGTGCAACAACATTGGGAGCGGGAAGGGGTTGTGGATGAGGTGAGAGAGGAAGGAAAGGGAGGATGAGAGGGGATGGATGGAAAAGGGAAGAGGATATGAGTGAGTAAGTGGGAAGCATAAGAAGTTGTGGAGAACAGAAAAAGAGGGAGTGGAGGAGGGCTGAGGGAGAGGGAAGGGGTTATGAATGAGGTAAGAGGGGAAGGAAAGGGAAGATGAGAGGGGATGGAAGGAAAAGGGAAGAGGATATGAGTGCATAAGTGGGAAGGGTAAGACGTTCTGGAGAAGAGAAAAAGGGAGGGTGGAGGAGGGAGAGGAAAAGGGTTGAGGATGAGGTGAGAGGGGAAGGAAAGGGCAGATGACAGGGGATGGAAGGAAAAGGGAAGAGGATATGAGTGAGTAAGTGGGAAGGATAAGAAGTTGTGGAGAAGAGAGCGGCTCTGACCGACATGCCAGTTTGACCGATGGAATCTCGCCTGTTTGAACGGGCCTAATGACTAGTGAACATATATGCCACACAATTGCTCATGTATATCCACAAATTTTCAATGCAAGCATACATGTGTAAGTTTGCTTTGAAAATTATGGCTGAAGTCTGCCTGTTCTTTCTACAGGTGGACTTCAGCCCTGAGCGCTATGTTATAAAATTGAGCTCATAATTTTGAAAATCCAAAACTATGCATGCAGTTTTCTCCTTGATCTCACCCTACTCTGGAATGCCTTCACTACACTGAGGATAAAAGTACTTGCCTCATGGGGCTATGTACATACTTTTACCTAAATACAGGGTGGGCAATTTTCAGACAAGGGATTTAGGGAGATAGAATGCCTTTTACCCACAGATATTCCTTTGAAAATTGCCTTAGAAATTTGTTGTTCTGTTTGCATCCCTCCACCCAGCAGGTGCAAAGGGATGATTTCCCTTTCAAATCTGGTAGCAATGTATGCAGGCTAAATATGCCCATGAACACTGCAAACAATGCATCACCCCGCTATGTTTCATCTTGAGTGAAATATACGTTTTTTTTCCAATATTAACATCTTTAAACCCAGAATATCAAAATTCTTGAAATTTGCCAGATTTAGTGTAGAATCCCCATATGGGAACTCTGATACATTTCACCAGTGGAATGGTAAATTAAAAAATTCAGATGTTCTTGAACCAGGTTGAAATCTGCCTAGTTTGAATTTGACCTTAAATTGTTTACACATCTCTCATGATAATAATTATCATCCTATAGATATGGTGCGGTCTACAATGGCAGCACCTGTTTGGTGTCATTAACACCAGTTGCATCACAGCAGGTTGATAGGGCCTACCACATATCCATGTCACTGCAACAGATTGGGAGGTCTGAAATGGGCCACCTGTGGGTCATATTTTGGACATGAAATAGTTGAAATAGATTCTCACTGCAGGCACATTGGTACTTCCTACATGGCACATATTAGAGTCACAGTTTGCTGGTGCTAGCTGTCTTTCTACTATACACTGAATGCCAGGCAGACTGTGCACACTGTCTGTCATCTCATCTCCCTAAGGATTGTAAAATATCTGGGTCACTCTCACTGCAGGCACATTATGTGCCTGTCAAGGGCAAGCTGACTTTCTTCTTCTCGCTATTTCATTAGCAATGCCCCCAGCAGCCACTCTGCTGTTCTTTCACTAATCTTTCTTCTCTTTTTCTTTAGATTACTTTCTGTTGCTTGCTTTTGTTATTTATTTTATTTAAGAAATGTATTACTCATGACACTGAAAACCCCATTCATTTTCTACTCTTAGTTTTGTCCCTGCCTTGTCTTCTGTCTTTCACATCTGTCTGTCTCCTAGTCCTCACACTTGCTCTCAGTTCATAAAAATTGCCTGATCTCACTCTCCTCCAATGCTGCCTTGAAATGGAAATGGAGTTTGGGACAAATGAATTTGAAGGCTGAAATGCTGAATTACCATGAGAATGATGATTCTTATTGCATTTTATCAGTCATCTGGAAACATAAATCAAACCATGTTAGTGGTAGGTAGTTGGTATTTCTAGAAATCAATGTCTTCTGAAGTATTTCTGGATGATTCAACTTGTTTGATGGGATTCAGGTTAAAAAAAATTGTACCCATCATCTTTAAGCTGTAAGCAAAATCAATGCATGAACAGCACACAAAGTCCTTATTCTATCACCAGTTTTTTTTCAAGCTTAAAAAATATTTGCAGTAGGCTGTGAGGGTGACCGAGCAAATCACCTAAGCTGGAGCAGAAAACTGCACTGACTCCAATCTTTTCAATTGCAATTTCAAGTTTTTTTCTCATACACAGTACTTTCACACAATGGTAGACTGCATTACCTCAGGACAGTGTACTTACAACCTTCAGAAAAGGGTCAGGAGCTCCTTGATCCTGGCCACACAGGGCCTCCTGAACCCAGCTGGGCTTACACTCTTATCCTACCCCAGCTGGTCCCACCCTCATGATTCCTCCTGCCCAGCAGGGTACCACCCTCAGAGCTCGCTCATTCTTGGGATTTAAGGTGGATCAAGCATCTAGCCTGGTCCTGCACATACGGAAAGGGGAAAAACTGGGTCATTTCATCATGTAGGCCAACCCAGTGACTCAGTGGTAGTGCTCTGAACTTAGTGCACTGCCATGCATGAGTTTGATTCCTGGTCGTGCCTGTGGTTCCCAGCACACGCACATGGACGCGGCTTTTTTATAGCATACATCCGTTGGCATGCACATGTTATAAATACAGTTCCCGTGCATACATGCATGCTGGATTTTAATATAAGCGTGTGCATATGCGGGCGGGTGTCCTCTTATGCACGCAATGGGGGGGGGGAATTTTGAGAGAAATGCATGGCGACACAATAGAGCCTTCCCCAGTTCCCTCACACTGTGCTCTAATTAAGGAGCAGACTGGGAGGGAACTTTCCTATAACCCTATCTAAACTTCCTCCCTTTTCCCTTCTCCTCCCCGATCCCTAAACTAACTCTAGCTATCCCCAAATTTTTTGTTTTTATACTTACTGCTCCACTGGAGCAGAAGTAACTTCCTCGGGACAGGGCCTAATGGCCCTGTCCCACTTGGCGCATGTTGTATGCACGGCCCGGTCACACACTTAACCTCCGGATTTTATGCACATGGGCTATAATGTACAAGCCCAGTATCCTGTCTCAGACAGTGGCCAATCCAAGTCACAAGTACCCAAACATTAAGAAAATATCAGCTACTATTGCTTAAGTTATTAATTAATAGCTGTTTATGGATTTTTCCTCTAGGAACTTATCCAAAACTTTTTTAAACCCAGTTACCCTAACTGCCATAACCAAATCTTCTGGCAATGAATTTCAGAGTTTACCTAAGCTCTGAATGAAAAAGATTTTTCTTCTATTTGTTTTAAATGATTTCCCCCTAGTCCTTCTATTATCTGACAGAGTAAATAACTGATTTACATTAACTTGTTCAAGTCCTTTCATGATGTTGTAGACCTCTATCATATCCCCCCTCAGTTGTCTCTTCTCCCAAACTGAATAGCCCTAACTTCCTTTGCCTTTCCTCATAGGGCACCCGTTCTATGCCACTTATTATTTTTGTCAACCTTCTCTGCACTTTTTCCAGTGCAACTATATCTTTTTTGAGATGTGGCGACCAGAATTGTATACAGTATTCAAGATACGGTCTCACTATGGAGCGATGCAGAGGCATTATGGCATCCATTGTTTTATTTGCCATTTCCTTCTTAATAATTCTAAAATTCTGTTTGCTTTTCTGATCATCACAGTACACTGAGCAGATGATTCCAATGTATTATCCACTATGTTGCCAAGATCTCTTTCCTGGGTGGTAACTCCTAAAATAGAACTAAACATTGTATAACTACAGCAAGAGTTATTTTTCCCTATATGCATCACTTTACACTTGTCCACATTAAATTTCATCTGCCATTTAGAAGCCCAATCTTGCAGTCTTGCAAGGAACTCCTGCAATTTATCACAATCCACTTGATTTAACTACTTTGCATAATTTTGTATCACCCGCAAATGTGATTACCTCACTCATCATAACCCTTTGCAGATCACTTAGAAATATATTAAAAAGCACCGGTCCAAGAAAAGATCCCTGAGGCACTCCACCTTTTACATTTTTCCACTGTGAAAGCAGACCATTTAATCCTACTCTCTGTTTCCTGTCTTTTAACCAGCTTGCAATCCACAAAAGGACATCGTTTCCTATCCCCTGACTATTTAGTTTTTTTTAGAAGACTCTCATGTAGGGCTTTGTTGAATGCCTTCTGAAAATCCAAATATACCACATCTACTGGTTCACCTTTGTCTACATGTTTATTGACCCCTTCAAAAAAATGTAGGAGATTTGTGAGGCAAGCCTTCCCTTGGTTGAATCCATGCTGGCTGTGTCCGATTAAACCATGTGGGGTCAATTTTAAAAGAAGCAAGGATGTGTCCATGTGCGTGTGGTTCCAAGCATGCGCACATGGACGCGACTTTTTTATAACATGCATGTGTTGGCATGCACATGTTATAAATACAGTTCCTGTGCATACATGCATGCTGGATTTTAATATAAGCGTATGCATATGCGGGCGGGTGTCCTCTTATGCATGCAATTTGGGGGGGGGGATTTTTGAGAGAAATGCATGGCGACACAATAGGGCCTTCCCCAGTTCCCTCACAGTGTGCTTCAATTAAGGAGCAGACTGGGAAGAAACTTTCCTATAACCCTATCTAAACTTCCTCCCTTTTCCCTTCTCCTCCCCGATCCCTAAACTAACTCTAGCTATCCCCAAATTTTTTGTTTTTATACTTACTGCTCCACTGGAGCAGAAGTAACTTCCTCGGGACAGGGCCTAATGGCCCTGTCCCACTTGCGCATGGCGCATGCACGGCCCGGTCACACACTTAACCTCCGGATTTTATGCACATGGGCTATCGAAAATTTGGGCTTATTTATCTAAATGTTTTGTGATTTTAATCTTTATAACAGGTTCCATGAATTTTCCTGACACTGAAGTCAGGCTCATTGGTCTATAGTTTCCCAGACCACTCCTGGAGCCCTTTTTAAACATTAGGGTTTTACTGGCCATCTTCCAGTCTTTAGGTACAATGGATGATTTTAATGATAGGTTTCAAATTAATTGAAATAGGCATGGACTACTTTTTTTATTATTGGAACCTCTCTGTGGGATGCCCTAACTCTAATGCTTCATTAGTATCCTTTGAAGATATCACCGTCATGCGCTGCTGAGCCACAGTCAGCTTTCCTTAAGTAGGCCAGAGCTGGGGATGTTACAGAGGAAACATACAGTCTTTAGGCAGAGGCATTCATGGCCATCAATCAGCATTGATATCTAATGGTCAGGGTCCACATTAACTGAGTTGTAGAGGGAGCCAAAGTTTGTGCCCCTCAACCCCTGTTCCTCCCATCCCTGAAAGATTGCTGATGTAATGGATGGTCTGAGTTGGGATTTAAGAATACTAAAAATAAAAAAAAGCTTTGCAATTTGCAAATGAACGCTTGGCAGTGTGGCCCAATAGAGGCTGGTTGCAACTGAGCTGAAAATTCAAATGAGTTAAGAGAAAACTAATAACATATTTGTAGGATAGGAACGGTGTATACCAACCATATGTGTGAAGAGTTATATGTAGAAAGGACATTAATACATTCAATATAGAAAAAAATGATTCATATTATATGAAATGTTTTAGACAAACTCCAAATAGTATTTCTATGATCAACTAAAATTATGATTCTTTAATCAAAACATATTTTTACTGATATATCTACCTATATCTGTATCTCTATCTATCTCTATCTATCTATCTATCTATCTAATATTTTCAATGATTGGAGCTTAATTTACTAAGCTTTATTCCCATATGTAGAAAATGGGAGTAAATCATGCCTTTGGTTATTTACAAATTTTCCCATGCTCTCACTAGTAAATTGTTTACAATTGCACTGCTTCCTAAATTTTATATATATATATATATATATATATACATCCAAACTTCACTGATGTGTACTGTTCTGTTCATACATCTGACTGTGCATGTAAAACTGGCCCCAAAACCCTAGTCTACCACCAAAACCTCACCTCGAGTTACTAGATGACCCTCCTATAGTTGTGTAAATAGTTGACTATTATGAAATATTGCAGGGTGCCATCAATTTAACGCATGTTGCAATAACATACCTATGCGAAGATAACTCAATAATTATCCCAGCCACTCCAGGAAAAAGGTGTAGTTATTCCCAGCATTAATATGCGTCAGTGCCCCTCATTTTCATAAACTCCTCTCCTTTGAATAAATTTGCATTTACATTTCATGATATGATAAATAATGCATGCGTTATGGCGTGTGATACACCTGTGATAACACCCTATCGCACATTGATGAAGGACCCTGTATGTAAGTTACTCAAATAACTTTGTCCAAATATTCAGCAGAACATACACAGATAAGTAACATATATCAAGTTATCAAGGCAATTTTAGGACAGGTATTTTTCCAATCTGACTTTACCCATCTAATTTCAACCAGGTAGCACTAAATATAAATGTAACCATGTCACCAGAGCACTTCCATCTCTGCCTTTTTTTTAACTGGCTAGATTTTGTTGGGGTAATGAGTTGCCTGGACAAAATTTAGCAGGACAGTGGAAGGGGAGAACAGGGGGGTATTTGAATCTCAGGGTTTGTCTGGGCAACTTTAAAAGTTACCCATACAAATACTTTGAATATTGACTTCACAGTAGCCAATAGAGATGTGCTTTGAGTAAACATTTTGCATCAGGCTTCATTTCAGGGCCCCCTCACAGGAATTTCATTTTTTTCACGGTTCAGGGTTTTGTTTTGGTTTTTTTTTTGGGGGGGGGGGTGAAAATGTTTCCAAAATTTTGGAAAAAATTCAATCGTTTTTCAGTTCTCCTGAACCATTCTGAATTAGGAAATATTGTTGACATTGCCTAATTTGGGAAAAACAATTGCATCCCTAATAGCCAGACCTGAAGACAAGAGGATGTTACAGTAGAATTGGACCTTTGTAAATATGTGGCAGAGTTTAGAAGACTATGATATACATCACTATAAGGCATTATCTAGAATGCAAGGTAATATTCTGGAACTTCTAGAGATTGACTGTGTCTGGAGAATTTTAACCACTAAAATAAATAGACTTCCTAAAAATGAACAATATGATATGAATAATCTGATTCACAAATTATTTGATCTGGTTGGTTGACCTTTTATCTCAGGTATCATCTCTGTGCTTGAATTATTAACAATTCATTAAGATACATTTTTGCAACCTTTCACTTACAATTTTTATTGTATGTGTATTATTCATTCCATAATATTCAGAGATTATTATTATTTTTTTTTTTTATATTTAACCCCAGTATTCTAATGTACCTCAAGCTAAGGCAGATGATGTGGTTTGGAAACATTACAGAAACATATACCAACTCCATGCACATCTGTTGAATTTTTGTGTGAGACTGTTGATATTTATATAGTATATCCCAGAGTTATTTTACTTTTTTTACATGGAGCTTTTCCAGAAAATAAAAACGGACATGATGGACATGACAGGCCACAGAGGCAGAAAAACAACAAAAAAAGTGTTAAATCAATTTGAAGTAAAACTCCTGTGAGGGAATTAGTAGGGCTTCTAGATGACCAAGGGTTAAAAAGGATGCTTAGAAAGGACAAGGAAATAGAAGAATAACTAAATGAGTTATTTGCTTTCATCTTTACTGAGTAGGATGTTGGGAATATACCCAAGAGAAACATTCTTCCATGGTGATGATTCAGAGAAACTAAAACAAATCTCTGTATTAATTAGGGATGTGAATCGTTTTTCAACGATTAAAATTATCGTCCGATAATGTTTATATCGTCTTAAATCGTTATAGAACACGATACAATAGAAATTCTAACGATTTATCGTTAAAAATCGTTAAATCGTGTTAGTGCGCACTAACTCGAGTTAGTGCGCACTAACTCCCCGTTAGTGCGCACTAACTTGATTTAGTGCGCACTAACTGAAAATGATACAAATAAACACTTTCCAGGTCACTGAAGGTCAGTTAGGAATGAATATGTGTTCCTATTGGCTGGCTGCCCTCTTATCTATTGATGTTACCACTGAGGTGATGGTTGGGGGGATGGGAAATGGAACTGGAAACTAACGAACACCAACAGAAAATGAAACAAAGTGTTCACACTTCCCAGGTCAGTAAAGGTCACTTAGGAATGAATATGTATGTATGTATTCCTATTGGCTGGCTGTGCTCTTATCTATTGATGTTACCAATATGGTTGGGGGGATGTGAAATGGAAACAGTTGGAAGCTTGACAAAAAAGTAATGTAATGATCAGCACTCACCTGACTAGAACTTGTTTGTTTATTATTTTTGTTAGCAGGCACCTGAAATGCTAGTGCATGTTGAATTTGCCAATCACTGTGCATTTTAGAAAGGTGGTCCTGGCTGGAACTGTACACAGTTCAAATATATGTAATTGATTGTTGGTAAGTGTATTTTTTAAGTAGCCACACTGGCACCAGTATGTTTACTTTTCCTCCTACTTAACTCACTAGCTCAGCTTTGTAAGAAGGGCTTCTCTGCTTGTGTGTTGTTTTTGTTTGGTGTGAGGAGAGCAGAAACATCAGATCTTTATTCAATCTACTACAGTCATCTCTTACAGTGCCCTATCCCTATTAATACCAGGAGTGTTGTGATCTTCCTGCACACAGTGCCCTAACCCTGATACCAGTCTGAGACAGCTCCCTCCCTGCATTACTAGTGAGAGGCTGGCTTCACAGACAGGGGGGAGCTGCCTGACCCTCACTCCTGACTTCCCCCATGTCCCAGCTAGTGAATGGTGTGTGGGTGAGGGGGGGGGGGGAGGATGGTGAAGTCTGAGACAGCTCCCTCCCTGCATTACTAGTGAGAGGCTGGCTTCACAGACAGGGGGGAGCTGCCTGACCCTCACTCCTGACTTCCCCCATGTCCCAGCTAGTGAATGGTGTGTGGGTGAGGGGGGGGGGGGGGAGGATGGTGAAGTCTGAGACAGCTCCCTCCCTGCATTACTAGTGAGAGGCTGGCTTCACAGACAGGGGGGAGCTGCCTGACCCTCACTCCTGACTTCCCCCATGTCCCAGCTAGTGAATGGTGTGTGGGTGAGGGGGGGGGGGAGGATGGTGAAGTCTGAGACAGCTCCCTCCCTGCATTACTAGTGAGAGGCTGGCTTCACAGACAGGGGGGAGCTGCCTGACCCTCACTCCTGACTTCCCCCATGTCCCAGCTAGTGAATGGTGTGTGGGTGAGGGGGGGGGGGAGGATGGTGAAGTCTGAGACAGCTCCCTCCCTGCATTACTAGTGAGAGGCTGGCTTCGCAGACAGGGGGGAGCTGCCTGACCCTCACTCCTGACTTCCCCCATGTCCCAGCTAGTGAATGGTGTGTGGGTGAGGGGGGGGGGGAGGGTGGTGAAGTCTGAGACAGCTCCCTCCCTGCATTACTAGTGAGAGGCTGGCTTCACAGACAGGGGGGAGCTGCCTGACCCTCACTCCTGACTTCCCCCATGTCCCAGCTAGTGAATGGTGTGTGGGTGGGGGGGGGGGGGAGGATGGTGAAGTCTGAGACAGCTCCCTCCCTGCATTACTAGTGAGAGGCTGGCTTCACAGACAGGGGGGAGCTGCCTGTCCCTCACTCCTGACTTCCCCCATGTCCCAGCTAGTGAATGGTGTGTGGGTGAGGGGGGGGGGGTGGATGGTGAAGTCTGAGACAGCTCCCTCCCTGCATTACTAGTGAGAGGCTGGCTTCACAGACAGGGGGGAGCTGCCTGACCCTCACTCCTGACTTCCCCCATGTCCCAGCTAGTGAATGGTGTGTGGGTGAGGGGGGGGGGGAGGATGGTGAAGTCTGAGACAGCTCCCTCCCTGCATTACTAGTGAGAGGCTGGCTTCACAGACAGGGGGGAGCTGCCTGTCCCTCACTCCTGACTTCCCCCATGTCCCAGCTAGTGAATGGTGTGTGGGTGAGGGGGGGGGGGAGGATGGTGAAGTCTGAGACAGCTCCCTCCCTGCATTACTAGTGGGAGGCTGGCTTCACAGACAGGGGGGAGCTGCCTGTCCCTCACTCCTGACTTCCCCCATGTCCCAGCTAGTGAATGGTGTGTGGGTGAGGGGGGGGGTGGATGGTGAAGTCTGAGACAGCTCCCTCCCTGCATTACTAGTGAGAGGCTGGCTTCACAGACAGGGGGGAGCTGCCTGACCCTCACTCCTGACTTCCCCCATGTCCCAGCTAGTGAATGGTGTGTGGGTAAGGGGGGGGGAGGATGGTGAAGTCTGAGACAGCTCCCTCCCTGCATTACTAGTGAGAGGCTGGCTTCACAGACAGGGGGGAGCTGCCTGACCCTCACTCCTCCGGGGTATTGTGATCTTCCTGCACACAGTGCCCTATCCCTGATACCAGGGGTGTTGTGATCTTCCTGCATGCAGTGCCCTATCCCTATTAATACCAGGAGTGTTGTGATCTTCCTGCATGCAGTGCCCTATCCCTATTAATACCAGGAGTGTTGTGATCTTCCTGCACGCAGTGCCCTATCCCTGATACCGGGATGTGTGCAAGAAGATCACAACACCCCCGGTATCAGGAATAGGGCACTGTGTGCAGGAAGATCACAACACCCCCAGTATCAGGAATAGGGCACTGTGTGCAGGAAGATCACAACACCCCTGGTATTAGGGATAGGGCACTGTGTGCAGGAAGATCACAACACTCCTGGTATTAATAGGGATAGGGCACTGTGTGCAGGAAGATCACAATACCCCTGGTATCAGGGTTAGGGCACAAGTTCTAGTCACATTGACTGATCACATTACTTGTTTTGTCAAGCTACCAACTGTTTCCATTTCCCATCCCCCATATACTGTCAGTAGGAAACTTGGTAACATGAATAAATAAGAGGGCAGCCAATAGGAATACATATTCATTCCTAAACTGACCTTAACTGACCTGAAAAGTGTCAAATTGTATCATTTTCAGTTAGTGCGCACTAACTCCCAGTTAGTGCGCACTACCTCCCGTTAGTGCGCACTAACTCGAGTTAGTGCGCACTAATCGGAAAAAACGATTTTTAACGATTTTTTAACTAAAAAATCGTGCCTAAGACGATTTTCTTGCCCTGCCACACGATTTCTATCGTTAAGACGATATGGAAAACGATTCACATCCCTAGTATTAATGTAGGATGTAATAGATCAAATTGAAAAACTAAAGAGTAACAAATTACCAAGACTAGATTGTATCTACTCCAAAGTCATAAAAGAACTCAAACATGAAATTGCAAATCTGTTACTTCTAAACTGTAACAGCCACAATACCTTAAGTCTGAAGGATAGTTAATGTTACACTGATTTTAGAAATGATTCCAGTGGTGACCTGGGAGACTATAGCCTGACATCTGTGCATAGCAAAATGGAAGAAGCTATTCTTAAAAACAAAATTACTGGACATATAGATAAACATGTATTAATGAGGAAGAATCAACATGGTTCTAGCAAAGGGGAATCTTGCCTTACAAATCTATTACATTTTTTTAAAGTTGTAAATAAACTTGTAGATTTAAGGTGAGCTATTTGATATAGGGCCTCATTTTCCAAAGTATCGCAAGCCTGCGATACTTTAGAAGATGACAGGTGGGGGGCCGAAATGGGGTGCGGGCCTGCGCTAGCCGGCAGCGATCGCACCGTCGCGGTGCGATCGCTGCCGGTTTCGCACCCAATAGCGCCACCATAGGAGGTGTAGCTATTGGGAGCGAAATAGGCAGCGAAAAGGCACCTACCTTTTTGCTGTCTGCGGCGTCGGTGCAGAGTCAGCCACAGTGACGCCCCAACTCCTCCTCTTCCGGGGATGACTCCGCCCCTATCCTGGTATCACACGCGATAAGGGACTTTTCGCGTGCGAAAGGTCCCTTATCGCGTGCGAGCGGCTTGGAAAATGAGGCCCATAGTGATTAGGATTTTCAGGAGATCTTTGACAAAGTTCCCCTTGAGAGAGTTCTCAGGAAATTAAAAGCATTATAGGATAGGAGGCAATATACTATTGTGAATTGATAACTGATTAAAAGATAGGAAAAAGAGACTAGGACTAAATGGTTAGTTCTCTAAATGAACACTTGGGACCTAAAACTATGCTGTTTAACATACTCATAAATGGTCTGAAAAGGGGAATAATGAGGCAGGTGATCCAATCTGTAAAAGAGAAAACATTATTTGAAGTTGTGTCATTAACAATCAGTAAGGAATTGCAGAAGGACTGATCAAGACTGGGCATCTGAATGGCAGATGAAATTTAATGAGAAAAGTACAAAGTGATCCACATAAGGCAAAATATTCCCAACTTCAGGTACAGAATGTTGGGCTTTGTATTAGAAGGCACCACCAAGAAAAAAGAACCTTGGATTCATTGTGGACAATGCATTACATTTTCTTCTCAATATAACCCCCTTCTGAGGTAGTATGTTTTCTAGGGATGTGCAGAGGGATGGCATACATTGCATTCAGTATTCGTATTTGTCGGGGGGCAGATATGTTGCATTCAGCAAGGGGGGCCCCCGATACGTTCATGCATTCATTCTTATTCGTTTCCCAGATAAAACTGAATTAACCTCAACCCCCCACCCTCCTGACCCCCCACCAAGACTTACCAAAACTCCCTGGTGGTCCAGCGGGGGGTCCAGAAGCCATCTTCTGCACTCACGCCATCGGCTGCTGGTTTTCAAAATGGCGCAGATATCCTTTGACCTTACTATGTCACAGGGGCTACCGGTGCCATTGGTCGGCCCCTGTCACATGGTAGGAGCAATGGATGGCTGGCGTCATCTTGTGCCATTGGTCAGCCCCTGTTACATGGTAGGAGCACAAGATGACGCCAGCCATCCATTGCTCCTACCATGTGACAGGAGCCAACCAATAGCACCGGTAGCCCCTGTGACATAGTAAGGGCAAAGGCTATCTGTGCCATTTTGAATACTGGCAGCTGATGGCCCGAGTTCAGGAGGTCGCTCCCGGACCCCCGCTGGGCCATCAGGGACTTTTGGCAAATCTTGTGGGACCCTCCTGACCCCCACAAGACTTGCCAAAAGTCTCTGATGGTCCAGCGGGGGTCCGGGAGCGATCTCCTGCACTCGGGCTGTCGGCTGCCAGTAATCAAAATGGCACCGATAGCCTTTGACCTTACTATGTCACAGGGGCTACCGGTGCCATTGGTCAGCCCCTGTCACATGGTAGGAGCAATGGATGGCTGGCATCATCTTGTGCTCCTACCATGTAACAGGGGCTGACCAATGGCACAAGATGACGCCAGCCATCCATTGCTCCTACCATGTGACAGGGGCCGACCAATGGCACCGGTATCCCCTGTGACATAGTAAGGTCAAAGGCTATCGGCGCCATTTTGAAAACCAGCAGCCGATGGCGTGAGTGCAGAAGATGGCTCCCGGACCCCCTGCTGGACCACCAGGGAGTTTTGGTAAGTCTTGGGGGGGTCAGGAGGGTGGGGGGTTTGTTTAAATTTGCTCCTTTAGACAGCCAAATATTCAGTGAAGATTTGTTGTATTCGTGGGGAATCGCGATAAGTTTCGCTTCCCCATGAATACAACGAATATGGCCCTATACGTTGCGGATTACCAATACGTTGGAAACAAATGCACAGCCCTAATGTTTTCCAGACCAATGAAAAGGCAGTTAACCATAGAAGAAATACTATGATAAATTATTTTAAGTTCACTCACCTTGAAGGGGTAGGACAATGTCCCAGAAGCCCCATACCACACCCAGATCTCCCACACATAATCTCCTCAATTCAGCAGATATAAACACACTGACAAGTGAAGTAAGTGATTTAACTTTTACTGGAAGCATTTCAAAATAAGACAATAGAATTAACACTGGAGTTGAAACCTACCAGGAGTAATAAAATGAAGACTGTGAACAAAATCCCAATTCAATGAAACAGTGTACAAAACAGTCAGCTGTGCAGTATATATCAGTCAGTCACCTAGTTCAAGTGGCTGATTACTTGGTTGAACAATTTTAACAGTGAATATATAGTATAAGTACAGCAATACTGAATCCACTAAGAATGTTTGGTATCTATAAATGTGCACATAGCTAGACTCCATTGCGGCCCATTGCTGAAGTTCTATTGTGGCAAATGAGGCTTTATTTTCTCCTCTTTTGTATACAATTCTCACCCAGTTTATTATTCCCTGTGTCAGCACTGAGCGGAGAGGATCACCTTGCTGGTGGCTGAAAGGAATCAGTAAGTTTTGCTTGGGAATTTTTTTAGGTGTTTAGGCCTGGATTTTCTAAAATTGCAGGCCTTAGTGAATCGTGTGGTACCGGGGGGCCAAACAGGGGGGGCAGGCCTACGAAAGCCAGCAGCAATCGCACCACCGCAGGGCTATCACTGCTGGCTTTCGCAAAGCAATAGCGCCATCAGTGGAGCACAGGACTTGGTGAGAGAGGTAACGGTGGTGGGGCCGCTTGGCAATAGTGATCATAATATGATCAAATTTGATTTAATGACTGGAAAAGGAACAGTGTGCAAATCCAAGGCTCTCGTGCTAAACTTTCAAAAGGGAAACTTTGATAAAATGAGAAAAATTGTTAGAAAAAAACTGAAAGGAGCAGTTACCAAAGTAAAAAATGTCCAAGAGGCGTGGTCATTAGAGATGTGAATCGTGTCCTCGATCGTCTTAACGATCGATTTCGGCTGGGAGGGGGAGGGAATCTTATTGTTGCCGTTTGGGGGGGTAAAATATCGTGAAAAATCGTAAAAAATCGAAAAAACGTAAAATCGCAAAACCGGCACATTAAAACCCCCTAAAACCCACCCCCGACCCTTTAAATTAAATCCCCCACCCTCCCGAACCCCCCCCCCCAAATGACTTAAATAACCTGCGGGTCCAGCGGCGGTCCGGAACGGCAGCGGTCCGGAACGGGCTCCTGCTACTGAATCTTGTTGTCTTCGGCTGGCGCCATTTTCCAAAATGGCGCCGAAAAATGGCGGCGGCCATAGACGAACACGATTGGACAGCAGGAGGTCCTTCCGGACCCCCGCTGGACTTTTGGCAAGTCTTGTGGGGGTCAGAAGGCCCCCCCCAAGCTGGCCAAAAGTTCCTGGAGGTCCAGCGGGGGTCAGGGAGCGATTTCCTGCCGCGAATCGTTTTCGTACGGAAAATGGCGCTGGCAGGAGATCGACTGCAGGAGGTCATTCAGCGAGGCACCGGAACCCTCGCTGAACGACCTCCTGCAGTCGATCTCCTGCCGGCGCCATTTTCCATACGAAAACGATTCGCGGCGGGAAATCGCTCCCTGACCCCCGCTGGACCTCCAGGAACTTTTGGCCAGCTTGGGGGGGGGCCTCCTGACCCCCACAAGACTTGCCAAAAGTCCAGCAGGGGTCCGGAAGGACCTCCTGCCGTCCAATCGTGTTCGTCTATGGCCGCCGCCATTTTTCGGCGCCATTTTGGAAAATGGCGCCGGCCGAAGACAACAAGATTCAGTAGCAGGAGCCCGTTCCGGACCGCTGCCGTTCCAGACCGCCGCTGGACCCGCAGGTTATTTAAGTCATTTGGGGGGGGGGTTCGGGAGGGTGGGGGATTTAATTTAAAGGGTCGGGGGTGGGTTTTAGGGGGTTTTAGTGTGCCGGCTCACGATTCTAACGATTTATAACGATAAATCGTTAGAATCTCTATTGTATTGTGTTCCATAACGGTTTAAGACGATATTAAAATTATCGGACGATAATTTTAATCGTCCTAAAACGATTCACATCCCTAGTGGTCATTGTTAAAAAATACCATCCTAGAAGCACAGTCCCAGATGTATTCCACACATTAAGAAAGGTGGAAAGAAGGCAAAACGATTACCGGCATGGTTAAAAGGGGAGGTGAAAGAAGCTATTTTAGCCAAAAGATCTTCATTCAAAAATTGGAAGAAGGATCCAACAGAAGAAAATAGGATAAAGCATAAACATTGGCAACTTAAATGTGAGACATTGATAAGACAGGCTAAGAGAGAATTTGAAAAGAAGTTGGCTGTAGAGGCAAAAACTCACAGTAAAAACTTTTTTAAATATATCCGAAGCAGAAAGCCTGTGAGGGAGTCAGTTGGACCGTTAAATGATCGAGGGGTTAAAGGGGCACTTAGAGAAGATAAGGCCATCGCGGAAATATTAAATGATTTCTTTGCTTCGGTGTTTACTGAAGAGGATGTTGGGGAGGTACCCGTAATGGAGAAGGTTTTCATGGGTAATGATTCAGATGGACTGAATCAAATATCTCACATTACCTGCAAGCAGGTTAGAGACCTCGGGGTAATACTAGACAATCGTCTAAACCTGAAGAGAATGGTCAACACAACATCCAAAGACTGTTTCTTCAGATTACATATTCTAAAATGACTCAAACCACTCTTATTCTTCCGCGACTTCAGGACAATCCTCCAAGCGCTACTGTTCGCCAAAATAGACTACTGCAGTGCCCTTTTCTAAGGCCTCCCCAAATCCACTGTCAAACCACTGCAGATGTTACAAAATGCAGCTGCGAGATTGCTGACAAGTACCAGTCGTGGCGAACACATCTCTCCCATCCTCAGGAACCTACACTGGTTACCAGTTAATTTCAGAATTCTATAAAAATCAATCACCGTAATACATAAAACTATCCATCATCATCTTCAACTCGACCTGGAAATCCCATTCAAACTCCACTCCTCTAACAGACAAACTAGAGATATTCTAAAAGGCACCCTGAAATTTCCCCCTACTAAAGCATCACGCCTCTCGATGACCAAAGACAGAGCTTTTTCGATAGCTGGCCCATCCATATGGAATAGCATCCCTTCAAGTCTTAGAGTGGAGCCTTGCCTGTTAACTTTTAGAAAAAGACTCAAAACCTGGCTCTTTCACCAAGCCTTCGCCGACCCACCAGACAATCACTAGTTGTCCTTCACGCTTACCCGTTATGGTGATTACACTTCACGAATGGACTCTGAATCTTCCAGGTTAAAGCACCATTAAGCTTCAACCCGTGCGCCCTATGATATAACTTCATATTTATTTCCTGCCTTATCTTCTTTCCAGCTTATTGCAAGCTTCCAAGTTCTCTTACCCTGTTGATTGTAACTTTGACTCATTCCTACCTACTGTTTACTTTTTGTTTACTTGAATTGTTATCCCAGTTATATTCTTTGTTAATTGTAAACCGGTCCGATATGGTTATTTACTATGAAGGTCGGTATATAAAACTGTTAAATAAATAAATAAATAAATCACGGTGAATCTAGAAGATGTGGTAGGCCTGATTGACAAACTGAAGAGTAGTAAATCACCTGGACCGGATGGTATACACCCCAGAGTTCTGAAGAAACTAAAAAATGAAATTTCAGACCTATTAGTAAAAATTTGTAACTTATCATTAAAATCATCCATTGTACCTGAAGACTGGAGGACAGCAAATGTAACGCCAATATTTAAAAAGGGCTCCAGGGGTGATCCGGGAAACTACAGACCAGTTAGCCTGACTTCAGTGCCAGGAAAAATAGTGGAAAGTGTTCTAAACATCAAAATCACAGAACATATAGAAAGACATGGTTTAATGGAACAAAGTCAGCATGGCTTTACCCAGGGCAAGTCTTGCCTCACAAATCTGCTTCACTTTTTTGAAGGAGTTAATAAACATGTGGATAAAGGTGAACCAGTAGATAGATATAGTATACTTGGATTTTCAGAAGGCGTTTGACAAAGTTCCTCATGAGAGGCTTCTAGGAAAAGTAAAAAGTCATGGGATAGGTGGCGATGTCCTTTCGTGGATTGCAAACTGGCTAAAAGACAGGAAACAGAGAGTAGGATTGAATGGGCAATTTTCTCAGTGGAAGGGAGTGGACAGTGGAGTACTTCAGGGATCTGTATTGGGACCCTTACTGTTCAATATATTTATAAATGATCTGGAAAGAAATACGACGAGTGAGATAATCAAATTTGCAGATGACACAAAATTGTTCAGAGTAGTTAAATCACAAGCAGATTGTGATAAATTGCAGGAAGACCTTGTGAGACTAGAAAATTGGGCATCCAAATGGCATATGAAATTTAATGTGGATAAGTGCAAGGTGATGCATATAGGGAAAAATAACCCATGCTATAATTACACAATGTTGGGTTCTATATTAGGTGCTACAACCCAAGAAAGAGATCTAGGTGTCATAGTGGATAACACATTGAAATCGTCGGTGCAATGTGCTGCGGCAGTCAAAAAAGCAAACAGAATGTTGGGAATTATTAGGAAAGGAATGATGAATAAAACGGAAAATGTCATAATGCCTCTGTATCGCTCCATGGTGAGACTGCACCTTGAATACTGTGTACAATTCTGGTCGCCGCATCTCAAAAAAGATATAATTGCGATGGAGAAGGTACAGAGAAGGGCTACCAAAATGATAAGGGGAATGGAACAACTCCCCTATGAGGAAAGACTAAAGAGGTTAGGACTTTTTAGCTTGGAGAAGAGACGACTGAGGGGGGATATGATAGAGGTGTTTAAAATCATGAGAGGTCTAGAACAGGTAGATGTGAATCGGTTATTTACTCTTTCGGATAGTAGAAAGACTAGGGGGCACTCCATGAAGTTAGCATGGGGCACATTTAAAACTAATCGGAGAAAGTTCTTTTTTACTCAACGCACAATTAAACTCTGGAATTTGTTGCCAGAGAATGTGGTTCGTGCAGTTAGTATAGCTGTGTTTAAAAAAAGGATTGGATAAGTTCTTGGAGGAGAAGTCCATTACCTGCTATTAAGTTCACTTAGAGAATAGCCACTGCCATTAGCAATGGTTACATGGAATAGATTTAGTTTTTGGGTACTTGCCAGGTTCTTATGGCCTGGATTGGCCACTGTTGGAAACAGATTGCTGGGCTTGATGGACCCTTGGTCTGACCCAGTATGGCATTTTCTTATGTTCTTATGTTCTTATGAAAGGTGGTGCTATTGGGTGCGTTACTGGCAGAGATAAGGGGCCTTACCTTTTCGCCATCAGCGATGCCTTCGGTGCATCTGCCCCAGTGCCTCTTCTGACTCCTCCCTTTCCAGTGCCAACTCTGCCCCGACCCCACCCCGATCTAGCTATCGCACGCGAAAACTATAGAAAATGACCCCCTTAGTGTGTTTGTGCTTTTAATAGTCAGTAAGGCAGCTAATAAGCAGAAGTTAGTGTGTTTGTATTTTCCAACCTTCCCACCCCTCTCCTACCCATCCCTAGCTCAACCTAAAATTTATAGACATGTGCCACTTTCACACACACACACACACACACACACACACACACACACACACACACACACACACACACACACACATACACACACACACACACACACACACACACACACACACACACACACACACACACAAATAAGTCTTTTAACTTCATTTCATGAATTCTCCACACCTTATTGAGAGTTTGATCATTCCCCTGAAAGCCACTACCAGACATTTAGGGGTAGATTTTAAAAGAAGCGCGATCAGCCTTCTTTTGCTTGCGCATCAGACTCAAGCAAAAGTACGCTGGATTTTAGTAGATACGCGCGGAGCCGCGCGTATCCACTAAAATCCTGGATCGGCGCGCGCAAGGCTATCGATTTTGTATAGCCTGCGCGCGCCGAGCCGCGCTGCCTCCCCCCGTTCCCTCCAAGGCCGCTCCGAAATCGGAGCGGCCTCGGAGGGAACTTTCCTTTGCCCTCCCCTCACCTTACCCTCCCTTCCCCTACCTAACCCACCCACCCGGCCCTGTCTACACCCCCCCCTTACCTTTGTCGGGGGATTTACGCCTCCCGGAGGGAGACGTAAATCCCCGCGCGCCAGCGGGCCTGCTGCGCGCCGGGCCGCGACCTGGGGGCGGGTACGGAGGGCGCGGCCACGCCCCCGGGCCGTAGCCACGCCCCGTACCCGCCCCCAAAACGCTGCCGACACGCCCCCGAAACGCCGCGACGACCGGGCCCGCCCCCCGACACGCCCCCGACTCGCCCCCCCTCCGAAAACCCCGGGACGTACGCGAGTCCCGGGGTCTGCGCGCGCCGGTAGGCCTATGTAAAATAGGCTTACCGGCGCGCAGGGCCCTGCTCGCCTAAATCCGCCCGGTTTTGGGCGGATTTAGGCGAGCAGGGCTCTGAAAATCTACCCCATAGTGAATACACTAACACATTTAAAATATGCTAATTAGACACACTCCTAATTCTATAGCAACCTAAAACTTAACTAGAAATTGAAAATATTTGAGATGAAAGCAGCAACCCAGCAGCAAGAGGGGGGCCTCAAGTCTTTTGCATAGAGTGTCACATGTATGATTTTTTACCCACCGAAGAGAAGTTGTACATGTGCATCCGTTGCAAAGAGTTCCTGTCTCTCAGAGAATGAGTCAAATCTCTGAAGGCTAGAGTGGCAGATCTGGAAGAGCTGAGGCAGACAGAGAGGTATATAGACGAGACCTTCAGGGACATAGTAGCCAAGTCCCAACATCAAACTGGTAGCCCTTGTGCTGCCTTGGAGGAAGAAGGTCTCATGACTGGAGAGCATCAACATGGTGCAGCAGGAAAGGATCCTGTAGCAAGGACCAGCTCTCCAGGTGGTGCATTGTCCTTTCGCACCAAGGATGTTTCTCCCAGGGCTACTGCCCAGGAGGGAAGGGTTAGGTCAGCTGTCATAGTTGATGATTTTATTATTAGGAATCTAGACAGCTGGGTGGCTGGTGGGCGTGAGGATAGCCTGGTAACATGCCTACCTACTGTGAAGGTGGAGGACCTCATGCATCACTTAGATAGGATTTTAGACAGTGCTGGGGAGGACCCAGCTGTTGTGGTACATGTGGGCACTAATGACATAGGAAAATATGAGATGGAGGTTCTGGAAGTCAAATTTAAGCTGAAATCCAGAACTGCCAGGGTAGCAGTCTCTGAAATGCTCCTCTTCCACTTACAGGTCCCGAGAGGCAGGCAGAGCTCTGGAGTCTCAATGAATGAATGAGATGATGGTGCAAGGAAGAGGGATTCAGTTTTGTAAGGAACTGGGGAACCTTATGGGAAAGGGGGAGTCTTTTCCGAAGGGATGGGATGCACCTTAACCAGGGTAGAACCAGACTGCTGGCGCTAACCTTTAAAAAGGAGATAGAGCAGCTTTTAAATTAGAACAAAGGGAAAAGCCGACAGTTGCTCAGCAGTGTATGGTTTGGAGGGGAGGTATCTTCAAAGGATACTAATGATGCATTAGAATTAGGGCATCCCAACAGTGAGGTTCCAATAATAAGAAAAATAGTCCAAGTGCCTGTAACTAAAAACTCACCTGAGCTAAAATAAATTCCAATGTATTCCTATTAATTAAAAAACAGAATGAAAATATAAACAAAAACACACTTTGAAATTTTTGTATGTTAATGCCAGAAGTCTAAGAAGTAAGATGGGAGAATTAGAATGTATAGCAGTGAAAGATGACATAGACTTAATTGGCATCTCAGAGACATAGTGGAAGGAAGATAACCAATGGGACAGTGCTATACCGGGGTACAAATTTTATCCCAATCATAGAGAAGGGCATCTGGGAGGCGGTGTGGTGCTTTATGTCCGGGATGGCATAGAGTCCAACAGGATAAACATCCTGCATCAGACTAAATGCACAATTGAATCATTATGGATATAAATCCAATGGGGGGGGGGGGGGGGGGGGTTTTGGGGAAGAGTAACGTGATAGGAGTATACTACCGTCCACTTGGCCAGGATGGTGAGAAGGAAAGTGAAATCCTAAGAGAAATTAGGGAAGCTAACCAAATTGGTAGTACAGCAATAATGGGAGATTTCAATTACCCCAATATTGACTGGGTAAATGTATCATCGGGACATGCTAGAGAGATAAAGTTCCTAGATGGAATAAATGAAAGTTTTATGGAGCAAATGGTTCAAGAACCGATGAGAGAAGGAGCAATTTTAGATCTAATTCTCAGTGGAGCACAGGATTTGGTGAGAGAGGTAACAGTGGTGGGGCCGCTTAGCAATAGTGATCATAATATGATCAAATTTGAATTAATGACTGGAAAGGGGACAGTAAGCAAATCCACGGCTCTTGTGCTAAACTTTCAAAAGGGAAACTTTGATAAAATGAGAAAAATTGTTAGAAAAAAACTGAAAGGAGCAACTACAAAAGTAAAAGGTGTGCAAGAGGCATGGACATTGCTAAAAAATACCATCCTAGAAGCACAGTCCAGATGTATTCCACACGTTAAGAAAGGTGGAAGGAAGGCAAAACAATTACCAGCATGGTTAAAAGGTGAAGAGAAAGAGGCTATTTTAGCCAAAAGATCTTCATTCAAAAATTGGAAGAAGAATCCAACAGAAGAAAATAGGATTAAGCATTGGCAAGTTCACATGACTTCCACTCACACCCACCACCACCATGACCGAAAACTAGAATATCTCCTTAATATACCTTGTATATAGTTTATTATATTCCCCCAACTACCCTCCTTCCTTTTTTGTTGTAAATCTAACATCACCTGTACTGACTTGGCCTAATCAAATGCCCTAAATTTTTGAATCATCCTGAAAATTCACTGAGTTGTATTCTCTGTTCTTATGCCAGCTATATGTGCCAAGTTTCATTTATGTTAGAATGTTACCAGTTATATGTATCAAGTTATATTCATGTTGCAATGTAAACCGATTTGATGTGCAAATGAACGTTGGTATAGAAAAAGCTATAAATAAATAAATTAATTAATTAAATGCAAGACATTGATAAGAAAGGCTAAGAGAGAAGTTGAAAAGAAGTTGGCTATAGAAGCAAAAACCTACAGTAAAAACTTTTTAAAATATACCCAAAGCAGAAAGCCTACGAGGGCATCAGTTGGCACGTTAAATGATCAAGGGGTTAAAGGGGCACTTAAAGAAGATAAGGCCATCGCAGAAAGATTAAATTATTTCTTTGCTTCAGTGTTTACTGAAGAAGGTTTTGGGGAGGTAGCGGTTCCAGAGAAGGTTTTCATGGATAATGATACAGATGGTCTGAACAAAATCACAGTGAACCTAGAAGATGTGGTAGGCCTGATTGGCAAACTGAAGAGTAGTAAATCATCTGGACCAGATAGTGTACACCCCAGGGTTCTGAAGGAACTAAAAAATGAAATTTCTGATCTATAAGTAAAAATTTGTAACTTATCATTAAAATTATCCATTGTACCTGAAGACTGGAGGGTAGCTAATGTAACTCCAATATTTAAAAAGGGTTCCAGAGGTGATCTGGGAAACTACAGACCAGTTAGCCTGACTTCAGTGCCAGGAAAAATAGTAGAAAGTATTCTAAAGATCAAAATCACAGAACATATAGAAAGACATGGTTTAATGGAACAAAGTCAGCGTGGTTTTACCCAAGGTAAGTCTTGCCTAACAAATCTGCTTCACTTTTTTGAAGGGGTTAATAAACATGTAGATAAAGGTGAACCGGAAGGTATAGTATATTTGGATTTTCAGAAGGCATTGCCAAAGTTCCTCATGAGAGGCTTCTAGGAAAAGTAAAGAGTCATGGAATAGGTGTCGATGTCCTTTCGTGGATTAAAAACTGTTTAAAATATAGGAAACAGAGGGTGGGTGTTACGTGGAGCGGCGCAACACTCCACGAAACACCTGGATGTAATAAATGATTGCTTCATGAAGCAATTGGTTCAGGAACCAACAAGAAAGGGAGCTATTTTAGATTTAATTCTTAGTGGAACGCAAGATTTGGTGAAAGAAGTAATGGTGGTGGGGCCACTTGGCAACAGTGATCATAACATGATCAAATTTAAACTAATAACTGGAAGGGGGACAATAAGTAAATCTGCAGCTCTAATTTTTAAAAAGGGAAACTTTGGTAAAATGAGGAAAATAGAAAAAACTGAAAGGTGCAGCTGCAAAGGTTAAAAGTGTTCAACAGGCTTGGACATTGTTTAAAAATACAATCCTAGAGGCGCAGTCCATATGTATTCCGCGCATTAAGAAAGGTGGAAGGAAGACAAAACGATTACAGTCATGGTTAAAAGGTGAGGTGAAAGAGGCTATTTTAGCCAAAAAAACATCCTTCAAAAATTGGAAGAAGGATCCATCTGAAGAAAATAGGATAAAACATAAGCATTGTCAAGGTAAGTGTAAATCATTGATAAGACAGGCGAAGAGAGAATTTGAAATGAAGTTGGCCATAGAGGCAAAAACTCATAATAAAAGCTTTTTAAAATATATCCAAAGCAAGAAACCTGTGAGGGAGTCAGTTGGAACATTAGATGACAGAGGGGTTAAAGGGGCTCTTAGGGAAGATAAGGCCATTGCAGAAAGACTAAATGAATTCTTTGCCTCCATGTTTACTAATGAGGATGTTGGGGAGATACCAGTTCCAGAGATGGTTTTCAGGGATGATGACTCAGACGAACTGTATGAAATCACTGTGAACCTGGAAGATGTAGTAGGCCAGATTGACAAACTAAAGAGTATCAAATCACCTGGACCGGA
Organism: Rhinatrema bivittatum; assembly: GCF_901001135.1. Lineage (NCBI taxonomy): Eukaryota > Metazoa > Chordata > Amphibia > Gymnophiona > Rhinatrematidae > Rhinatrema > Rhinatrema bivittatum. Next base: position 84,732,416 of record NC_042615.1, on the reverse strand, counting down.
TGGTATGCATCCTAGGGTTCTGAAGGAACTCAAAAATGAAATTTCTGATCTATTAGTTAAAAATTTGTAACCTATCATTAAAATCATCCATTGTACCTGAAGACTGTAGGGTGGCCAATGTAACCCCAGTATTTAAAAAAGGCTCCAGGGGCGATCCGGGTAACTATAGACCAGTGAGCCTGACTTCAGTACTGGGAAAAATAGTGGAAACTATTCTCAAGATCAAAATCGTAGAGCATATAGAAAGACATGGTTTAATGGAACACACTCAACATGGATTTACCCAAGGGAAGTCTTGCCTAACAAATCTGCTTCATTTTTTTGAAGGGGTTAATAAACATGTGGATAAAGGTGAACCGGTAGATGTAGTGTATTTGGATTTTCAGAAGGCTGACAGTCCATGAGAAGTTTCTAAGAAAATTAAAGTCATGGGATAGGAGGTGATGTCCTTTCGTGGATTACAAACTGGTTAAAAGAGAGGAAACAGAGAGTAGGATTAAATGGTCAATTTTCTCAGTGGAAAAGGGTAAACAGTGGAGTGCCTCAGTGATCTGTACTTGGACCGGTGCTTTTCAATATATATATAAATGATCTGGAAAGGAATAAGACGAGTGAGGTTATCAAATTTGCAGATGATACAAAATTATTCAGAGTAGTTAAATCACAAGCAGACTGTGATACATTGCAGGAGGACCTTGCAAGACTGGAAGATTGGGCATCCAAATGGCAGATGATATTTAATGTGGACATGTGCAAGGTGTTGCATATAGGGAAAAATAACCCTTGCTGTAGTTACATGATGTTAGGTTCCATCTTAGGAGCTACCACCCAGGAAAAAGATCTAGGCATCATAGTGGATAATACTTTAAAATCGTCGGCTCAATGTGCTGCAGCAGTCAAAAAAGCAAATAGAATGTTAGAAATTATTAGGAAGGGAATGGTTAATAGAACGGAAAATGTCATAATGCCTCTATATCACTCCATGGTGAGACCACACCTTGAATACTGTGTACAATTCTGGTCGCCGCATCTCAAAAAAGATATAGTTGCAATGGAGAAGGTACAGAGAAGGGCAACCAAAATGATAAAGGGGATGGAACAGCTCCCCTATGAGGAAAGGCTGAAGAGGTTAGGGCTGTTCAGCTTGGAGAAGAGACGGCTGAGGGGGGATATGATAGAGGTCTTTAAGATCATGAGAGGTCTTGAACGAGTAGATGTGACTCGGTTATTTACACTTTTGAATAATAGAAGGACTAGGGGGCATTCCATGAAGTTAGCAAGTAACACATTTAAGACTAATCGGAGAAAATTCTTTTTCACTCAACGCACAATAACGCTCTGGAATTTGTTGCCAGAGGAGGTGGTTAGTGCAGTTGGTATAGCTGTATTCAAAAAAGGTTTGGATAAGTTCTTGGAGGAGAAGTCCATTAATGGCTATTAATCAATTATACTTAGGTAATAGCCACTGCTATTAAATGCATCAGTAGCATGGGTTCTTCTTAGTGTTTGGGTAATTGCCAGGTTCTTATGGCCTGGTTTTGGCCTCTGTTGGAAACAGGATGCTGGGCTTGATGGACCCTTGGTCTGACCAAGCATGGCAATTTCTTATGTTCTTATGTTCTTACGGCCCCCTCACCTTTCCCCAGTGACTCCAGTGCCTGGTCCCTCGTCTATGGCGGTGGTAGGCCATCGGCTCCGTCCTCGGGCCACCCCTGGTGCCTCCGGCTCAACTACAGACCCTGGTATCTCCAGTCCAGCTACTGCTCCTGCTTCTCCATGTTGGGCATCTCCACATGGCCCACAGAGAAATGCTGCTAATCAGTGCCATGCCCCTCTCTAGGCATGCGCACGTACATCACTGAAACTTAAGTAGGGCCCGGGGCGGGAACCAAGCCGCAGCCACGGATGATGATGACAGCAGAGCACTGGTATATAAGCCCAGACTCTGCTCCCTAGCTTTGCCTTTGCAACAGGTCTCCTCACTGGTCGAATACTCGTTGCCTCCCGAGAAATTTGTCTTGTTCCTTTGTTCCTGATCCTCACTGACTCCTGTTCCTGGTTTCCTCCTTCCTGTTTCTGTTCTCCAACCTACCCTCGGATTGCCTCCTTGGATCTCGACCTCTGCCTTGCCTGACCACGCTGTTGACTCTCTCCAAGTCCGGATCTCTGCTTTGCCTGACCACACTGTTCACTCTCTCCAAGCCCGGACCTCATCTTTGCTTTACCACAGCGTTGACTCTCTCCAAGCCTGAACCTCTACTTCACCTGACTACTTCATTGCCTCTCTCCAGACGCAGACCTCTGTATTGCCTGACTACTCCGTTGCCTCTCTCCAGACGCAGACCTCTGTATTGCCTGACTACTCCGTTGCCTCTCTCCAGACCCAGACCTCTGCATCGCCTGCCTACTCCATTGCCTTTCTCCAGACCCAGAATTCGGCATCGCCTGACTACTCCATTGCCTCTCTCCAGACTCAGACCTCTGCATTGCCTGACTACATTTGACTATCTCCGCACCCATACCTTGCTTGCCACCACTTCCAGATTGCTGCCAGCCCTGACTCAAGCTTGCTCTATGAATGCTTCTTAAGCCTACACACTGGACTTGGCCTAGTCAGGCTTCAGCCTGTTCTTGCTCGGGTGCCCCCTGTCTGACTTTGTTCCTTTGGTGCCCGGGTCTCCAGGACTCTACCTCATCCAGTTCAAGACTGAGCCATACCTCTGCTGCTGTCTCTGGCCTGACCTTGATCCCTCCAAGGACAACAACATATGGAGGCCCACCTAAGTCCATCTGGCCTCGGAACCCAAAGGTTCAACCCACGGGGAACGAGGGCTGCTATTGGTGAAGCACCAGCCAGCCTCTGTCCATCAACCCACTTCGCCTGCCAACGGTGGACCCTTCCAACAGGTTGCGTCAACCCCACCTCGGCCCAAGGGCCCACCTCCGGTGCAACAGTAGAATTAAATAGACAATTTTCTCAGTGGAGGGATTTGGGCAGTGGAGTGCCTCAGAGATCTGTACTGGGACCTGTGCTTTTCAATATGTTTATAAATATTATGGAAAGGAATACTACGAGTGAGGTAATCAAATTTGCAGATGTAACAAAATCATTCAGAGTAGTCAAATCACAAATGGATTGTGATAAATTGTAGGAGGAGCTTGTGAGACTGGAAAATTGGGCATCCAAATGGCAGATGAAATTTAATGTAGATAAGTGCAAGGTGATGCATATAAGGAAAAATAACCCATGCTATAGTTACACGATGTTAGATTCCATATTAAGACTACTCTCAGGAAAGAGATCTAGGCATCATAGTGGATAATACATTGAAATCCTTGATTCAGTGTGCTGTGGCAGTCAAAAAAGCAAACAGAATGTTGGGAATTATTAGAAAGGGAATGGTGAATAAAACAGAAGATGTCATAATGCCTCTGTATCGCTCCATACCTTGAATACTGTGTGCAATTCTGGTCGCCTCATCTCAAAAAAGATATAGTTGTGATGTAGAAGGTACAGAGAAGGGCAAACATAATGATAAAGTGGATGGAATAGCTCCTCTATGAGGAAAGACTAACGAGGTTAGGACTGTTCAGTTTGGAGAAGAGACGGCTGAGGGGGGGATGTGATAGAGGTTTTTAAAATCATGAGAGGTCTAGAACAGGTAAATGTGAATCGGTTATTTACTGTTTCGGGTAATAGAAGGACTATGAGGCACTCCATGAAGTTAGCATGTAGCACATTTAAAACTAATTGGAGAAAGTTATTTTTCCCTCAACACAATTAAATTCTGGAATTGGTTAGAGCAGTTAGTGTAGCTTGTTTTAAAAAAAGGTTTGGATAAGTTCTTGGAGGAGAAGTCCATTACCTGCTATTAAGTTCACTTAGAGAATAGCCACTGCATTAGCAATGGTAACATGGAATAGACTTTTTTTGGGTACTTGCCAGGTTCTTATAGCCTGGATTGGCCACTGTTGGAAACAGGATGTTGGGCTTGATGGACCCTTGGTCTGACCCAGTAAGGCATGTTCTTATGTTCCTATGATTCTGTGCCCCCTGGGGATGGTTTCTCTGCATCACCCCCAACTCCTGTTGCAAGTTCTGAAGCAGCACCACCCAGGGTAGTAATACAGTTAAGTCTGAATTGATGGTAACCTGTGGCAGTGCTGGTGAGGTTATTTTCTTCTCTATTTAGGTATCTCTGCATCAAATAGGCTGTTAGACAGGCACCAGGCAACCCTCTAACAGTACAGAAAACAGCTCAGTTACTGTGGGTTTCCAAAGGAAGAAAGCAAGATGCAGATGTTAGATTCTGTGTTTGATCGGGGTGCTGGCAGTCTCAGGAAACTTTCTTCAGGTCACAGTCTGTGGAAGTACTTACTCCTTCAACATATACAAAGGCAGAAAATTGTTCCTGTCTGTGTCTCACACCGTATCTGGATCTCTGTCTCTCTCCTCAGCCTTCCCAGGAGATTCAAAATAAAAAATGTGGGCTTTTCTTCCTCTAGCTGGTGCCAAGATTCTACAGCTCCCATTTATTCATGGGGAATCAGCTGACACCTTGTCATAGGTGCAACTTTTCCCCTGCCTTCATAGTTAATCTGTGTAAGCTGTAACCTTTTAGTAGTAGTTTTTCAAGACAGCAACTCAAAGATATAAAATAACTGTTTTAGCACCAATTTTATTTCTTGATTCTTTTTCCCTGGTACCAAGGGCAGTTACCTCAGGCTCAATAAAACAAGTCTGAAACCACCACTTGAAAAGGTGAAAAATTCCAGTTTGGCCTTCTATCCCAGTTGCTAGTCTTAGTATACTATAGCTGGGGTGGGGGTGGGGGAGAGCAGAGATTCACTTTTTGAGAACTGGGTGATATCAGTGTACAGGGGTGATCAAAAAAGCAAATAGAAAGTTAGGAATGACCAGAAAAAGAATGGAGAATATAATGGAACATATTGTATTGCTTCTGTATCTATCTACAGTGCAACTGCACCTTCTGTACTATGTGCAGTTCTGACCACCCAGATATAGCAGAAATGGAAAAGCTGCAGAGGAAGGCAACAAAAACAATAAGGTGTATGGAATGGCTCCCCTATGATGAGAAGCTAAAAAGGTTAAGACTCTTCAGCTGAGAAAAAAGATGACTAAGAGGTGACATGATAGAAGTTTATAAAATCATGAGTGAAATCGGTAAATAAAGGATGGTTATGTACCCTTTCAAATAAAACTAGAACAAGTGGACATTCTATGAAAGTAACAACCAATAGATGTAAAACAAATCATAGAAAGCACCTCTTCACACAACATACAATAAAACCGTGGAATCTTTTGCCAGAGGACATGGTAACAGCAACTAGCATTGGGGTACAAAGAGGTTTGGAGAGGTTCCTAGAGGATAAAACTATAAAACATTTTTACCCAGGTACACTAAAGAAAGCTATTGTCCCTGGGAGTGAGTTACAAGAAATAATTCTACTCTTTGGGATCTGCCAAGGACGTATGACCTGAATTGGTAAGTGTCAGAATATTGGGCTTCATGGAATTTGGTATTTCATAGTATGTCATTTCTTATGCTCCTATGTTTTTATGGGTAAGATGATGAGATTAAATATTGCCTGTTTTTATGTGGCACATTTTGAAGATCATTGAGTACATGGCCATCTATATTGGCAACATATAATATTTGGAAAATATATACTGATGCAAGTCAAGTCTGGAAACATTTTTTCTTTTCTTTTTCCCTCCAATTAACATTGCCCAAGAAAGAAAATTGTTGTATTCCACACACCAGTTCCAAATGGAAGTGATTTTTTTTTGTTTTATTTTGTTTTCTGGTCAGCAAGATTATATTTCCTTTGTAAAATTTGAAAAATCAGAATTTACTATGCAGCAAGAGGATGTGAGAACGCACATACACATACAATTGCCATTTGGCATTAGGATATCTCTGTGTGAGTCGAGAGATAATTTGATGGAAACTTTTATACAGACCTCAGAGGTGCCTTAGCAGTTCCATTAAATCCTAACTATGGGGTAGACATTTTTAGCAAATGGTATAATATTTATTCTGTGTGGAATGTGAATTTACAAAGAGACTGTTCCCCAGCATGTGTTATAGAAAAACCATGTGGATGGATGGCGCTTTACTAACTAGTTGCTAGCTGCAGTGTTGAACGTTATAAATTGCCCATAATAAAAAACACAGTGGTGAGTGTGATGAAAAAATACTTTCATGAGGTTTACAAATAGTCTGATTTCTGTGAAGACCCTAAGTCAAAGAAGCTTTAAAGCTTTTGTTATCATGAAACTAAGGCAAATTTGAGTCAGGAGAATGATTTTAATTTTCATAGGGAAAATAACACTGTTAGTTTATTGTCTATGAAAATATCTCAGGGGAGTCTACTCTACTTATTGCAGTTTAAACAGGTTTTTTTTTTATTAGCTGAAGCCTAGGGACATGCTGATTTCATCACCTCATTAAGTACCCTCATTAGTTATTCATCTGTTAGCCAATGAGAGATAGAAAGTCAGTTGTTGAAATTTGAATTGGTATATGGTAGATTTTCATTTGAAGAATTTGTTATAAAAAATGGATGATCTATTTGTTCAACACAGATTCTACCATGATTCTAGATAGAGGGAACCAGCTGGGCTATAGGGGGTAAGTGAAACTGAAAGTGAATGTATTACTGCAGAGAGTTTTTACTTGGAAATTGGCTTTTATTCAGCAAACACAGGGCCTGTTTCATAACTAAGCTCTCAGGGAAGCAGAGGCAGTGAATTCAGTCCTGAAATTGTTTTAGTGTTTGCTTTGATTGAAGTAATCACAGCTTGTATTATTTGGTGAGGTATTGTTACTAGATGATTTAGAAACAGGATTAAGCTCTTGTGATTCTGATTCAATTAACAACATACATGCACTCACACAAAGCTTCTCTTCCTCCATTCACATATGGCTGCAACAAATGGAGCACGCTACAAAAAGTCAACCAAAGAGAATAACTTTCAAACAAATGAAATGTAGCAGCATAAACACATGTATATGGTCATGAGAAGATATACACAAGTATTTTATAACCCACACATATGATATACACACATTTTATAAAATATGCATATCTCTGCCCTGCAAAATATTTATTTATTTATTGATTTATTGATTTATTTATTTATTTAAAGTCTCTTCTATACCGATAGCCGTTCGCACATTGTATCGGTTTACATCAAACAAAAAACTTTTGGGCAGGGCCCTTACAAGTAACAGTCGAAGAAAAATATGTGTGTATGCATGCTTTTGTTAATAAAGTATAACAAAAAAGTGATTACCTGTTCTGGGGGGTCATCCAGTTGGGCTGCTGTGGTGGTCCCTGGTGCTCCTGCTAAGTTCCCTGTTGTGCTGGTAGAGCTAAGCCAATTTAGATTTTGTCCCAGTTTTTTTTATTATTATTTTCAGAAGGCCACATGCGTCTGGGGCTGAATAAGAGCCCTAGAAGCATGTCTGCAGTGCTTTTATTTTTTTGTTTTGGCTTGAGGGGGAGAGGAGTGTGCCGAGTGGCACACACCACATGTGTTTTGAAAGGTGGACAGTCATCAGGGAAGCAGGAGCGATCAGTCCAATCAGCTGATTGCTGCCACTCCAGATTCCCCCAATGACGGACCACCTCAGGAGGGCCGTGCAAGTACTGCGGGAGCCTGGGGAACTCCTGCCAGTGTGAAAGAGTTTGCCCACAAGCTTGGGGAGGGAATTCCTGAGACAACTGAGGCTGCAATTTTTTTTAATTGTAAAAAAAAAGATGAATGGACACCATGCAGTTTGTTGCCATGAGATGCGGTGGCACTGGGGATGATGCCACTGCAGTAATACAGAGTAAATATGGCACTGGGGCCTTAGGCAAACCCCGGTGCAGATGTAATGCCGGTGACTGAGGACCTAGGTCGATGTCATCAATGATGTCTGTGGTTGGCTAAATAGTGCCTGCAAGCACTATTGTAAGTTTAAAAAATAGAAATGAACAATTTTAAGGTTTAAAAACTTAAAGGGAAATTTTAAGACCCACACATAGGCGTCCATGTCTGCGCTTTTCTCGGCACTCACACATGGACGCACCAACGCGTACATGTTATAAAATCGGCTACCTACATACACATACGTGCCTGATTTTATATTGGCGCGCATGTGCGTGCAAATGCCAACTCCGCTCATGTAAGGGGGAAATTTTAAAACATGTGCACAGCGATGTGATAGGCCCTAATCCTAATTCTCTCCCAGTCCGCCCCAATAGAGGAGCAGACTGGGAGGGAACTTCCTAAACCCCCTACCTAATCTGCCTCCCTTTTCCCCTACTAACCCCGACCCCTAAAACCAGCTAACTAACCTTTTTTTTTTAAATTTTATAACTTATCTGCTCTCCAGAACAGAAGTGGTTTGCGGTGGCCAGCATGCTCTTCAGCGAGACAGTGACTAATGGTGCTGTCCTGGCCCAGCCATGCCCCCACCCACATCCCACCCACACCCCGCCAAGACCCCTCTCCCAGTCCACCCCTTTTCCCCAAAGGTTTTCTTATGCGTGTATGGGCAGATATGTGTGTGGCTACTGGCATTTTAAAATCCATGCGTGTATCTGCCCGTTTTGGAATACACAGCCCTTTTAAAATTCAGCCTTAAGTGTTTTTAATGGCTGACAAGTGAAGAAGCTGCCACATTATTTTTATAGCTCAGTAAACACACAGGGACGGTAACTTTAAAGCAGCCAAGTGGGTGTACATGAATGCGTGTATGCCAGCTTGCTTCCATGGACACGGCCATTTTAAAACATGCACAGGTACATGCAAGCATCTTATAAAATCAACTGGAGGTGCGTTAAAGTGCATGCCATTTAATTTGAATTCACGCATGTGCCACTTCTACCACGTAAGTGGGGGGGGGGGGTTAATATATATATATATATATATATATATATAATTTGCCATCAAATTACTAGTTAAAAAAGTGCATTCCCTCTTTGCCCAGTTAAAGGATATGATTTCCTAACCACCCTAGCTAACTAACCTCTCTTTTACCCTACCTGCCCCAACCCTTAAAACCCCACTGACTAGCCTAGTTTTATTTTTTGCTTTATAACATACACACACGCCATCCATAGCAGAAGTAAAGTTACGTGGTAGGGACCCCAGTGTGCACGTGGGCATGTAAATACCTACACGTTGGTTTCCATTTAAATTCCCAGAATGCCCATGCCCTGCCCAGACCAAGCCCATGCCCCTCTCCTTTTTTGGACTTTTTCTTTTGTGCGCGTACCAGGAGATACGCGCATCCATGTACGCTTCTTAAACTATGCACCAGCCGAAGAGACGCACATATCTCCATGATTTGACATGCGTAGGGCTTTTAAAATCTACCCCATAATATTCCACATGCCACAGGACTCTAAAGCTTCTGTACATTAACAATTATTTTTGATGGTAGTGGTCAAGTGGTTATTTTGTAAATGAGTTAGTTATCCCAGTATATTCAAAGCCACTTCACCTCCTTAGAATGGTATGGAAGGCCACAGTAAAGGAAAGGAATCACTAAGGAAACCACAGAAAAGAATAAAGAAGTTCTTGAAAGTTGTTTCTGAAGAAAATTAATAATAAAAAAATAGAGTGTTAGCATAGAGGAATGCAGAGACATGTTTAATGATAAATAAGAGTCCTTGAGGTATGTGTGAATAAAAATGAATGCTTTTTGACTACTTTGGGACAGCAATATCTTTTATTTCATGATTTTGATTATATTTTATTTCAAATTTTAAGGCTGAAGCCAGTAAAGATGAGGTCCGTCAGCTGAGGGGACATAGCAATGGGCATCCAGGGAAGCTGTTAATTTGACAATGAAACACTGGTCACCTGCTCACCTGTTGCAAGGATCAGAGTAACAATACAAAATGTTTGCCAAATTGCAATTTTGTTTTAATAAAATTAAATCTTTGAGGAAAATTTGATCTGATTAAAATGTTTTCCTTTTATTGATCACCTGAACTAAGGAGGTTTGGTAGGGATAATGATATTATAAACGCTATCCTCCATGGGGCAGGTACTTTTCTTTCTTTATCACAAAGGTGTAGCAGTAATATTCCTTTAGTATCCACTCAGTGACAGTTTGTCAAAGAGTAGCACTGAGCTGGACAAGTGACAGAGAGAACCCTGCTGCTGAACTCTTTCATTTAGGCCTTTATACAGTGAGAAACACCTCAGAAACACTTAGCAAACACTAGCTATGAGTGAAAGTGAATAAGTGTGAGTTGTTGTTTCTAGCACTGACAAAGATAAGATAATTTTTTAGTCTGTTTGAAAGTAAAGATTAGCCTAATTGTGGTCATTTTTCAGCTTCGTAGTTAGCTGAACAAGAAAAAAACGGATTAATGTGATACTCTTGGAGTAATGCTACAAGATATACACAAAAATACATTTTAGATACACTTTAGCTGAAAATTCCAAAAAGGCATTTTAAACCTAGAAAAGGTTACTGCACACCTGTAGATAAAGGTTGCTGCAAGATTGCTGTTTTATCCCTAGAATAAAGGTAAAATCATTTCTGTAAGAATTTAACATATTTAACCTTAGTCTTCAAAAACATTTCACACAAATGAAATTTTATCTTAATCTATTGTATATAATTTCCTTAAAACATATAGAATGATGCTAAGAACTAGCGGTGTGCAGTCGTTTGCAATAGGATATTTCCTATTTCATTGCATTTCGGGAAGCAAAACGAAAATGAAAAGAAAACCCACAAAAGTTTGTGTGGTTTTCCAATCTTTTTTTTTTTTTTGTGGGGGGGAAGGGCATATCTACTAAACCCCCCCCCCCCCAAACTTGGCCCAACCCTTCAATTTTAATTAAATACTAGCCCCCAAGACTCGCCAAAAGTCCCTGGTGATCCATTGGGGGGCCCAGGAATAAATAAAATCTCCCGCTCTTGGGCCATCAGCTGCCAGTAATTAAAATGGCACCGGTGGCCTTTTGCCCTTACCATGTGACAGGGGCTACCGGTGCCTTTGGCCGGCCCCTGGCACATGGTGGGATCAATGGATGGCTGGTGCCATCTTAAAAAATTGCACGGGGCCATCCATTCCTCCTATCGTGACAGGGGCTTTTATGTTTTTGTAATGATGTGAACCCTGGGCCAAGATGAGGTGTCTCTGCCCACAGGGAGGAGCCCTGTGGGCATCACCATCGGTAGGGGCGGTCTCAGTGGTGTAGGACATAGCTGTAAGTTAGAGACTTTATTATGAAGGAAGGAAAGGCTGAGCCCGCAGTGCAGGAGATGCAAATAAGTACAGTTCTGAGCAGTGGGGTATACCCAAGGTGATACCACTGATGTGAATGTCTGGTAGTGGCCCGTAGAGTGGGGTATGCCAGGAAGTTCCTTCAGACGAGTAGAAATCCTCAGAAGTGCAGATCCGGTAGTGGCCCGCAGAGCAGGATATGCCAGAAAGTCCCTTCAGATGAGTAGAGATTACTTCAGAAGTGGAGATCCAATAGTAGCCCGCAGAGCGGGGTATGCCGAGGATGTCTGTACTGAAGATGATGATGATGAGAAGACTGAGGTGCAGGAATCCAGAAGTGGATCTTGTAGCTGGTGCGGCAATATGCTGCAGCTCAGGGAATACTGGAACAACTTCTACTGAAGAGGAAACAGTAGTGGCCCGAGGCACGGGGTACACCGTAGAGAAGCTTCAGCAAAGCTAGTATCGTTGAAGTCCGTAGTAAAGTACTCACAAGTGGTGGTTCAAGGAGAGTGTCCCGAGAAGTGAGTCAGGTAGGTATCCAAGGCAGGAAGGCCCTCCAAGGAGCAGATAGCCAGGAACGCGGAAGAGCCCATGAGGAGCGGGTACTCACAGCGTCCACACGTGAAGCAAGGAATATGGAACTGGAAGTCCAAGAATGGAGCGGATTCAGCAATGAGGGAACTCCTTGCTAACTCGTAGCAGCAAAGGGCTGGTTGGCTTAAGTGCAGCAGCGGGTTGACATCATCCGGAGGGGACGCCCCTGAGGTTCCTGCCATGAAGTGTACAAAGGAGGCCCTTGCGCATGCACGCCCACCTTAGTTGATTCCGGAAAGAAGATGGCGGTCAGCAGCGCCCACACCATCCCAGGGATGCCAGGGAGATCAGCATTGGTTGGCGGAGGCCATCATTCTTTCTAGGATTGACGATGCAGGGAAAAAGGAGATGAGCATGACAGGTCGCAGCCATCTGCGACTGATGGGCATAGCAGTACCCCCCTTCTTAGGGTCCCTTCCCGGAGGTTTCGGTTTCCTAGGATGTGACAAGTGACATTGTCTGATCAACTCCTTTTTGAGGATGTTGCTTGCAGGCTCCCATCTATTCTCCTCAGGTCCAAATCCTTCCCAGGATATGAGATATTCCCAGCGTCTTCCATGCTTCCTTACATCAAGTACATCTTCCACATGATAAGAAATGTCCTCTTCTGCAGTGAGAGGTTGAGGTTCAGGTGTCTTCCTCGAGAATTCCGACAAGATGAGCGGTTTTAGAAGGGAGATGTGGAAGGCGTTGTGGATTCTAAGAGAGGATGGTAACTGCAGGCTGTATGTGACTGGACCCAGGTGACAGAGAATCGAAAAAGGTACTATGTACCTGGGCGCAAATTGAGCAGAAGGCAGTTTTAGGCAGATGAAGTGGGTACTGAGCCATACCTTGCCTCTGGGTTCTAACTGTGGAGCTGCTCTATGATGGGCATCGTTGAACTTCTTAGCCTGTTGTCCAGCTTTCTGGAGAAGTTCTCTAGTATGCTCCCAAAGCTGATGCAGTTCTTGCGCTGAAGCCTGGGTTGCAGGAGATGATACTGACAAAGGCAATGGTAGAGGTTGTCATCCATAGATGAGTTGAAAAGGCGACGATCCTGTTGAAGCTGACGGATGTGAATTCAGTGTGAATTTGGCCCAGGGAAGCAAGTCAGACCAGTCACTTTGTCTGGAATTGACATAAGTCTGGAGAATCTATTTTAGTGTACGGTTCTTCCTCTCTGTCTGTCCGTTGGCTTGCAGATGGTAAGCTGATATGAGATCCAGGGATATGTCAAACCTTTTGCAGAGGGATCTCTAGAATTTCACTGTAAATTGAACCCCTCAGTTGGAGAGGATGTGCTTTGGCATGCCATTCAGACGGGAGATGTGACGGATGAATAACTTCGCTAATTCTGGAGCTGATGGTAACCTGGTTAATGCCACAAAATGAGTCATTTTAGAAAAGCGGTCCACAGTGACCCAGATGGTGTTGTTGCCATTGGACATGGGTAAATCGACAATAAAGTCCATGGCTATATGTGTCCACGGTTTGCTAGTAGCAGGCAGAGGCTGGAGAAGTCCCCAGGGATGACCAGCCGGTGGTTTCTGTCTTGCACAGGTAGGACATGACTCCATGTAGGCCCGTACATCTTCTTTCATGGAGGGCCGCCAGTAATATCTTTGCAGGATAGTCAGCGTTCTGGATTGTCCAGGATGCACCTGCAAGCAGAGAATCATGGGCCCATCTGAGGATCTTCTTCCTGAGTGTATGGGGAACCACTGTATTCCTGGCTGGAACCATGTAAGTAGCTGAGAGAAGTACCCTAGTAAGGTCAATGATATGACGCGGAATATCAGGGACATCCTCCGGTGAAAAGGAATGGGAGAGAGTGTCCGCGCGGGTGTTTTTGTCCGCTGGGCAATACTTCAAGAGGAAATCAAATTGGTTAACAAATAAAGCCCAGCGGGCTTGTCTGTGGTTCAAGCGTTGTGCATGATGTAAGTATTTGAGGTTTTTGTAGTCAGTGTAAACCATTATCTGATGTGCACCCTCGAGCCATTGGGTTGGGTCACAGGAACCAAAATGGCGCCGGCGCTACCTTTGCCCTGTCATATGATAAGGGCAAAGGGCCACCGGCGCCATTTCTCTTAACGCAGCCGTGGCCAGAGAGCGGGAGATCGCGCCGGGACCCCCCCCCCCACTGGACCCCAGGTAATTTAAAACATTTTGGGGGGGTTCGGGAGGGTGGAGGATTTATTTTAAAGGGTCGGGGTGGGTTTTAGGGTTGTTTTGGTGTGCCAGTTTTCCCACCCTTTCCCCTCCCCCGATAAAACAATTTTTTAACCTAAAAAACTAAGACAATCAGATTTTCCCCCCCCAGCCAAAATCGATCGTTAAGACGATCGATCACATGATTCACATCCCTAACTTTGACAAATGCATGCCTATGGGGTGCTCAGTATCATGCACCTATATCGAGGTGCTCAGCACATTTCTGCATTGGGTGACGGCAAAGAGAGCAGGACTGGACAACATCATATACTACCTGGATGAATTTTTGTTTGTTGGCCCGGAAGGGACAGGCGCAGCAACTCGCCTACTGAGGACGTTCCAAATAGTGGCGAAGGATTTCTGTGTACCTTTAGCAATCAAAAAGACATAAGGGCCAAGGACTAACATGTGCTTTTTGGGCATCGAACTGGATTCTGAAAGAATGATATCCAGAAGACAAGCTTCAAAAACTGTGGGACCTCGTAAAAAACGCAATGTGTGCGAGAAAGCTAACTCTGCGGGAAGTACAGTCGATGGTGGACATGTTCAACTTTGCGTGCAGAGTGATCCCAATGGGTAGAGTTTTCTTGCGAAGACTAGCGGCCGCGACAACATCCGTATGGAAACCGAATCATTTCATAAGGATAACAAAAGCAATAAAGGAGGATCTAGCAATCTTGGAAACCTTCTTGAAAGACTACAATGGAATATCCATATGGCAAGAGCCCCGATGTCAATTCGCGACTTGGACATACAATCGGACGCTTCGGGGGGGGGGGGGGGAATTCGGAGTGTATTGCCAAGGTGCATGGGCTGCCGCCCAATGGCCAACAGCATGGGTTCAAGAAGGAACAACATGCAATATAACATTCCTGGAGTTATTCCCAATTTGGGTGGCAATGGTCATATGGGGATCAAGATTACAGGACAAACACATAGTTTTTTGGAGTGACAATCAAGCCGTAGTATACGTCATGAACAGGCAGACGACAAAATGCCCGAAGGTAGTGAACCTATTAAGGCAAATAGTCCTGAGTAGTTTGCGCATAAACACAACTATTAGAGCATGGCATGTACCTGGAATCAGCAATGGCATTGCAGATGCATTATCACGTGCAAAATGGTCTCTATTTCGCAAACAGGTACCCAATGCAGAAGAGGAGGGGACTCCGGTACCGGACCACTTATGGGCAATTGGGCTCCAACCACCATAGACTTGTTACAGAGATCGGTGGCGCCCGCTACATGGGATGCGTATTCCAGGGGATACGGGAGAGTACGAGCTTTCCTAAATCAATATGGTTGGACAACCAGTCCAGTGTAGGATGACCTGGTAGTGGCATACATCGCATGGGTTAAAGAGTCGGTACTGTCGAGGGGCATGATGGTAAAGCAGCTGGCAGGCCTGGCCTTCTTCACGAATGCCCAAGGATGGGGCGATCCCACCAAGGGATTTCTAGTTAAAAAACTGATGAAAGGTTGGGGCAGAAAGTTAGGGCACAGGAAAGACGGGAGACACTCAGTTACGCATGATTTTTTAGCACCGTTATGGTATGTGCTACGGGAGGTTTGCGAATCGCAATTTGAAACGCAGCTATTTCAAATGGCATTTTTGCTGGCGTTTTTCGGGGCCCTGCGTGTAGGGGAGCTAGTGGCCGCCTCTAAGGAAGACACAGGAGCCACAGGGATGCTGACTCAGAATGTGACGATATTGGGAAACACCCTCAGAATATTGATACCTTGGTCCAAGACTGACCAATCTGGAAACGGGGCATCAGTGACATTAACCAGGTTAGACAACCAAGTCACTTGTTCGCTGGCTAATTTAGAAGCATTCTTGGCAGTTCGCCCAAAAAAGGGGAATCATTTATTAGTACATAAAGACGGGGTCCCACTGTCAAGGTATCAGTTTTCTGTGATATTTAAGCGCGCTCTAACCAGGGTAGGAAGGAACGCAGCGAACTTTGGGACCCACTCTTTTCGGATAGGAGCAGCTACCAGTGCAGCGCAGGCAGGTTTGGGAACAAAGACCATCCAGCAAATAGGAAGGTGGCATTCCTTAGTGATTAATTCATACTTGAGACTGGACAGGGTTAGCACCCATGGTATAGATAATTAACAGGAAGTGTTCTTAATTGCAGAATCGTCCGCTAAGCCAAAAAATGTTTGGATCGTGGGGCATTCATTCGTGCATTGGGCAGCGCAGAGGGCACAACAGTGCAAGCACAGCATGCATGTTTGGCCCCACGGGGGGTGCAAGTCACATGGATGGGAAAGTGAGGAATGCGGTGGGGGCAACTACTGCCAATACTTCAGATTAGGAGGGAAGCATTGGCAGCACCAGCCATGTTAATAGTACACCTAGGCGGCAATGATTTAGGAACATGGACTTGCAGTTGCAACAGGCGAAGAAGGATATGCGCGAGTTGCAGACATGGTTCCCGGGAGCGCTCTATGTTGGTCAGACATTATCCCATGGATAAAATTCGCAAAAACCAAATTATGGGGGAGGAGTCGCAAAAAGCTCAAAGGCAGCTGGGGGCTTGGTTGGGGCGCATGGGGGGTTACCAAATATGCCATCAGTGGGCAGACGAGCAGTGCGAGGGGCTATATTGGTACGACAAATTACACCTGTCGGACATTGGGTACAATCTGTTTATTAACGATATAATGGAAATAATAGAGGCACAGCTAGAGAACCACTGGGGCCGCAGCTAAGAAATGAGGTTTCTTTTTTTTGGGGGGGTGGGCTCCGAGCAAGTGTAAACACTTCTCGGTGCTGGTGGTGGGTACCCGGGCCAATAGGACTTAGGGTAAAGAGATCAGCCGCGGGGCTGACAAGCAGATAGCCAGAAGAAAAGGGGGATCATGCCCGGAGACAGGGCTCCCTTGCTTACAATGCGGCGGGGGGCCGGCGAACGGAGGTCGCCTTGCTTGAAGTGCGGCAGGCGGCGCAGTGGGGCGTGGTCCCGGGAGTAAAAGCATGGCAATATATTGGCTCTGGTTGGGGGGTTATGGTTACATTGTGTGCTGTTATATGTAGTTAAATAAAAGCTGCGGCCAATTTTACCAAACAGACGTTTTGGAGTGGTCATTTAAGCATAAAAGCAGGTGGGTGAGTGCCCGGGGACAAAAGGTAAAGTCACGGGTCCCAGAGTCAATTTTTCTGACATTGAGTTTCTGATTTGTACTGGAAAAAATCTGTCACTTAGATATGATTTGAACCAGGCAATTGTGTTACAGTGTAGTCCTATTTCTTCTAATCTTTTTAGTAGTATTTCATGATTTATGGTGTCAAAGGCTGATGAAAGGTCCAACAGTACAAGAATATAATGTTTTCCGCTATCAAATCCTCTCATTATATTATCTGTCAGTGAGAGGGTAGTAGTGTTTCAGTATTAGGGATGTGTTCAAACTTTCTTGCTCCAGTCAGTAGTCTAGCTGTGGCATTTTACAGAAGTTGCAAGAATTTTAGGTGACTAGTCGGAAGACCTATAAGTAATGAATTTCAGTAATCAAGGTTAGAGAAAATAAGGGATTGTAAAATTTTTCTTCAATCTGTAATGTTTAATAAAGGTTTTAATCAGCTTAAAATCCAGTTTATGGAAACCAGATCTAATTAGTTTGCTTATGTGGATATTTATTGTTACATTTTTATCAATTTGGACCCCTAGATCTCTTACTTGAGTTGAAGGTGTTACTTTGTAACTTCTGAGATTTATCCCTGGGGGTATAGGTTTTTGTGGTTTGTGGCTGAACCAAATTATTTCAGTTTTATTGGGGTTCATCGAGAGTTTCCATTGAGCTAATTTTTATTTTATTTTCATCATATATTCAGAGATTAGAGATGTTGTGCTTTCAAAATAATTTGTTAGGGGGATATAGAATTGTAGATCATCTGCATGTTGCATTGGAGATGGACCCTTGGGCTGAGGTGGGCGAGGACCTACAGGTCCCCACCGTCAGCAGGCAGAGTGGGTTGAAGCTAGAGGCTGCTGAAGCTTCACCTATACCAGCCTTTGCTCCCCTCAGGTTGAGCCTTTGGGTGCTGGGGCCAGCATGACTTAGGTGGGCCTCGAGGTTAGCTAGAGAAGATAGGTGATTCAGCCCAGAGATAGCAGTTGGTAGATGGCACAGTCCTATCTTGGACTGGATTCGGTACTGAAACTCAGGCGCCAAAGGAACAAGGAGAGACTGGAGTGCTTAAGCAATGGAAGGCAGAAGCCTTGAAAGTTCACGTCCAGAAGATAGGCAACTGATAGGCACTGATAGGCAACTGATAGGCACTGACAGGCTAGGGTTAGAGCCGGCGATGAGTAGACGTTGTGGCAAGCAACGTAGAGCTCTGGACCCTGGATAGTTTGTAGCATAGTCATCCAAGGCAGTGGTCGGGGCATAGAGAAGGAAGGCATAGTCAAACATAGCAAAGGTCCAGGTTGGAGAGAAGCTGAAGAGTAGTCAGGCATAGCGGAGGCCCGGGGCTGGAGAGAAGCCAAAGAGCAGTCAGGTGTAGCGGAGGTCAGGGGCTGGAGAGAAGCTGAAGAGCAGTCAGACGTAGCAGAGGTCAAATCCAATGAGTCAGTCCAACACATAGACGAACAGGAACTAGGAAAACAGGAACCGGGAGCCATAGGGAAACAGGAACACATGATGGGATTAGCAACGAATACTCGGAGTACAAGGAGACCTGTTGCAAAGGCAATGCTATGGAGCGAGGCCTGGGCTTTTATACCCTGAAGAGTCTGACGTCAGCATCCAGGTCCATGGTCAGGTTCCCACCGCGGGCCCTGTAAAAGAATCAATGATGCACGCACGTTCGCCTAGGAAGGGACACGGCGCTGATGCTGGTGTCTCTTCATGGGCCAAACGGAGAGGCCCGACGAACAGGGATATCTTGGCTAGCAACACTGGGTGGCATGGCAGGGCTGGAGGTACCAGAGGGAACCCGAATTCGGAGCTGGTGGCCCACCACCACCAGCGAAGAGGAGCTAGGAGCTGGAGTCCATCTGAGAAGGTGAGAGGGCCATGCCATGGGGCTGCCGCGGGCAGCATGCGTAACACTGCATAATGGAAAAATGTAAACCTACATCTGTCAGTAATTTGTATACGGGCAGCAGGTAGATATTAAATAGTGTTGCTGATAGGGTGGATCCTTGTGGTATACCAGTTGTGATGTGGAAGATGTTGGACAAGTAATTGTCTAGTTGTACTTGGACTTATCTGTCTGTGAGGAAAGAAGTGAACCATTTTAGTACAATTCCATCAAACCCAATGTTTTTCAATTGTTTTCAAAGCAGGCTGTTGAAGGCAGCTGGTAGATCAATCAGGACTAGGTACTATGATTCGTTTGAGTCAAAACCTCGTAAAATTGGGTCAGTTAAGGGTTAGAAAAGAGTTTCAGTTGAGTGGTTTTTCAGGAATCCAAATTGGTTAGGGTAAAGTGTCCTATTGCTTCAAGATAGTTTTCAAGTTGTGCCAGGACTGCTTTTTCAAATATTTTTGCAATGAAAGTTAAGTTGGAGATTGGACAGTAGTTATTCCAGTCATCATGACTTCCAGATTTGTTATTTAAAATAGGTTTTAAATTGTGTGTTTTAGACCATAGGCATATAACCTTCCACAAGGGCAAGGTTGACTAGCATTGTGATTGTAGGGATTATTGACTGGTTTACTTGTTTTAGCAAAGATGCTGCTATCGGATTAAGGGGATGTGTAGCAGGTTTGGCAATAATTTTGCTTATCTCCAGTTTTGATACTCTGTCAAATATAGAAACATAGAAACATAGAAATGACGGCAGAAGAAGACCAACCGGTCCATCCAGTCTGCCCAGCAAGCTTCACACATTTGTTCTCATACTTAACTGTTTCTCTTGGCTCTTAGTAACCTTATGTTCTAATTCCCTTTTCACCCCCACCATTAATGTAGAGAGCAGTGCTGGAGCTGCTTCCAAGTGAAATATTAAGTTTGATTAGTTGGGTAAGCGGCAGCATAGCTCTCTGCCATGAAGCAGAGGGCAATGCTGGAAATGTGTGAAGTATCAGTTTTTCTTTTCCCCTGTCATTGAAGCAAGGAGTCATGCCGGACATGCACCGAAAGTGAAGAATGCCTTGAAAGTCACATTAACTATCATCAAATATTGAAAAGCCTAATAATTGGTAATACCTATAAGCCCATGAACCCATCCCTGTTTTTTTTTCTTTTTTTCTTTTCTTTTTTTAATTGGGAGATGGATGCCCTTCATCCTTCTACTCTGTGAAGGTGGACACCTACCACCGGCCACTGGCATCCCGCTCCGTTAATGCCTCTGTGGCTACTGCCGCTCCATGCAGTGTTTTACTACCTGCTCTTTATATGCGTCCTCTAGAACTGATGGATCCCATCCCTGGGTTTTTTTATTATTTATTTAATTGGGAGATGACAGCCCTCCATCCTTCCGCTCCGTGAAGGTGGACACCTACCACTGGCCACTGGCATCCCGCTCCGTGAATGCCTCTGTGGCTACTGCCGCTCTGTGCAGTATTTTACTACCTGCTCTTTATATGGACACCTACCACTGGCCACTGGCATCCCGCTCCGTGAATGCCTCTGTGGCTACTGCCGCTCCGTGCAGTATTTTACTACCTGCTCTTTATATGTGTCCTCTAGACCTGATGGATCCCATCCCTGTTTTGTTTTTTGTTTTTGTTTTTTATTTAATTGGGAGATGACAGCCCTACATCCTTCCGCTCCATGAAGGTGGACACCTACCACTGGCCACTGGCATCCCGCTCCGTGAATGCCTCTGTGGCTACTGCCGCTCCGTGCTACTGCCGCTCCGTGCTACTGCCGGAGCGTGCTACTGCACGGAGCGTGCTACTGCCGCTCCGTGCTACTGCCGCTCCGTGGCTACTGCCGCTCCATGTTCCTATAGTATCAGCTCATAGCTTTTGTGTTGACTCTTTAAATGAAGGATGTAAAAATTGTCACAACATCATATAATCTGCATATTTCATTAGCTTGATTTTTTTTCTCAAAGAAAACTAGACTATACTGGAGAAAGATCTGGTGACCAGAAAAGTGGATGTTATTTCAGATACTCTTTTGGAGCATACCACAGATTATAAGAGCTGCAGAAATTAAATAATATGCTGCAGAATCAACAGATGGGATATATTCTACCCCATCAACAGATGATGGGGTAGAATATAACCTATAGGTCAGAAAGATGTTTGAAACAACACATTTAGTTGTTTATTTATTATGGAACATATAAACCTAGAACATGTCCAGAAATGTATATTTTTCTTCAATGCAATTTGCTATCACCAATCCTCAGACTTAATCATTATCATTAGAGGTCCAAATAAAAATAAATGAAAACTAATCTCACATTACTATACTCCCAGATTATAAATCCAAGACTATGAGATCCTTAAATTTTTCTGGGCTTTCTTTAATTAATAATCTGGGTATCAAGGATAATGAGCTTTTTCAAATTCCATTCCATTAGATGAGTATAATTTTATATCATTATCCTGCGCTAAACATCACTGACATGACTGACAGTGCTGGAGAGGAAGATGGGGAAAAAATCTTCCTTTCCAGCACTTCCCTTAATCCGATACCAGCAACTTTGCTAAAACAAGTAAACTAGCCAATAACAATCACAATGCTGGTCAACCTTGCCCTTGTGGAAGGTTATATACCCCATGGTCTAAAACACACAATTATAAAACCTATTTAAAAAAACAAATCTAGAAGTACTGATGATTGGAATAACTACTGTACAATCTCCAATTTAACCTTCATTGCAAAAATACTTGAAAAAGCAGTCCTGATACAACTTAAAAACTATCTAGCATCTTATTTATTTTATTTATATATTTATTTATATGCTTTTGAAATTCCAACTTTTTCAAAATTGGTCTCAAGGCAGATTGCAAAAAATTGGATAAACAGAGACATTAGTACAGTTTACAATCAGAATCTGAAATTTAAATCAGAATGCCATTGGGAACCAGTATGGACAAACCCATTGCAGATGTAATTAATCTATCACTTTCCGAAGGTCACTTCCCTGAAATTTTGAAAACTGTAGTCATTAAACCAATTCTTAAAATAAATAATCTTGATCTATCAATAATTATCAACCTATTTCTAATTTATCCTTCATAGCGAAACTGTTAGAAGAGGTAGTAAAAAAAACAACTGACTGAACATTTAGATAATAATAATAATAATGTGTACCCTTCACAGTTCAGATTCAGAAAGCAACACAGAAACACTATTACTCGCCTTAGCTGATACTGTTCTGAGAGGCTTTGACAATGGACAAAGCTATTTATTGATTTTACTCGACCAGTCCACTGCATTTGATACTGTTAATCACACTATTCTTCTTGACAGGCTAGCAGAAATTGGACTTTCAAGCACAACATTGCAATAGTTTTCTTCATATCTTTCAAACTGCTTCTTTCAAGTAAAAATCAATAACTCAATCTCTGATAAAATAAATCTCAATACTGGTGTACCACAAGGCTCCTCCCTCTCCGTTACTTTATTTAACATATCCATGCTCCCTCTCTGTCATCTACTTGCTGATCTCGGGCTTACCCATTACATTTATGCCAATGATATACAGATACTTATCCAGTTCAAAAATCTTTTGAAGTCATTTTCAAAACGACAGCTATGTATCTATCAATCATTAAACAACTTTTAACCCACGTGAAACTCATTCTAAACATCAATAAAACTAAAGTTATAATGTTAGACGGAAGATCCGGTCTTTCTAATCTGCCCCCACTAAAACTAGAAGATCAATCAACAGAAATAAATCTTGTTACCCACACCCATGATCTAGGAATAATTATCAACAGTGAATTCAATTTCAAAAACCAAATCTCTACCAAACTCAAAGATGGATACAATAAACTTTTAACTCTTAAACAATTAAAGCCACTCTTAAATTTCTCTGACTTTAGAAGTTTTGATGTTTGCAAGTACAGATTACTGTAATTCACTTCTACTTGGCCTTCCATTATCCTCAATTCGACCATTACAAATTTTACAAAATTCAGCAGCCAGAATTTTAAAAGGCACAAAGAAACATAATCACATAACTCCAACATTAATATCCTTACACTAGGGGTGTGCATTCATTTTCGACGTATTGGCAATCCGCAATGTATATGTCCCTATTAGTAAGGACTTATCCAGCTAAGTGGTGTGCAGTGAATATCTGGTCCCATTCAGCAACTGCCACTTACAAAATATGTGGTTATCTGGCTAAGCAGTTAGCCAGATATGTGGTAGGAGGGATATGATCATTCCAGAGAGGAGCTATTTATCCAGCTAACATACAGGATCATTCATTGAAGTGCATTATGGTGTTAATGTTTATGTTTGAATATTTATCACACTCAGATTCATTGAAAATAACAAGATAAGGGAGGTTTCAGTTAGTTTCCTTGCCCATAGTCATTTTCTGTGTTGATGGAGGGTATTTTTCAGAACTTTAGATGCCATAGGCCTAATATTGAAAGATATCCAGGTACAAGAGATATTCAGTGGCACAGAAATGCTTCTGAATATACATGTAAAAGCAGATACATTATATCTGGCTATGCTAAACCTGCTGTATGGCAGTCTAACTTATCTAATTAGAATCTAGATAAGTGTGAATATCACTATCTATCTGGTTAAATTAACTGGATAAGTTGATCTGCCCACTGCCAACCCATCAACTATCTGGCTATAACCTTAGCTGGATAAATGTCTTATCCTGCTAAATGGAGGCTGCTGAACACAGCCAGATATTCAGCAGCCACCACTTAGCCTGATAAGCTATATCAATATGGCTGAGAAGCCCTAATAGTGCATTCAATATCAACTTCAATATTTATTTGTTTTATTTGTTTTTATGCTCGATGTATTATACTTTATGTGAATGATATTATTTTTTGGATTTTATGGGTGTTTTTTGTAACCCATCCAGATATAATTCAATAGTGGAGGTTCTAAATTTCTTGAATTAAGTAAACCTTTACAAAACAATGGCTACACCCCTCAATTTATCATACCAAAAAACAAAAAATAATGAGGGAAAACTGTACGCTACAGTAATACCTATATTCACATACTCTTAAAACCCCAGGAATCGGTATCAGAATGCTCAGTGCTGCAGTCCATGGGCTCTTGCCCGCAAAGGGCTACAACCCCTCTCCTCTGTTTGCACTTTCTTTTACATCATTTACCTCTTCCCATTCGGTGTTTTTTCTTTTTTTATATAAGTGAAACTTTACCCTTTTCAAACACCCTGTTAAAAATATCCTACCTACTGTAATTCTCTTAATCCTCTCGGACAACTTTATCTCTATTCACCGTGTTAGAATTATTATCACAATATAAATCTTCTTTTAGTTCTCAAATAATTCTATAACTTATCTTATTTGCTGTCACCAACTTTTTTGCTCTTCCTTCTTTATTACCTGCCCATCATTGGCAATGTTTCAGCGTGAAACTCACGCCTGCTTCAGGGGCACTTTGCAATACTCCTTCAAAAGAAGACACTTTAGATTCAAATTTGTTTTAATGTTGAAAAAAACTTTTTTAATACACCACTCGGGAAAAACTTATATCTTAGCTGATCCCAGCATAATCCAGCATCTCACACAGGTGAAAAGATGGCACCCAAACGCTTACCTTCACCTTAAGCAGACGTTTACTATATGCGTTCGTCAGGGATATCAGGTTGTCCAATCAGCTTACACCTACATATACACGGACCAATCAACTTCCTTATTTAACCCTGCCGGGGTAACTGTGTCTAATTTAAAAATCCATCTTTGCTCACGCTGTAGCAAACCTCAAGTTTAAATCCCCTCCCCATTCATTCTGCTCCACACTTTCCAGGACAGTACAACGCAAACTCTCAAAGGATTGAGCTAATTCAATGCAGTGTTGTACTAATGGAGCCTCCAAATTTGTGCTCAATGAGATGCGTTTTCAATAACCTCGTGGTCTTCCCTACATATAGAGCCGGATTTTAAAAGGGTTATGTGCATAAGATACATGCGTAACCCTTTTAAAAGGCCCCTGCATGTGCCGAGCCTATATTGCATAGGCTTCCGGCGCGTGCAAAGCCCCGGGACGTGCGTAAGTCCCAGGGCTTTCTTGCGGTGGGCGTGTCAGGGGTGTGAAACGGTCGGCGTGTCATCGGGGGTGTGACGCAGTCGGCGTGTCATCCAGGGGCGTGTCAGGGGGTGTGACGCAGTCGGCACATCATCCGGGGGTGGTGCCGTGAGCATGGTTTCGGCCCAGGGGCATTCTGGGGGCATGGCCGTGGCCTCCGGTCCAGCCCCTGGACTGGAACATGGTGCATGGCAGCTGGCCCGGTGCACGCAAAGTTACGCCTGCCTCGAGCAGGTGTAACTTGTGCGACAGAGGTATGGGAGGTTTAGATAGGGCCAGGGGGGTGGGTTAGGTAGGGGAAGGGAGGGGAAGGTGGGGGGAGGCAGAAGGAAAGTTCCCTCCGAGGCCGCTCCAATTTCAGACCGGCCTTGGAGGGAACGGGCAGCGCGCGCTGAGCCCAGCGCGCGCAAGTTGCACAAATGTGCACCCCCTTGCGCGCGCCAACCCCGGATTTTATAAGATTCACGTGGCTATGCGCGTATCTTATAAAATCCGGCGTACTTTTGTTCGCACCTGGAGTGCGAACAAAAGTACGTGCGCGCGCTGTCTTTTAAAATGTACCCCATAGCAAGTCGCAAGGGAACCATATGGCATAAACTACATGTTTTGACGTGCAAGATGTTCTCATCATTGGTTTGCCTTTTTTCAATTTGTTCAAAGGTAAATCAATATTCGAATGAGCTAGCGAGCACATCACACAGGAATCACATGGGAAGTGCCCTACTTCTTCATGGACTTTCCTAGTCCTTTCCTTAAAATGTGAATATACAACTTGATCTTTAATATTGGTCCCCCTTTTGAATGCTATCAGAGGTTGCTTTTCAAACACTGCATGAACCTGCAATACATTCCAATGTTGCCTGATACTGTGGACAACTTCATTTATTCCCATAGAGAATGGTAATATACATGTTAACCTCTTAGTAGACTGATGATGAGAACATCTTGCATGTCAAAAAATGTAGTTTATGTCATATGGTGCCCTTGCGACTTGCTATATGTAGGGAAGACCATGAGGTCATTGAAAACGTGTCTCATTGAGCACAGAAGTGCACTGAAACGCAATAAGTTGGAGGCTCCATTAGTACAACACTGCATTGAATTAGCTCATTCCTTTGAGAGTTTGCGTTTTACTGTCCTGGAGAGTGTGGAGCAGGATGAACAGGGAGGGGATTTAAACTTGAGGTTGCTACAGCGTGAGCAAAGATGGATTTTTAAATTATTATTATTATTATTTTATTTATTTAAGGATTTTTATATACCGGGGTCCGTAAGAAACATCACCTCGGTTTACATTCAAACATTAATTCAGCATAGAGCTTTACAATATAACATAATAACTGTATGAATATAAGACCAAGTATAACTTTGTAATAAAATAAAGAAAATCAATATAAGAGTGTCTGTAGAAATATTCTGAAAGGTATATAATAGAACTCAGTTTATTGATAGAAGGCTTTTTTGAATAGCCAGGTTTTTAGGTTTTGTTTACATTTTTTGTGGCAAAGTTCCTGGCGTAATTCAGAGGGCATAGTATTCCATATTGTGGATCCAGCAATGATGAAAGAACGTTCTTTTGTAGTCGAAAGTTTGGTCAAATTAGGCGCTGGGATCTTCAGTTTCGCTAAATGTTGGAATCTAGTAGGTCGGATTGATGTTTTGAATTGTAATTGATCATTGAACCATTGCATTTCTCTGTTGTGAACGGCTTTATGTATAAGAGTCATGGATTTATATACTATCCTGGAAGCCACAGGTAGCCAGTGCAATGACTGAAGTGCTGGAGTGATGTGCTCATGGCGTCTCGTGTCAGTGATTTATTTATTTATTTATTTCTTTTGTATACCGACATTCGATCGAGATATCACATCGGTTTCCAGATAACAGGTTGAATAGGGCGAGAACTGCCCTATTTTTACATTGTAACAAGATAACAATTAAATTAATTTAAACAATAAAATAATATACCATAAGAAACATTGCAACAGTTGTATATATAAATGTGAGTATAGAGTTGTGGCATATAGCCTATTTACAAAATGTACAATATGTCTTGGGTACGGGTAGAGAGGGGACAAGGATATGGGAGGAAAGGGAGGGAGGGAGGGAAAGGTGGGGGGGTGGTGAAGGGGGAATGGGGTGTTAAGCGTTAGTGCAGTGTGGTAGTCAAGTGGGTAGGCTTTCAAGAACATGTATTTTAGTATGGTGGGGTTCAGGAGGGAACGCTTTTAAGAACAGCCATGTTTTGAGCTGTTTTTTAAAGACTTGTGGTGAGGGTTCGTTTCTGAGATGTGTGGGGAGGGAGTTCCACAGTGTAGGGCCAGCTATTGTAATGGCTCGTTTGCGTGTTGCATTGAGGTGAGCATTTTTGAGGTTTGGTATGGAGAGGAGACCTGAGTTGGTGGATCTAAGAGATCTTTGTGTGATGTATGGTTGGATGGTGTTATTTAGCCAGACCATTTTGTTGTTGTTTATTTTTTTGTGTATAAGGGTGAGGGTTTTATACTGGATTCTCTGTGTGATGGGCAGCCAGTGGAGGTCTTTGAGGGTGGGTGTGATGTGGGAGGATTTTTTGTGGTTGGTGATAATTCTGGCGGCGGCGTTTTGTAGGACTTGTAGGGGCTTGATGTGGGTATCTGGTAGTCCAAGGAGGAGGGAGTTGCAGTAGTCGAGTTTTGAGAAAATAATTGATTGAAGTACTGTTCGGAAATCATGGGGTTGGAGGAGGGGTTTGAGTTTTTTAAGTGTTTGTTGATGATGCGGGCAGCTGCATTTTGTAACATTTGCAAAGGCTGGATTGTTGTTTTAGGTAGACCTAATAGCAATGCATTACAGAAATCAATTTTTGATAGAATCGTTGCTTGCAAGACTGTACGGAAATCATAATGGTATAAAAGGGGTTTAATGCGTTTTAGTGTGTGTAGCTTAAAGAATCCATTTTTAATCGTATCAGCGATGAATTTTTTGAAAGTAAGATTGTTATCAATAATAACGCCAAGGCTACGTACTTGCTGAGACATTGTAGAGATGTGTTGTGAGAGGTTGGAGTTGTTCTGTATAGAATTATTTGGAGGTGATATAATCATAAGCTCAGTTTTATTGGTGTTGATAGCTAATTGGTTGTCCGTAAGAATTGATTTAATTTCTGATAATGCTGCATTCCAAAAGCTCAGGGCATTTGTAATTGAACTGGTAATAGGAATAATAATCTGTACGTCATCCGCATATATAAAATATTGAAGACCCAGTTTAGAGAGTAGCCGGCATAGTGGTGTAAGGTAAACATTAAATAAAGTAGAGGAAAGAGAGGATCCTTGTGGGACTCCTTGAGAGTCCCACAAGGATTAGACACGGTTACCCCGGCAGGGTTAAATAAGGAAGTTGATTGGTCCGTGTATATGTAGGTGTAAGCTGATTGGAAAACCTGATATCCCTGACGAACGCATATAGTAAACTACTGGTTAAGGTGAAGGTAAGCCTTTGGGCGCCATCTTTTCACCTGGGTGAGATGCTGGATTTTGCTGGGATCAGCTAAGATGTAAGTTTTTCCTGAGTGGCGTATTAAAAAAGTTTTTTTCAACATTAAAACAAATTTGAATCTAAAGTGTCTTCTTTTGTAGGAGTATTGCAAAGTGCCCCTGAAGCAGGCATGTGTTTCACACCGAAACATTGCCAATGTTGGGCAGGTAATAAAGAAGGAACAGCAAAAAAGTTGGCGACAGCAAAGAAGATAAGTTATAGAATTATTTGAGAACTAAAAGATTTATATTGTGATAATAATTCTAACATGGTGAATAGAGATAAAATTGTCCGAGAGGATTAAGAGAATTACAGTAGGTAGGATATTTTTAACAGGGTATTTGAAAAGGGTAAAGTTTCACTTATATAAAAAAAGAAAAAACTCCGAACGGGAAGAGGTAAATGACGTAAAAGAGAGTGCAAACAGAGGAGAGGGGTTGTAGCCCTTTGCGAGCAAGAGCCCATGAGACTGCAGCACTGAGCATTCTGATACCGATTCCCGGGTGTTAATTAAGTAAATACATAAATAAATGCATTTCTTGAAAGCTGCTTCTATTTAGCCAGATTTTCCACTTGCTAGGACATTTTTCTCTTGTGATAAGTATTTGGAAAATATAAATTTTACGTGCATGTTACTCATTTTTGCCTTGTACTTCAGAGAGATCTCTAATGTCTATCTAGCAGCAAGCTTTCTAGCAGCTTTTCCCCCTCTTCCTATGGTCTTTCTAACCAATATCCATTGCTTCTATAATGATGGGGAAAAGGGAAAGTAAGTTGCCCAGTAAAGGGCCTCGCTCTTCATCTTGCTGTGGTTTGTCATGCTACAGACACATTACTGAAGGGCGGTGGTCCTTACAAGATGCACTTCTATGTTTGAAAGTGCAAGGAATCTGTGAGCAGTAAGGGCATGCATGGCAAAATCTATTATTTTATTTTTTATTTGTTTTTTGTTTGATTTCATATGTTTTGTTTCATTTAGAAGTTATTTCAGTATTTGTCATTTTTAGTGCATACTATATCAAATTAATGGGCACTAACTCAATAGTGTGCACTAACTGAAATAGTGTGCACTAACCTCAAATAGTGTGCACTATTTAGATTAGTGAGCATTATTTGATTTACTGCATGCTATTTGAATTAATATGCACAAGGAGGATAACTTTAAAACATGTGTGACTACGTATATACGCAACTATATGGATGAGTGCACACCTGCACATGTATTTTATATCATGCGTGCAAATGCGCACAAACTATACGAAATGCGCGTAAAAATGAACAGGTAACATCCATATTCATGTTGAATTCGCAGGTTTTAAAATATCACCATATGTGTATAAATGTTGGCCCTGCCCAAGAATGCCCCTGGCCCACCCCTAGCCTGCCCCTTTTATAAAAGCAAATTTATTTGTGCACCATTACTTGCATGTGTATGTTTGAAGTTTACAAAATAGCAGTTGCATGGATATGTGCTATAAAAGGTGAATTTTAAAATAGGTACACCTGCCAAAAAGCACAGATGCATGCACATCTAGCATATGTGCATCTCCAATCTATTTTATAAACCTGCCACATATGCGCACAAGTATGGATTCATGAATATATTGCATGTGATAAAAAATGGGTAGAATGGAAGTGTTTCATGAGCATTCTGGAGCAGGAATATGAGATATGCACTTATGTAGAATAGTGAATGTGTCTTGCATCCAGTGCATTTCTGTACAAATTAACTTCTGCTATAGATCAGATGTAATGTTGAATACAAATCGTTTTCAATAAATGCAAAAACACCCCACAATTGTTCACCATGTCATAGTTAGGACAGGACTTCAGTGCAGATATTCAGACTCTCATTGGAGTCAGCACCCTAGAGAGTCCTGCGTTCTATATCATAGGTCCCAAAAAACCTTTTACCTCCCCAATGTCTTATGTTTTATTCTATTTTTAATTTTTTTTTATATTTTATCATCAATTCTTCTCTTCAATATTATTAACCTGAAAATCCACTCCATATCAATGATTATTTTCAAAATTATTTTCAAAATTCATTATAATCTACTCAGCATTTCTGTAGCTTTTTTTTTATTGCTACCTAAAAGCATCCAACCGTATTGCTGTATTTTAACTAAATTACCAAACCGATGCTGTCAGCATTTTGCCATGTTCAGCTGTTTTAAGTTTTGCTTTTTCATGAAACCATCTATGTGCTAATAAGGGGCTGTTAGGTTGGAGACTGGCTCCAAAGAGTTTTCTTCTGGACATTAGTTTTTCCATGCAGTAAGGTACTGCAACTGATTACAAACTCTTCTAGCCTAAAATTTCCTGGCTCTTAAATGAAGTGTCTTTCTCTGCCTCAGTTTCAGTGTTCTGAAGGGGTAGTCTACCCAGCCAGGAAAGTACAGCATGTTTCAGCAGAGAGATGTGGAACATGTCATGGAAATTTAAAGATGGCAATAGTTTTTTGTTGCATTTGGTGTAGGGTGGGGCCTTGAGATAAACAATAAAAGTTTATTATGGTAGACCTATACCAAATTAGCTGAGGGTAAGACATTTAGGTGTGGACTTAAAACAATTCACTAGGGTATCTTCGCTAGTGGTTTACAGTTTGAGTTTGTAGGCTACAAGTCCCAATGGATGGTCAATTGGAAAAGGTCTGATGAAGCAAGGAATTAATTTCATAGATGGCATCTTGAGCCTCAGTTTCCTGGTACTAAGCCAGACTAGACTTCTTTGGTGCAACTAAGGTGTCAAATGGTGCTTCTTGTTGGCTTGTTTCTTAGAATGTTCTGCCACCTTGTCCAGTAGAAGATGAGTCTTTGTCCACAGCTCTTGAAGCTCTTGTCCCATCAGGATGGCTGCTAGACAATTGTCTGAAATAGAAAGTGGTCTGGGTACTCAAGGGTGAAGCCCAAAGACTACATAAAAAGATGATCCTGTGGAAGTATTGACATGGTTGTTATGGACAAGCTTGGCTCTTGGAAGGGCCATAAATTTATGTAAATTTACATAATCTTGCAAGAAGTCCTTTGGGCTTTGATTCACCTGCTCGGTTTGTCCATTTCTTTGAGGGTGGTATGCAGAGGTGAAATACAATGTGATTTCAAATTTTTGGCACAGGCTTTCCAGTAACGGCCATTGAAATGAACTCCTTGATCTGAGAGAATTTGATGTGGCAGAAGATGTGTTGAAAAATGTTTCTCCAACTCAGATGTAGATCGGAGTCCAGGAAGAAGAATGAAATGTGTCATATTAGAGAATCTGTAAACAGCCACCCATATGGTGGTACTGCCACTAGAGAAGGAACATCACAAATAAAGTCTGTGGCCACATGAGTCCAGGGTTCTGTGGAGGCCAGCAGTGGCTGTAACAACCCCCATGGTTATGCTATGGCACTTTTATCCATGGCACATGTAGGGCAGGACCTGTCATAATGCTGAATATTAATCTTTATCTGAGGTTACCAACAGTGTCACATGAGTAATACCAATGTCCCGATAATGCCAAGATGACCTGATAGCTGTGAATCATGTGACCACTTAAGAACCTTCTGACGCAGGCCTCGAGATATCACCATCTTGCTGGGAGAAACTGTGCAGGTAGTAGCAACCTCAATTTTGGCTGGGTCAATAATGTGTTTGTGGCGGTTCCAGGATCCCCTCCACATTGAATTACTGGGAGAGCATATCCACTCAATGGTTCTTGTCAGTTGATCGGTACCACAATTCAAAGTCAAATAGATTGAAGAATAATGACCAGCAGGCTTGCTGGGATTCAGACTTTGAGCTTGTGCCAAATGCTCAAGGTTCTTATGATCCATATAAATGGTTATTTGGTATTGGCCCCCTCCAATAGATGTCACCATTCTTCCAAGGCTAGTTTGTCTGCTAGCAGTTCACATTCACCAATCATATAATTCTTCACTGCTGGCAAGAATTTCTTAGAAAAATAGGTGCAAGTCACAACAGTACACTTAGGGGTAGATTTTATAAAACAGCGCGAGTGCGTACTTTTGTTGGCGCACCAGGCGCAAACAAAAGTACGCTGGATTTTAGTAGATACACGCGTAGCCGCTAAAATCCTGGATCGGCGCGCGCAAGGCTGCCGATTTTGGGCAGCTGGCGCGCGCAGCCTGTCTCCGTTCCCTCCGAGGCCGCTCCGAAATCGGAACGGCCTTGGAGGGAACTCCCTTTCGCCCTCCCCTCCCTTCCTCTACCTAACCCACCCCCCCGGCCCTATATAAACCCCCCCCCTACCTTTATCCCTGGATTTACGCCTCCCGGAGGGAGACGTAAATCCACGCGCGTCAGTGGGCTGCTGGCGCGCAGAGACGCGATCCGGGGGTGGTTCTGGAGGGCGTGGCCACGCCCCCGGGCCCGCCCCCGAAATGCCGTGTCCCGCCCCCAAAATGCCGTGCGATTGGCCCCGCCCCCGGGACTTACGCGAGTCCCGAGGGTAGAGGTATCTTCCTCCAGAATAAAGGTCTGAGGCGGATTTAGGTGATATAAGCAGGTATCAATGGTGAACTCCTTCTTTAGCTGTTCAAAGGTCTGAATGGCATTGAAGTCCAGTTCCTGGTGTTGGCACCCTTTCTAGTAAGGACTATGAGTGGGGCCACTAAGGTGGAATACCCGTTTAAATTGTCTGTAGTAGTTTGTGAACCCAGAAAGAGTTGAATAGCCTTGAGGCCTACCAGCCTAGGACATTCTAAGATGGTTTTTAATTTCTTAGGATCTATCGGAAGATCCTGATGTAACATGATACACCCCAAAACAGGGAGTTCTTCTTACTCGAAAATACACTTCTCTAATTTAGCATATAGATGATGTTTGCGCAGCCTTTGAAGATCCTTATTTACATGGTGTCAATACACAGCCAATGGTTTTGAAAGATCAGGATATCATCTACGTAGATCATCTCTTTGGATTAGAGGAGGTCTCAAAATATCTTTTACCATAAATTGGAAGATTTTGAAGACATTGTATAACTTCAAGGGCAATACTAGATACGTATAGTGTCCATCACGGGATTAAAGGCTGTTTTCCACTTATCGCCTTCACGAATTCAGATCAAATCATATTGCTCCTCGGAGGTCCAAATTCATAAACACTTGTGTACCCTGGAGGCAAAGAGCTCCGAGGAAGTGGATATTGATTTTTTTTGTAATTGAGTTGATACTACAATAGTCAATAAATAGATGTAATGACCCATCCTTCTTTCCTACAAAAAAAATTCCAGCTCCTGCTGGTGATGGCAATGGATGAATAAAGCCTCAGTCAAGATTTTCTTTAATGTATTTAGACATTGCCTCTGTTTCATGAGTGGATAGTGGAGAAACGTGGCCTCGAGGTGGAACCTTTCCTGGGAGGAGATGAATGACACAATCATAGAAGCAATGAGGCAATAGAATCCATGCCTACTTCTTACTGAAAATATAAGTGAATTTACTATACTGTAGTGGTAGGCATGCAAGTTCAGAGGAAACAGTCTGGGTGACTGGTATTATAGGAGAGACTCTGGTAATACCAGTGCTGGTGGAAGGGTGTCCAGCCAGCCTAGAAGATGATGTTGTAATGTGATCTTTCTCTCTCTCTCTCTCTCATTGCACATGATAAATGACCCAAGCTCCACAAATAAATAGGTGAGGAGCTGATGACTCAGGAACCATGACAGACACAGAATAATTGTGTCAATTGCCTTGGGTAACACATAAAGACTGATTTGTTCTTCATGTAAAACCCTAGTCTGTACGGTCAGTGGTACTATAGTCTTAGTAATCTGTCCTGGCAGAGGATCTCGATATATGGAGCATATCTAAAATGGGAGATTCAAGTATTCAGTTGGTATGCTGTAGTGTTGAACCAGAGCCTCATGGCTAAAGCTCCCTTCAACGCCTGTGTCAGGAAGGCAAGAGCATCAAGAAGGACATCTTTGTGAGACAGGAATACTGGAATCAGTAATTGTGGAGAGGTGCAAGGATGACCTACGATGGCCTCTCCTGCCAGGCCTAGGTTCTTGGGTTTCTTGATTTGTTAGGGAATTGCTTTGCAAGATGGCCTGGTGTAGCACAGTAGAAGCATATGTTGAGAGTCTGACACTTCTGCCTCTCATCATCTGAGATTCAAAATACATACAATTGCATAGGCTCTGCTGGTAATAAAAAGAGACTCAAGAGGGGAAAGGTTAATCACTGGTTTCTGAAAAGTTGAAGCAAGGTAGGTGAGGTGATGGGTCCCACTTCATTCTTTGGCCTATTCCTGGAACCTCAGGTTTATATGTATGGCTAGACTGATCAGTCTGTCCAGTCTAGCCAGCTCATCCTTAATGCATTCTGAAAGTCCTTGTTGGAAAATTGCCAACAAGTTGTCACTGCCCCACTGGAATTCAGAAGCCAAGGTTAAAAAGTGCACTGTTTTCTCCCCCACTGAGCGGGAACCTTGTCTGATTTGCAGTAGCTTAGAAGACTTAGATGCAGTGCAACAGGGCTCATCAAGTAAGAACATAAGAAATTGCCATGCTGGGTCAGACCAAGGGTCCATCAAGCCCAGCATCCTGTTTCCAACAGAGGCCAAACCAGACCACAAGAACCTGGCAATTACCCAAACACTAAGAAGATCCCATGCTACTGATGCAATTAATAGCAATGGCTATTCCCTAAGTAAACTTGATTAATAGCCGTTAATGGACTTCTCCTCCAAGAACTTATCCAAACCTTTTTTGAACCCAGCTACACTAACTGCACTAACCACATCCTCTGGCAACAAATTCCAGAACTTTATTGTGCGTTGAGTGAAAAATAATATTCTCCGATTAGTCTTAAATGTGCTACTTGCTAACTTCATGGAATGCCCCCTAGTCCTCCTATTATTCGAAGGTGTAAATAACCGATTCACATCTACTCATTCAAGACCTCTCATGATCTTACAGATCTCCATCATATCCCCCCTCAGCCATCTCTTCTCCAAGTTGAACAGCCCTAACCTCTTCAGCCTTTCCTCATAGGGGAGCTGTTCCATCCCCTTTATCATTTTGGTTGCCCTTCTCTGTACCTTCTCCATTGCAACTATATCTTTTTTGAGATGCGGTGACCAGAATTGTACACAGTATTCAAGGTGCGGTCTCACCATGGAGCGATATAGAGGCATTATGACATTTTCCATTTTATTAATCATTCCTAATAATTCCTAACATTCTGTTTGCTTTTTTGACTGCTGTAGCACACTGAGCCAATGATTTTAAAGTATTATCCACTATGATGCCTAGATCTTTTTCCTGGTTTGTAGCTCCTAATATGGAACCTAACATCATGTAACTACAGCAAGGGTTATTTTTCCCTATATGCAACACCTTGCACTTGTCAACATTAAATTTAATCTGCCATTTGGATGCCCAATCTTCCAGTCTTGCAAGGTCCTCCTGTAATGTATCACAAGCCACTTGAGGTTTAACTACTCTGAATAATTTTGTATCATCCGCAAATTTGATAACTTGCTGGAACTCTTGGATAAAGTGGGTCAGATCCTCCAGGAGTGTGTCATCTGGATCCCAGAGAAGGGATGCCCAAGCCAAGGTGGTACCTTCCAACAGGGAAAGAAAGTGGGTTACTTTGACTGAGTTGATTGGAAATCATGATGCCTGCAGCTCAAATTGCATCCAATACTGGTTAAGGAAGCCTCTTCAATTACTGGGGGTTCTCAGAGGTGGAGGCAAATCGAGCATGGGTATGGCAGGACGGATAAATGGTGCTGGAGCAGGCATCAGAATAGGCCTGGCCACAAAGCCCTGAAGATAGACAGACATGGTATTCGACTGATCCTGCTGCTGTTGGAGCTGGTGCACTAGGCTAGAAATGATGAAGGCGGGGGGTGGGGGGAGACAAGTCCACTGAGCTTATGGCTTCAGCAGTCTGTAATGGATACAGGGTGTGTGAGCCCTTAGAGCTGTAGTGAAGTTAACACAGCCTTGAGGGTGAGTCCTTGGGGCCCACTCTGGCAGCTGGTGCATGCACCCTGTAATGGGAAAGTCTATTGTTTCACCCTTACCAGCCGTTTTCTCCATGGGTTGTGCCCTTGGATTCTGGTGGCCATCGGGACTAAGGAGATTCCCTAGGGCAGCAGTGGAGGATAGAGTGCAGAGATACACCAGAGACAAGGTAGATAGCAGGCTTACAGAAGTCAGAGGAGAACCAAGGTTGGGGCAGGCAGCGAGCAAGAGTAGTTAGGTCCAGACCAGAGACCAGGTCCAGGCAGTAAGCAAACATAGTCAGGTCCAATTAAGAGGTCAGGTTCAGAGCAGCAAGCTAAGGGAGACGTTGACCCAGAGGAGACACCGAGGATGGGAACAAGGAAGACAGACTGGATGAGGCTGGACTAGGTACCAAGATGAGGCTGGGATGGAAGACAAGACAAGGATTACTGGAAGACAAAGCAAGGCTGGCAGATGAGGCAAGGCAAGGCTGGATGAGACAAGGCTGAAAGAAGGAACAAGAAAAAGGAACATTGGCAATATGCACTATAGGGATTGCAGGAGACCCATTGCTGAGGTGAGGTATGGATGTCCAAAAGGCCTTTTAAAGTGTTGAAACTTATGACATCTTCCAAGGATTCCATGGACTGTTTCCTGTTGTGGGCCCTTTCAGTCTGAGTGGCTGGTGAGTGCGCATGCCTAATGAGAGCAGGGCCAGTGGGAGGATAGCAGTGTCTGTGCCATGCAAGTGAGGCTTGCTGTTGCAGCATTTGAGGATGAGTGTGCCAGCTCATGGAGACATCCCGTGAACCGGCAAATGTAATAGCTTGCACTATTCTTCTAAAACTATGGGTCTAAAATGGAGCAGTTACTTTAGCTTAAAATAACCATTTGCTAAAATGGCTCTAAATTGCAGAGAATAATTTAATTAAGAAGCAAATTGATCTAAGTTCACACTTGATCAGAAAATTTATATTTATTCCTAAAGAAGACTATTTATCAATATCTTCTGCCTTAGGCTTTCTTGAAATCCAAAGCATTTCTGTATTAGCTAAATTTAAAATCAATGCATTAGCAGACATCCGGTTAATTGCTGTAAGACAGCTTGAAATTGTGTTTTTAACCATTAAAAAATCATCAGAGACTAGAAAATATAACTGGATGTTATCAGCGTAAAACATGAATTAAATGTCTGAATAAATGTCTGAATAAAAATACTAAAAAGTGTGGCCGACAAGCTAGAACCCTGGAGAGCTCTAGTTTTGGTGGCAAACAGAAACATGATTATTTACCTTCACCCACTGTGAATAATTTCTAAGATAAAAAAGCTAAAGAAAAAGATTAAAAACTGAAAATGTAGTTGCCTTTGAGATTTAGGGCTATCACTAGTCTACTAACATGTAAACTAATAGAAAAAGCAGTACATTTTCAACTGACTGAATTCCTAGACCAGCATCAATTTTTACATAATAATCAATGTGGCTTTCGATCTAAACATAGTACAGAAATACTCTTAGGGCCTTATTTTCTAAAGTATCGCAGGTCTGCGATACTTTAGAAAAATGTGGTAATGAGGGGCGAGAGGCCGAAACGGGGGGGAGGTCCTGCGCTAGCCGGCAGCGCACCCAATAACTCCACCATAGAAGGTGTAGTTATTGGGCGCGAAATAGGCAGCAAAAAGGCCCTTACATTTTCACTGTCCATACCATCGTCACAGAGTCAGCTCCGGTGACGCCCCGACTCCTCCTCTTCCGGGGCCGACTCCGCCCCGATGTAGGTAGCGCAAGCCTGCGATAGCCTTGGAAAACAAAGTCCTTAGTCACTGTAAATGATTTTGTGTTGAGACTTGTTGATAAAGGAATTTCAGAGATTGCTATTCATTTAGATGTAGCCTCTGCTTTTGATAAGGTAAACCACTGTATCTTATTTTCTATACTGAGAAATTTAGGAATTTGAAAGTAGGGTTTTCTCATGGTTTGAATCCTATTTTAGCTGGATACCACATATCCTGGTATATTCATCGATGCAGCTGCGCCACTGAATATCCCGGTTAAGTTAGCCGGATATGTGTATCCGGCTAACTTAACTAGCTGATCAGCGGCTGAATATTTTCCCCATTGTTAATAACATTTAAGAACTCAAAGTCCATTTAAGGAGCTCTTCAAGTAAGATGACATGAATCTTTTCCTCATTAAAATAAAAAACTTCTAAATTCTAATTGTTCTTGCTGATATTTCTATAAGTTTTCTTCAGATGATTGTCTTTTCCATTTTCTCTCTGCTGTATATATATAAAAAAAACAATTAAGAAGTAGAGTAATGAAAAAATGAATGTTTATATCTGCCTCAAACAAAAGAGCCATCCTTTGACATTAATACCCTTCTATTCCCTATGGCATGTCTAAAGTTAAGTAAACTGGCTAACTCTGCTCCTCCCTGGAACACCCGTCTCCTGCCCCAGGAACGTTCCCAACTTACCTGGCTAAATTCTAGCCGGATAACTTGTTATCTGGTTAGAATTAAGATGAATAAGCCTTTTAAATATGTGGCAAGCCATTTAAAAAGATAACTTTCCCGTTATCTGTCTAAATGTCTTTTGAATATGTACCCCCTAGGCTTGAAACCCATTTCACAAGGGCCTGCCATATTAGAAGTATCACCACAAAAGTTTTCAACGTATTTTCAAGAGAAAATTAATGATTTAGTGGTGAATAATTTATGTGATATTGATATCCATCATAACTCTCATATTTCCCCAGCAGCTTTATGGAGCTCATTTGATTTACTCTCTACATTTGATATTGAAAATAATTTATCATAATTATAAGATTCCCTGTCAACTTGGATCTTTACTGTATTAAAAGAAGAGTTTAGAACATCTTGAGAGGAGGCAAACTACCAGACATCTTAAAGAAATCCCTGTTACTGCCAAAAAAAAAAGGGGGTAATTTGCCAGATCAGTAGAGTCATTCGTTTTCAGTTAAACTAATTTTCACCCATAAATTTCCAGATTTTTCCAAAAGGTCACAATCACTTTAAACCAATTTTCTCCCTAACCTTTGGCTGCTTAAATTGTAGTTCCAGAGCTGTAGATGCAGCATTTCAAGGTCTGCAGCCACTGCTGGAAGCCATTGTGGGTAACAGCACATGTTGTTTCAAGTCCCACATTCCACCATTGAAAGTGCTCGCCCTCCTGTTCCACCCATGTTGTGTTTCAAATCCTACCTCCCCATCATCCAAGCAGCTGAAGTGCCTGCTTTCTGGTGCCATGAATGCATTTCAAGCAGTCCCTGTCCACCAGATGCAATTCCTGGCAAACTCCCTGGCCCTGCACAAAAGCAGAAATGCAGTGCTGCAGAGCATGGGAGCCTCAGTAAGCATGCTGCTGAAGGAGAGAGAAACCTGGACCTACCCAGTAAGGATGAATGCTGTTGCAGAGGATGGGAGGGAAGAGAGGAACATGCCAGGCAGGGGATTAGAATAGAGATGGGAGAGCTGCTGAGTAGGTTGGTGGGAGAATCTGCTTAATATTGTTTTATTCTCCTGACTTCTGTCCACCAGAATCAACTCTGATATTTACTTGGAAAAATAATGAATCATTTTTGTCAACTGATTTTCTCTTGTCATAATAAACCCTGATATATTCCCAGGAAAAATAAAGATTAAAAACTGAAAATGAAGGTCCCTACAGATGAGTTACCTTCGAGCTATAGGCCTATCACTAATCTATTAACATGTAAACTAATAGAAAAAGCAGTACATTTTCAACTGACTGAACTCCTAGACAAGCATCAAATTTTACATAATAATCAATGTGGCTTTCGATCTAAACATAGTACAGAAATACTCTTAGTCACTATAAATGATTTTGTGTTGAGACTTGTT
Source organism: Rhinatrema bivittatum (assembly GCF_901001135.1). NCBI lineage: Eukaryota > Metazoa > Chordata > Amphibia > Gymnophiona > Rhinatrematidae > Rhinatrema > Rhinatrema bivittatum. Next base: position 84,691,820 of record NC_042615.1, on the reverse strand, counting down.
GATAAAGGAATTTCAGAGATTGCTATTCATTTAGATGTAGCCTCTGCTTTTGATATGGTAAACCACACCGTATCTTACTTTCTATTCTGAGAAATTTAGGAATTTGAAGGTAGGGTTTTTCATGGTTTGAATCCTATTTTAGCTGGATACCACATATCCTGGTACATTCATCGATGCAGCTGTGCCACTGAATATCCCGGTTAAGTTAGCTGGATATGTGTATCCGGCTAACTTAACTAGCTGATCAGCGGCTGAATATTCTCCCCATTGTTAATAACATTTAAGAACTCTCCCCATTGTTAATAACATTTACGGAGCTCTTCAAGTAAGATGACATAAATCTTTTCCTCATTAAAATAAAACATCTCTATATTCTAATTGTTCTTGCCAATATTTCTATAAGTTTTCTTCAGATGATTGTCTTTTCCATTTTCTCTCTGCTGTATATATAAAAAACCTAATTAAGAACTAGGGTGATGGAAAAGTGAATGTTTATCTGCCTCTCACAAAAGAGCCATCCTTTGATATTACACCCTACTCTTCCTTTCTCATGTTCCTTGTGGAATGCTCACTCTTTATTCAGCATGCTTGCCTACATTCATGACCTTTCTCATACTTTTTATCTTTTCACCCTGACTTTCCCTTGAGAATTCTGCTTCAGTTGCTGCTGTCTGTCATGGAGGTTATCTTTTCTCCAATACAGCTTGCACAGTGGGCCGAGGTAGTGGCGTTGGACTGCTGCTGTCTTCCTTCTATAGATTTCAACCCCTTCTCCAACTCAATCCTATGCCTTTTTTTTCCTTTGGTGTTCACTCCATATGCCTGTTAACCCCACTAGCTCTCCAGGTAGGTGTCATTTATTGACCCCTTGATAAATCACCCTCCTTCTGTCTCACTATCTTTGATTCTTGATAGTCCTTCCTTGAACCATTTTCCTCTTCCCTTAATCTGATGACATCTTTGGCTCTTATGCTTCATAATTACTTCCCTTTTCATTTGACCTCCAATTTTGCTCTATCACCCTTATTCAAAAGCATGGCCACTGCCTTGACTTAGATCTGTCTTTCATCTGCTGTCTCCTATATTTCTCCACCTATATTATTCTCTTAGACCATCATCTTATAACTTTCACATTAAACCATCCTTCCTCACAGGCTCATCCAGGAACCACCACATCTAGTTTCAGCAATCTCCAGGCTATTGACCCTTTTATCCTCCATTGTTATTGCATCTATTCTCTCCTACACTATATTATTTTCTGATTCAAATGATGAGGCAGTTTCTTTAAACAACACCATGATCTCTTGTGCTTTAAAAACTCTTGTCCCTCCCATTATCCATCCCATTAGGTACATCAAATCCCACCCATGTCTCAACCCCAGAATTCACTTTCTATATTCCTGTGCCCATTTTGCAGAGCTTCTATGGCTAAAATACCATCCCCATGCCAATTTCACACATTTCACTGTTAGGCGTGCCGGCTGCAGCTACACGTAGCCGGCTCCTCTCACCTCTTCCGCAGCCGCTGGGACCTCTGTTGGGACCCTTTCAGCCACGGGGAGATATCCATGCCACACACACCAGGTCCAAGCTGCCTTTATGGCTCCCGCCGCCGAACCCATGCTGCCCCCTGCAGCAGGGGAGACGACCACCGACCTCCTCTTCATGGCACTAGGCCGCAAACCATTGCCTCCGGCAGCCCTCTCTAGGCCAGACCCTCCCTAGGCATGCGGTCACGCCTCCTGCATACTTTTAAAAGGCCAGCCACACGAACTTCAGTCCAGCACCCTGGATGATGTCTGGAGCCCGGGACTATATCTAGGGACCTCCTCTTCCTGCTCTTCGACTTGGAAACGAGTCTGCTTTGCCTTGGTGAAGTCTTCTGTGCTTCTTCAGTGCTTCCGAGTCCTTTTCCTGCCTTCCGAGTCCTGTTCCTGTCTTCCGAGCCCTGTTCCGGTCCCTGCTTCCTTTCCTTGGGACCCCACTGACGGATCTTCTGGCTTCTGATCCTGGACTGGCTATTGGTGACTCTCTGGCTTCCAACCTCAGACTGAGCATCGGCAATCCTATCGTCTTCACAAGGGCCCTCCTACGTCCAGTCGGCCCCATGCACCCAAAGGCTCAACCCGTGGGGAACGGGGTTGGTATTGGTGAAGCTCCAGCCAGCCCTTGCATCAGTTTAGCCTCACCTCCCGATGGTGGGGATCTGCAGGGGTTCGCCCTCTCAGGTAGCGCCAACTCCCCCTCAGGCAAGGGGTACACATTCTCCTCGATCAACACAACATTCACATTCATGCTAACCTCCTTCCATTTCTACAATTACATTTACCAAGCAAGACTACTATGTCAATCTGATAAACTTGCTTGCATCCAACCCTTATTGTTTCTTTGGCATTCTCAATGCCTTCCTCAAACTGCCTTTGCCTACCAATCCCCTCTCCCTTATATTTCTAGACTTTGGCTGATATCTTCCAAGACAAGATTCACAAAATTATTCTTGAGTTCTCAACCCTAACAGTAAGTAGAGGAAGGAAACAGATTGTAAGTGAATATTTTAGCTAAATCTAAGCAGATAGGTGTGAAGTAGTATAGAACAGAAGTGGTATATTTACATAACAGGTTTTGCTGTGACATATACTGTATGTATGTGCTGTAGTTTTGAAAATGTAATCTTGTGTTTTGAGTATCAGGTATTAGAGTGTTGATGACAAAGGCTGGCTCTGTTGTATGAGGCAGATGATCATCCATGTTTCCATCACCCTGTTCCTTAGTCAGTTTTTTCTACATAATTCATTTCAAGTCTTCAGTATATCCTGTCTCAAAGGGTAGAGTGAAGAATACAGCTTCAGAGTAGAAAAAAAATTGTAAGTGTGTTTCTGAACGGATTGCTCTTCCTTGATGTGTAAGAATGCTAATAACTTTTCTAACATTCTGTTTGCTTTTTTGACTACCACCACATACTGAGCCGAGAATTTCAAAGTATTGACCATGATATCATCCAGATCCTTTTCCTAATTGGTAACTCCTAATATGAATCTTGTTTTGTCCAAGGTCCTGGAACAGGCAGTAACTTTCCAGATTCTTGTGATTTATGGCATGCTTCGGTTATTTGATCAATCACAAATCAGAATTCAGACAGGTATAAAAGTACATAAATCCTCCAGGTAGCACCAGAGGACAATCTTTTATGTGTTACAGATAAAAGTAATAATTCTTTCTAAATAACTTTAGATTTATCTGTGGCTTTTGATTAGGAGTGGGGAAAAAGAAAAATGTTTGTTTCATTTTTCATTTTGTTTTTGGGGTTTTGATATTATACAAATGTTGTTTTGTCAAACAAAAACAAAACAAATATTTTGTTTCATAAACCCCCCCCCCCTAAATAAATATTTAAATAAAAAAAATCCCAAAAATGAAAAAAAAAAAGGAGCCTCTACAGTCCCCCACCCATCCCCTTTATCTGAAAAAATGCAGGGGCCAGGATCCTCCCACATCCCCACTTAACCAGTCCAGAGGGGAGGGAATTTAACGCCAAGGTCTAGGCCCAGGCCAAAGCCTTGGTCTTGCATAGGGCATAGGCCGAGATTGCAGAAACCTACTATAGCATAATCCTGCACAAGGCTGAGGCTTCAAACTGGGCTTAGGCTTCAGGAGGTTCCTGACACCAAGACCAAGGCTGAAACCTTGGCCTTTGGTAGGCCTAGGCCATGGAAGGTCACCGTGACCTCAGCCTATGCCCTACACAAGGCCCAGGCATTAAGGCCTGGACTTGATGCCTGGGCCTCAACCTAGGCTAGTGCTCAAGCCCAAGCCCAAGCCCAGACCAATGCCCAACACTGGGACCTGACCCGAAGTCTGGATTCTGACACCTTATCCTCAAATTGTTATCATTTTGAGGTGTTGGAGTGGATTCTTGGGTACTACGGTGATGACCACTCACACGGGGAGGAGCCCTGTGAGGGACCGCAGTACTAGGCTAGACTCTATACACGCAGACACCGAGAATTTGTATTTATTATACAGCTTGATGGTACTGCCCGGGGTGGGCAGCAGTGAAGGTAACCCAGAGGAAGTAGTCCAGGGGTCCTCAGCAGAAGAGACCAGTCTCACACTTGAGTAGATGATAGGCAGTGCAGGGTAGCAGAGGCAGGTCCTGGATGTAGACTCCAAGTGCTGAAGCTGAAGGTGAGACAGACTGAAAGAGTTAGTACTCACTGAGTAGTAAGCTGTATTGATGAAGATCCTGGCAGGCACAAGCAGATTAGATGCAGGCACCAGAGTAGGGAGAGCAAGCCCACGAGGAGCGAGTACCTGGTTTCCCAGATAGGTACCTGAAAGAGAGCAGAAGGGCCCCCGAGGAGCGGGTACCCAGGTTAGCGATGAATTACCCCGAAGGGCAGAGAGAGAGCTTCCTGCGGCAGCTGGGAAGCGGCAGAGCTGCTTAGACTGGAGGCAATCTAATCCTTGCTAACTCACTTTGCTAGCAAATGAAGGGCAGGCTAAATACCAGGTTGTGATGACGTCACTCGGAGGGGACGCCCCCAAGGTTCCCACCATGACGTGGATATAGACGTGAGTGGCATGCGCACGCGCACCCTAGGAGGCTCTCAGGAAATCATGGCAAACACCATCGCCGATCCAGGGACACCGGAGAGAGCAGCAAGAAGATGCGGAAGCAGCCATCTTCCCAAGGCTTGAGGAGAGAGAAGGAAGAAAGATGAGGTACAGAGGTCGAAGCCATCTGAGACTGACGGAAGCAACACAGATCAGACCCAGGCCTCGGAGCCTCAGCCTTCTTTTCTTCAGCTCTTGAAGCCAGTAAACATCATTCTCTGAGGTCAGAATTAATTAACTCCAGCGCATTTACCCCAGCAATCAGTGCAATTTTGATGTACAGCATTGCTATACATCAAAATGTTGTGGTCTGCTGGGGCGAATGTGCTGGAGTAAATTAATTCCAGCGCAACCCCAGAGGATGTGTCTGTTAACTTCAAGAACTGAAGTAAAGAAGACTGAAGAGGAGCACGCCAAGGCCTGGACTCTGAGGCCTGAGTCTGATCCTAGGCCAAGACCCACGCATCCTGGCAGCCGTCAGATCATGGCATCAGGCCAGGTTCTAGGCTAAGACCCTGGCATTGGGACCCTGTCTCCAGACTGGGTTACGGCTTTGGGTTGGGCCCAGACTCTGACCTTGGCCCAGGCCCAGGCATCAGGAACTAGCCACTGGGAGGGATGTTGGTATCAAGCCTGGGTCTGGGCCGAGCCCTAACATCAGGACCCAGTCATTGGACTGGGTCACGGTGTCAGGCCTGGGCCCAAGCTGAGGCCAGGCGTTGAGCTTTGTCCTAGACCACAATGCTGGATCCCTGAAGCAGGTAAGTTTTATACATGTTTTGTATCTTGGACAAGGCCCTGGTGTTAGGCCTGGGCCTCGGCCAACACCTTAGCATTGTACTCAGGCCTAGGCCTGAGTACAAAACCCAAAACCCACCCCCGAGTCCAATGACTCGGGGGTGGGTTTTGGGGGGTTTTGGTGTGCCGACTCACGATTTTAACGATTTTCACGATACTTTACACACCCAAACGGCAACAATACGATTCCCTCCCCCTCCCAGCCGAAATCGATCGTTAAGACGATCGAGGACATGATTCACATCTCTAGGTTACATGGAATAGACTTAGTTTTTGGGTACTTGCCAGGTTCTTATGGCCTGGATTGGCCACTGTTGGAAACAGGATGCTGGGCTTGATGGACCCTTGGTCTGACCCAGTATGGCATTTTCTTATGTTCTTATGGAAACTGGAAGAGTGGTCGAAGATATGGCAGCTGAGATTCAATGCCAAGAAGTGCAAAGTCATGCATATGGGGAGTGGAAATCCGAATGAACTGTACTCGATGGGGGGGGAAAGGCTGATGAGCACGGAGCAGGAGAGGGACCTTGGGGTGATAGTGTCTAATGATGTGAAGACAGCGAAACAATGCGACAAGGCGATAGCAAAAGCCAGAAGAATGCTGGGCTGCATAGAGAGAGGAATATCGAGTAAGAAAGGGAAGTGATTATTCCCTTGTACAGGTCCTTGGTGAGGCCTCACCTGGAGTACTGTGTTCAGTTCTGGAGACCGTATCTACAAAAAGACAAAGACAAGATGGAAGCGGTACAGAGAAGGGCGACCAGGAAGGTGGAGGATCTTCATAGGATGACGTACGAGGAGAGATTGAAGAATCTAAATATGTACACCCTGGAGGAGAGGAGGAGCAGAGGTGATATGATACAGACTTTCAGATACTTGAAAGGTTTTAATGATCCAAAAACAACGACAAACCTCTTCCGTAGGAAAATAATCAGCAGAACCAGGGGTCACGATTTGAGGCTCCAGGGAGGAAGATTCAGAACCAATGTCAGGAAGTATTTCTTCACGGAGAGGGTGGTGGATGCCTGGAATGCCCTTCCGGAGGAAGTGGTGAAGACCAGAACTGTGAAAGACTTCAAAGGGGCGTGGGATAAACACTGCGGATCCATAAAGTCAAGAGGCCACCAATGAAGAGTGGGTGACTCGCCAGAATGATGGCTATTGACACAATACCCTTACTAAATAAACATACACATGCTTACTGTGACTCCTACATCGCTCTAAGCTTCAACAGCAAGAGGTAATGGAAAAAAGGATTTGCACTCATAAAGAGGGGAGTAGCTGGCTTGTTACGGCGGTTACTACCCCAAACCAAATATGCCTGATACTTCACTTTCAATGCATATACAGCATAACTCTCTGCTTCAATGACAGGGGAGAAGAATAACTGATACTTCACACATCCAGCAGAGCTCTCTGCTACAACGGCAAAGGAGAAGAAAAAGGGTTCGCACTCAAAACGCGGGGAGTAGCTGGCTTGTTACGGCAGTTACTACCCCAAACCAAATGTGCCTGATACTTCACTTTCCATGCATATCCAGCATGGTTCTCTCCTGCATCGGCATGGGAGAAAGACTGATACATCACGCATTTCCAGCATAGCTCTCTGCTTCAAGGGCAGGGGGAAAAAAAAACAAAAAAAAAAAACTGATGCTTCACGCATATCCTGCATAGCTTCAACGACAGGGGTGAAGAAAAAAAAGGATTCGCAATCACAAAGCGAGGAGTAGCTGGCTTGTTACGGCGGTTACTACCCCAACCAAATGTGCCTGATACTTCACTTTCAATGCATATCCAGCATGGCTCTCTGCTTCTACAGCAGGGGAGAAGAAAAAAAAAAAAAAAACCAACAAGAGCTGTACAACATAGTCTAGGTAAAACAAATAAGCATGGGTGTAGCTTGCTTATCGCGGCGGTTACTGCCCCTACTACCCCTAACTAATCAAGCTAGATATTTCACTTGCATGCAGCTCCATCACTGCTCTCTACATTAATGGTGGGGGTGGAAGGGGAATAGAACAAGGAGCTAAGAGTAACAGATAAGAATGAGAGAAAAAATGTGTGAGGCTTGCTGGGCAGACTGGATGGGCCATTCGGTCTTCTTCTGCCGTCATTTCTATGTTTCTATGTTTCTATGTTTCTATGTGTTGGGCCACAGACTATGCCTAGGTACTGGCCTCGGCATCGCGCTTCAGCCTAAGCTGAGTCCTTTTTTTGGGTCTCAGCCTATTCCATAGACGAGGCCTCAGCTTTCTGCCTGGGCCTAGGGCCGACAGATTTTATTTTGAAAACTAAACATGAAAATCAATGAAATTTTTTCAGCTTTTCAATCATTTCATTTGGATAATGAATTGAAACAAAATAGTAAATTTCATCTAATTTCCTGTTTTGTTTCTCCTGAATGCCCAACCCTACTTTTGATGCAGTGAACCATAGTATATTACTTGATAAGTTTAATAGTCACGATCTGGGGACACTCTTTTTAGATGGAGGACAATATTGAAACACAATTTAAATGGATAATTTAAAAGTTATCTGTCTAAATGGCAAAACCAGTTTATTCAGCCACTTGCCTGGATGAATTCTACCTGGATAACTACATATCTAGGTAGAATTTAGCTGGACAAGTGGGTAACATTTCCGGGATGGGCGGGATGTGTTCTGGGGTAGATGGCATTAGTTGGATAATTTATCCAGC